>NW_028182056.1:0-151999 GCF_051167445.1 Perissodus microlepis | reverse complement strand
ACTTTGTGACACGCAGGCAGAACAAGACTTTGTGACACGCAGGCAGAACTAGACTTTGTGACACGCAGGCAGAACAAGACTTTGTGACACGCAGGCAGAACTAGACTTTGTGACACGCAGGCAGAAAAAGACTTTGTGACACGCAGGCAGAACTAGACTTTGTGACACGCAGGCAGAAAAAGACTTTGTGACACGCAGGCAGAAAAAGACTTTGTGACACGCATGCAGAACTAGACTTTGTGACACGCAGGCAGAACAAGACTTTGTGACACGCATGCAGAACTAGACTTTGTGACACGCATGCAGAACTAGACTTTGTGACACGCAGGCAGAACTAGACTTTGTGACACGCATGCAGAACTAGACTTTGTGACACGCAGGCAGAACTAGACTTTGTGACACGCAGGCAGAAAAAGACTTTGTGACACGCATGCAGAACTAGACTTTGTGACACGCAGGCAGAACTAGACTTTGTCACACGCAGGCAGAAAAAGACTTTGTGACACGCAGGCAGAACAAGACTTTGTCACACGCAGGCAGAAAAAGACTTTGTGACACGCAGGCAGAACTAGACTTTGTGACACGCAGGCAGAACTAGACTTTGTGACACGCAGGCAGAACTAGACTTTGTGACACGCAGGCAGAACTAGACTTTGTCACACGCAGGCAGAACTAGACTTTGTGACACGCAGGCAGAACTAGACTTTGTGACACGCAGGCAGAAAAAGACTTTGTGACACGCAGGCAGAAAAAGACTTTGTGACACGCAGGCAAAACAAGACTTTGTGACACGCAGGCAAAACAAGACTTTGTGACACGCAGGCAGAACTAGACTTTGGGACACGCAGGCAGAACTAGACTTTTGGACATGCAGGTAGAACTAGACTTTGTGACACGCATGCAGAACTAGACTTTGTGACACGCAGGCAGAAAAAGACTTTGTGACACGCAGGCAAAACAAGACTTTGTGACACGCAGGCAAAACAAGACTTTGTGACACGCAGGCAGAACTAGACTTTGGGACACGCAGGCAGAACAAGACTTTGTGACACGCATGCAGAACTAGACTTTGTGACGCACATGCAGAAAAAGACTTTGTGACACGCAGGCAGAACTAGACTTTGTGACACGCATGCAGAACAAAACTTTGTGACACGCAGGCAGAACTAGACTTTGTGACACGCAGGCAGAACTAGACTTTGGGACACGCAGGCAGAACTAGACTTTGTGACACGCAGGCAGAAGTACACTTTGTGACACGCATTCAGAACAAGACTTTGTGACACGCATGCAGAACTAGACTTTGTGACACGCATGCAGAACTAGACTTTGTGACACGCAGGCAGAACTAGACTTTGTGACACGCAGGCAGAACTAGACTTTGTGACACGCAGGCAGAAAAAGACTTTGTGACACGCAGGCAGAACTAGACTTTGTGACACGCAGGCAGAAAAAGACTTTGTGACATGCAGGCAGAAAAAGACTTTGTGACACGCATGCAGAACTAGACTTTGTGACACGCAGGCAGAACTAGACTTTGTGACACGCAGGCAGAACAAGACTTTGTGACACGCATGCAGAACTAGACTTTGTGACACGCATGCAGAACTAGACTTTGTGACACGCAGGCAGAACTAGACTTTGTGACACGCAGGCAGAACTAGACTTTGTGACACGCATGCAGAACTAGACTTTGTGACACGCAGGCAGAACAAGACTTTGTGACACGCATGCAGAACTAGACTTTGTGACACGCATGCAGAACTAGACTTTGTGACACGCAGGCAGAACTAGACTTTGTGACACGCAGGCAGAACTAGACTTTGTCACACGCAGGCAGAACTAGACTTTGTGACACGCAGGCAGAAAAAGACTTTGTGACACGCAGGCAGAACAAGACTTTGTGACACGCATGCAGAACTAGACTTTGTGACACGCAGGCAGAACTAGACTTTGTGACACGCAGGCAGAACTAGACTTTGTCACACGCAGGCAGAAAAAGACTTTGTGACACGCAGGCAGAACAAGACTTTGTCACACGCAGGCAGAAAAAGACTTTGTGACACGCAGGCAGAACTAGACTTTGTGACACGCAGGCAGAACTACACTTTGTGACACGCAGGCAGAAAAAGACTTTGTGACACGCAGGCAGAACTAGACTTTGTGACACGCAGGCAGAACAAGACTTTGTGACACGCAGGCAGAACTAGACTTTGTGACACGCAGGCAGAACAAGACTTTGTGACACGCAGGCAGAACTAGACTTTGTGACACGCAGGCAGAAAAAGACTTTGTGACACGCAGGCAGAACTAGACTTTGTGACACGCAGGCAGAAAAAGACTTTGTGACACGCAGGCAGAAAAAGACTTTGTGACACGCATGCAGAACTAGACTTTGTGACACGCAGGCAGAACTAGACTTTGTGACACGCAGGCAGAACAAGACTTTGTGACACGCATGCAGAACTAGACTTTGTGACACGCATGCAGAACTAGACTTTGTGACACGCAGGCAGAAAAAGACTTTGTGACACGCATGCAGAACTAGACTTTGTGACACGCAGGCAGAACTAGACTTTGTGACACGCAGGCAGAAAAAGACTTTGTGACACGCATGCAGAACTAGACTTTGTGACACGCAGGCAGAACTAGACTTTGTCACACGCAGGCAGAAAAAGACTTTGTGACACGCAGGCAGAACAAGACTTTGTCACACGCAGGCAGAAAAAGACTTTGTGACACGCAGGCAGAACTAGACTTTGTGACACGCAGGCAGAACTACACTTTGTGACACGCAGGCAGAAAAAGACTTTGTGACACGCAGGCAGAACTAGACTTTGTGACACGCAGGCAGAACAAGACTTTGTGACACGCAGGCAGAACTAGACTTTGTGACACGCAGGCAGAACAAGACTTTGTGACACGCAGGCAGAACTAGACTTTGTGACACGCAGACAGAACTAGACTTTGTGACACGCATGCAGAACTAGACTTTGTGACACGCAGGCAGAACTAGACTTTGTGACACGCAGGCAGAACAAGACTTTGTGACACGCATGCAGAACTAGACTTTGTGACACGCATGCAGAACTAGACTTTGTGACACGCAGGCAGAAAAAGACTTTGTGACACGCAGGCAAAACAAGACTTTGTGACACGCAGGCAAAACAAGACTTTGTGACACGCAGGCAGAACTAGACTTTGGGACACGCAGGCAGAACTAGACTTTGTGACACGCATGCAGAACTAGACTTTGTGACACGCAGGCAGAAAAAGACTTTGTGACACACAGGCAAAACAAGACTTTGTGACACGCAGGCAAAACAAGACTTTGTGACACGCAGGCAGAACTAGACTTTGGGACACGCAGGCAGAACAAGACTTTGTGACACGCATGCAGAACTAGACTTTGTGACGCGCATGCAGAAAAAGACTTTGTGACACGCAGGCAGAACTAGACTTTGTGACACGCATGCAGAAAAAAACTTTGTGACACGCAGGCAGAACTAGACTTTGGGACACGCAGGCAGAACTACACTTTGTGACACGCAGGCAGAACTACACTTTGTGACACGCATGCAGAACTAGACTTTGTGACACGCATGCAGAACTAGACTTTGTGACACGCAGGCAGAACTAGACTTTGTGACACGCAGGCAGAAAAAGACTTTGTGACACGCAGGCAGAACAAGACTTTGTGACACGCATGCAGAACTAGACTTTGGGACACGCAGGCAGAACTAGACTTTGTGACACGCAGGCAGAACTAGACTTTGTGACACGCAGGCAGAAAAAGACTTTGTGACACGCAGGCAGAAAAAGACTTTGTGACACGCAGGCAAAACAAGACTTTGTGACACGCAGGCAAAACAAGACTTTGTGACACGCAGGCAGAACTAGACTTTGGGACACGCAGGCAGAACTAGACTTTTGGACATGCAGGTAGAACTAGACTTTGTGACACGCATGCAGAACTAGACTTTGTGACACGCAGGCAGAAAAAGACTTTGTGACACGCAGGCAAAACAAGACTTTGTGACACGCAGGCAAAACAAGACTTTGTGACACGCAGGCAGAACTAGACTTTGGGACACGCAGGCAGAACAAGACTTTGTGACACGCATGCAGAACTAGACTTTGTGACGCACATGCAGAAAAAGACTTTGTGACACGCAGGCAGAACTAGACTTTGTGACACGCATGCAGAACAAAACTTTGTGACACGCAGGCAGAACTAGACTTTGTGACACGCAGGCAGAACTAGACTTTGGGACACGCAGGCAGAACTAGACTTTGTGACACGCAGGCAGAAGTACACTTTGTGACACGCATTCAGAACAAGACTTTGTGACACGCATGCAGAACTAGACTTTGTGACACGCATGCAGAACTAGACTTTGTGACACGCAGGCAGAACTAGACTTTGTGACACGCAGGCAGAACTAGACTTTGTGACACGCAGGCAGAAAAAGACTTTGTGACACGCAGGCAGAAAAAGACTTTGTGACACGCATGCAGAACTAGACTTTGTGACACGCAGGCAGAACTAGACTTTGTGACACGCAGGCAGAACAAGACTTTGTGACACGCATGCAGAACTAGACTTTGTGACACGCATGCAGAACTAGACTTTGTGACACGCAGGCAGAACTAGACTTTGTGACACGCAGGCAGAACTAGACTTTGTGACACGCATGCAGAACTAGACTTTGTGACACGCAGGCAGAACAAGACTTTGTGACACGCATGCAGAACTAGACTTTGTGACACGCATGCAGAACTAGACTTTGTGACACGCAGGCAGAACTAGACTTTGTGACACGCAGGCAGAACTAGACTTTGTCACACGCAGGCAGAACTAGACTTTGTGACACGCAGGCAGAAAAAGACTTTGTGACACGCAGGCAGAACTAGACTTTGTGACACGCATGCAGAACTAGACTTTGTGACACGCAGGCAGAACTAGACTTTGTGACACGCAGGCAGAACTAGACTTTGTCACACGCAGGCAGAAAAAGACTTTGTGACACGCAGGCAGAACAAGACTTTGTCACACGCAGGCAGAAAAAGACTTTGTGACACGCAGGCAGAACTAGACTTTGTGACACGCAGGCAGAACTACACTTTGTGACACGCAGGCAGAAAAAGACTTTGTGACACGCAGGCAGAACTAGACTTTGTGACACGCAGGCAGAACAAGACTTTGTGACACGCAGGCAGAACTACACTTTGTGACACGCAGGCAGAACAAGACTTTGTGACACGCAGGCAGAACTAGACTTTGTGACACGCAGGCAGAAAAAGACTTTGTGACACGCAGGCAGAACTAGACTTTGTGACACGCAGGCAGAAAAAGACTTTGTGACACGCAGGCAGAAAAAGACTTTGTGACACGCATGCAGAACTAGACTTTGTGACACGCAGGCAGAACTAGACTTTGTGACACGCAGGCAGAACAAGACTTTGTGACACGCATGCAGAACTAGACTTTGTGACACGCATGCAGAACTAGACTTTGTGACACGCAGGCAGAAAAAGACTTTGTGACACGCATGCAGAACTAGACTTTGTGACACGCAGGCAGAACTAGACTTTGTGACACGCAGGCAGAAAAAGACTTTGTGACACGCATGCAGAACTAGACTTTGTGACACGCAGGCAGAACTAGACTTTGTCACACGCAGGCAGAAAAAGACTTTGTGACACGCAGGCAGAACAAGACTTTGTCACACGCAGGCAGAAAAAGACTTTGTGACACGCAGGCAGAACTAGACTTTGTGACACGCAGGCAGAACTAGACTTTTGGACATGCAGGTAGAACTAGACTTTGTGACACGCAGGCAGAAAAAGACTTTGTGACACGCATGCAGAACTAGACTTTGTGACACGCAGGCAGAACTAGACTTTGTGACACGCAGGCAGAAAAAGACTTTGTGACACGCATGCAGAACTAGACTTTGTGACACGCAGGCAGAAAAAGACTTTGTGACACGCAGGCAGAAAAAGACTTTGTGACACGCAGGCAAAACAAGACTTTGTGACACGCAGGCAAAACAAGACTTTGTGACACGCAGGCAGAACTAGACTTTGGGACACGCAGGCAGAACTAGACTTTTGGACATGCAGGTAGAACTAGACTTTGTGACACGCATGCAGAACTAGACTTTGTGACACGCAGGCAGAAAAAGACTTTGTGACACGCAGGCAAAACAAGACTTTGTGACACGCAGGCAAAACAAGACTTTGTGACACGCAGGCAGAACTAGACTTTGGGACACGCAGGCAGAACAAGACTTTGTGACACGCATGCAGAACTAGACTTTGTGACGCACATGCAGAAAAAGACTTTGTGACACGCAGGCAGAACTAGACTTTGTGACACGCATGCAGAACAAAACTTTGTGACACGCAGGCAGAACTAGACTTTGTGACACGCAGGCAGAACTAGACTTTGGGACACGCAGGCAGAACTAGACTTTGTGACACGCAGGCAGAAGTACACTTTGTGACACGCATTCAGAACAAGACTTTGTGACACGCATGCAGAACTAGACTTTGTGACACGCATGCAGAACTAGACTTTGTGACACGCAGGCAGAACTAGACTTTGTGACACGCAGGCAGAACTAGACTTTGTGACACGCAGGCAGAAAAAGACTTTGTGACACGCAGGCAGAAAAAGACTTTGTGACACGCATGCAGAACTAGACTTTGTGACACGCAGGCAGAACTAGACTTTGTGACACGCAGGCAGAACAAGACTTTGTGACACGCATGCAGAACTAGACTTTGTGACACGCATGCAGAACTAGACTTTGTGACACGCAGGCAGAACTAGACTTTGTGACACGCAGGCAGAACTAGACTTTGTGACACGCATGCAGAACTAGACTTTGTGACACGCAGGCAGAACAAGACTTTGTGACACGCATGCAGAACTAGACTTTGTGACACGCATGCAGAACTAGACTTTGTGACACGCAGGCAGAACTAGACTTTGTGACACGCAGGCAGAACTAGACTTTGTCACACGCAGGCAGAACTAGACTTTGTGACACGCAGGCAGAAAAAGACTTTGTGACACGCAGGCAGAACTAGACTTTGTGACACGCATGCAGAACTAGACTTTGTGACACGCAGGCAGAACTAGACTTTGTGACACGCAGGCAGAACTAGACTTTGTCACACGCAGGCAGAAAAAGACTTTGTGACACGCAGGCAGAACAAGACTTTGTCACACGCAGGCAGAAAAAGACTTTGTGACACGCAGGCAGAACTAGACTTTGTGACACGCAGGCAGAACTACACTTTGTGACACGCAGGCAGAAAAAGACTTTGTGACACGCAGGCAGAACTAGACTTTGTGACACGCAGGCAGAACAAGACTTTGTGACACGCAGGCAGAACTACACTTTGTGACACGCAGGCAGAACAAGACTTTGTGACACGCAGGCAGAACTAGACTTTGTGACACGCAGGCAGAAAAAGACTTTGTGACACGCAGGCAGAACTAGACTTTGTGACACGCAGGCAGAAAAAGACTTTGTGACACGCAGGCAGAAAAAGACTTTGTGACACGCATGCAGAACTAGACTTTGTGACACGCAGGCAGAACTAGACTTTGTGACACGCAGGCAGAACAAGACTTTGTGACACGCATGCAGAACTAGACTTTGTGACACGCATGCAGAACTAGACTTTGTGACACGCAGGCAGAAAAAGACTTTGTGACACGCATGCAGAACTAGACTTTGTGACACGCAGGCAGAACTAGACTTTGTGACACGCAGGCAGAAAAAGACTTTGTGACACGCATGCAGAACTAGACTTTGTGACACGCAGGCAGAACTAGACTTTGTCACACGCAGGCAGAAAAAGACTTTGTGACACGCAGGCAGAACAAGACTTTGTCACACGCAGGCAGAAAAAGACTTTGTGACACGCAGGCAGAACTAGACTTTGTGACACGCAGGCAGAACTACACTTTGTGACACGCAGGCAGAAAAAGACTTTGTGACACGCAGGCAGAACTAGACTTTGTGACACGCAGGCAGAACAAGACTTTGTGACACGCAGGCAGAACTAGACTTTGTGACACGCAGGCAGAACAAGACTTTGTGACACGCAGGCAGAACTAGACTTTGTGACACGCAGACAGAACTAGACTTTGTGACACGCATGCAGAACTAGACTTTGTGACACGCAGGCAGAACTAGACTTTGTGACACGCAGGCAGAACAAGACTTTGTGACACGCATGCAGAACTAGACTTTGTGACACGCATGCAGAACTAGACTTTGTGACACGCAGGCAGAAAAAGACTTTGTGACACGCAGGCAAAACAAGACTTTGTGACACGCAGGCAAAACAAGACTTTGTGACACGCAGGCAGAACTAGACTTTGGGACACGCAGGCAGAACTAGACTTTGTGACACGCATGCAGAACTAGACTTTGTGACACGCAGGCAGAAAAAGACTTTGTGACACACAGGCAAAACAAGACTTTGTGACACGCAGGCAAAACAAGACTTTGTGACACGCAGGCAGAACTAGACTTTGGGACACGCAGGCAGAACAAGACTTTGTGACACGCATGCAGAACTAGACTTTGTGACGCGCATGCAGAAAAAGACTTTGTGACACGCAGGCAGAACTAGACTTTGTGACACGCATGCAGAACTAGACTTTGTGACACGCAGGCAGAAAAAGACTTTGTGACACGCAGGCAGAAAAAGACTTTGTGACACGCATGCAGAACTAGACTTTGTGACACGCAGGCAGAACTAGACTTTGTGACACGCAGGCAGAACAAGACTTTGTGACACGCATGCAGAACTAGACTTTGTGACACGCATGCAGAACTAGACTTTGTGACACGCAGGCAGAAAAAGACTTTGTGACACGCATGCAGAACTAGACTTTGTGACACGCAGGCAGAACTAGACTTTGTGACACGCAGGCAGAAAAAGACTTTGTGACACGCATGCAGAACTAGACTTTGTGACACGCAGGCAGAACTAGACTTTGTGACACGCAGGCAGAAAAAGACTTTGTGACACGCAGGCAGAACAAGACTTTGTCACACGCAGGCAGAAAAAGACTTTGTGACACGCAGGCAGAACTAGACTTTGTGACACGCAGGCAGAACTACACTTTGTGACACGCAGGCAGAAAAAGACTTTGTGACACGCAGGCAGAACTAGACTTTGTGACACGCAGGCAGAACAAGACTTTGTGACACGCAGGCAGAACTAGACTTTGTGACACGCAGGCAGAACAAGACTTTGTGACACGCAGGCAGAACTAGACTTTGTGACACGCAGACAGAACTAGACTTTGTGACACGCATGCAGAACTAGACTTTGTGACACGCAGGCAGAACTAGACTTTGTGACACGCAGGCAGAACAAGACTTTGTGACACGCATGCAGAACTAGACTTTGTGACACGCATGCAGAACTAGACTTTGTGACACGCAGGCAGAAAAAGACTTTGTGACACGCAGGCAAAACAAGACTTTGTGACACGCAGGCAAAACAAGACTTTGTGACACGCAGGCAGAACTAGACTTTGGGACACGCAGGCAGAACTAGACTTTGTGACACGCATGCAGAACTAGACTTTGTGACACGCAGGCAGAAAAAGACTTTGTGACACACAGGCAAAACAAGACTTTGTGACACGCAGGCAAAACAAGACTTTGTGACACGCAGGCAGAACTAGACTTTGGGACACGCAGGCAGAACAAGACTTTGTGACACGCATGCAGAACTAGACTTTGTGACGCGCATGCAGAAAAAGACTTTGTGACACGCAGGCAGAACTAGACTTTGTGACACGCATGCAGAAAAAAACTTTGTGACACGCAGGCAGAACTAGACTTTGGGACACGCAGGCAGAACTACACTTTGTGACACGCAGGCAGAACTACACTTTGTGACACGCATTCAGAACAAGACTTTGTGACACGCATGCAGAACTAGACTTTGTGACACGCATGCAGAACTAGACTTTGTGACACGCAGGCAGAACTAGACTTTGTGACACGCAGGCAGAAAAAGACTTTGTGACACGCAGGCAGAACAAGACTTTGTGACACGCATGCAGAACTAGACTTTGGGACACGCAGGCAGAACTAGACTTTGTGACACGCAGGCAGAACTAGACTTTGTGACACGCAGGCAGAAAAAGACTTTGTGACACGCAGGCAGAAAAAGACTTTGTGACACGCAGGCAAAACAAGACTTTGTGACACGCAGGCAAAACAAGACTTTGTGACACGCAGGCAGAACTAGACTTTGGGACACGCAGGCAGAACTAGACTTTTGGACATGCAGGTAGAACTAGACTTTGTGACACGCATGCAGAACTAGACTTTGTGACACGCAGGCAGAAAAAGACTTTGTGACACGCAGGCAAAACAAGACTTTGTGACACGCAGGCAAAACAAGACTTTGTGACACGCAGGCAGAACTAGACTTTGGGACACGCAGGCAGAACAAGACTTTGTGACACGCATGCAGAACTAGACTTTGTGACGCACATGCAGAAAAAGACTTTGTGACACGCAGGCAGAACTAGACTTTGTGACACGCATGCAGAACAAAACTTTGTGACACGCAGGCAGAACTAGACTTTGTGACACGCAGGCAGAACTAGACTTTGGGACACGCAGGCAGAACTAGACTTTGTGACACGCAGGCAGAAGTACACTTTGTGACACGCATTCAGAACAAGACTTTGTGACACGCATGCAGAACTAGACTTTGTGACACGCATGCAGAACTAGACTTTGTGACACGCAGGCAGAACTAGACTTTGTGACACGCAGGCAGAACTAGACTTTGTGACACGCAGGCAGAAAAAGACTTTGTGACACGCAGGCAGAAAAAGACTTTGTGACACGCATGCAGAACTAGACTTTGTGACACGCAGGCAGAACTAGACTTTGTGACACGCAGGCAGAACAAGACTTTGTGACACGCATGCAGAACTAGACTTTGTGACACGCATGCAGAACTAGACTTTGTGACACGCAGGCAGAACTAGACTTTGTGACACGCAGGCAGAACTAGACTTTGTGACACGCATGCAGAACTAGACTTTGTGACACGCAGGCAGAACAAGACTTTGTGACACGCATGCAGAACTAGACTTTGTGACACGCATGCAGAACTAGACTTTGTGACACGCAGGCAGAACTAGACTTTGTGACACGCAGGCAGAACTAGACTTTGTCACACGCAGGCAGAACTAGACTTTGTGACACGCAGGCAGAAAAAGACTTTGTGACACGCAGGCAGAACTAGACTTTGTGACACGCATGCAGAACTAGACTTTGTGACACGCAGGCAGAACTAGACTTTGTGACACGCAGGCAGAACTAGACTTTGTCACACGCAGGCAGAAAAAGACTTTGTGACACGCAGGCAGAACAAGACTTTGTCACACGCAGGCAGAAAAAGACTTTGTGACACGCAGGCAGAACTAGACTTTGTGACACGCAGGCAGAACTACACTTTGTGACACGCAGGCAGAAAAAGACTTTGTGACACGCAGGCAGAACTAGACTTTGTGACACGCAGGCAGAACAAGACTTTGTGACACGCAGGCAGAACTACACTTTGTGACACGCAGGCAGAACAAGACTTTGTGACACGCAGGCAGAACTAGACTTTGTGACACGCAGGCAGAAAAAGACTTTGTGACACGCAGGCAGAACTAGACTTTGTGACACGCAGGCAGAAAAAGACTTTGTGACACGCAGGCAGAAAAAGACTTTGTGACACGCATGCAGAACTAGACTTTGTGACACGCAGGCAGAACTAGACTTTGTGACACGCAGGCAGAACAAGACTTTGTGACACGCATGCAGAACTAGACTTTGTGACACGCATGCAGAACTAGACTTTGTGACACGCAGGCAGAAAAAGACTTTGTGACACGCATGCAGAACTAGACTTTGTGACACGCAGGCAGAACTAGACTTTGTGACACGCAGGCAGAAAAAGACTTTGTGACACGCATGCAGAACTAGACTTTGTGACACGCAGGCAGAACTAGACTTTGTCACACGCAGGCAGAAAAAGACTTTGTGACACGCAGGCAGAACAAGACTTTGTCACACGCAGGCAGAAAAAGACTTTGTGACACGCAGGCAGAACTAGACTTTGTGACACGCAGGCAGAACTACACTTTGTGACACGCAGGCAGAAAAAGACTTTGTGACACGCAGGCAGAACTAGACTTTGTGACACGCAGGCAGAACAAGACTTTGTGACACGCAGGCAGAACTAGACTTTGTGACACGCAGGCAGAACAAGACTTTGTGACACGCAGGCAGAACTAGACTTTGTGACACGCAGACAGAACTAGACTTTGTGACACGCATGCAGAACTAGACTTTGTGACACGCAGGCAGAACTAGACTTTGTGACACGCAGGCAGAACAAGACTTTGTGACACGCATGCAGAACTAGACTTTGTGACACGCATGCAGAACTAGACTTTGTGACACGCAGGCAGAAAAAGACTTTGTGACACGCAGGCAAAACAAGACTTTGTGACACGCAGGCAAAACAAGACTTTGTGACACGCAGGCAGAACTAGACTTTGGGACACGCAGGCAGAACTAGACTTTGTGACACGCATGCAGAACTAGACTTTGTGACACGCAGGCAGAAAAAGACTTTGTGACACACAGGCAAAACAAGACTTTGTGACACGCAGGCAAAACAAGACTTTGTGACACGCAGGCAGAACTAGACTTTGGGACACGCAGGCAGAACAAGACTTTGTGACACGCATGCAGAACTAGACTTTGTGACGCGCATGCAGAAAAAGACTTTGTGACACGCAGGCAGAACTAGACTTTGTGACACGCATGCAGAAAAAAACTTTGTGACACGCAGGCAGAACTAGACTTTGGGACACGCAGGCAGAACTACACTTTGTGACACGCAGGCAGAACTACACTTTGTGACACGCAGGCAGAACTAGACTTTGTGACACGCAGGCAGAACTAGACTCTGTCACACGCAGGCAGAAAAAGACTTTGTGACACGCAGGCAGAAAAAGACTTTGTGACACGCAGGCAGAACAAGACTTTGTGACACGGATGCAGAACTAGACTTTGGGACACGCAGGCAGAACTAGACTTTGGGACACGCAGGCAGAAGAAGACTTTGTGACACGCAGGCAGAACTAGACTTTGTGACACGCAGGCAGAACTAGACTTTGTGACACGCAGGCAGAACTAGACTTTGTGACACGCATGCAGAACTAGACTTTGTGACACGCAGGCAGAAAAAGACTTTGTGACACACAGGCAGAACAAGACTTTGTGACACGCATGCAGAACTAGACTTTGTGACGCGCATGCAGAAAAAGACTTTGTGACACGCAGGCAGAACTAGACTTTGTGACACGCATGCAGAACAAAACTTTGTGACACGCAGGCAGAACTAGACTTTGTGACACGCATTCAGAACAAGACTTTGTGACACGCATGCAGAAGAAGACTTTGTGATACGCATGCAGAACTAGACTTTGTGACACGCATACAGAACTAGACTTTGTGACACGCAGGCAGAACTAGACTTTGTGACACGCAGGCAGAACTAGACTTTGTGACACGCAGGCAGAACTAGACTTTGTGACACGCAGGCAGAACTAGACTTTGTCACACGCAGGCAGAACTAGACTTTGTCACACGCAGGCAGAAAAAGACTTTGTGACACGCATGCAGAAGAAGACTTTGTGACACGCATGCAGAACTAGACTTTGTGACACGCAGGCAGAACTAGACTTTGTGACACGCAGGCAGAACTAGACTTTGTCACACGCAGGCAGAACTAGACTTTGTCACACGCAGGCAGAAAAAGACTTTGTGATACGCAGGCAGAAAAAGACTTTGTGACACGCAGGCAGAACAAGACTTTGTGACACGCATGCAGAACTAGACTTTGTGACACGCAGGCAGAACTAGACTTTGTCACACGCAGGCAGAAAAAGACTTTGTGACACGCAGGCAGAACAAGACTTTGTGACACGCATGCAGAACTAGACTTTGGGACACGCAGGCAGAACAAGACTTTGTGACACGCATGCAGAACTAGACTTTGTCACACGCAGGCAGAACTAGACTTTGTCACACGCAGGCAGAAAAAGACTTTGTGACACGCAGGCAGAAAAAGACTTTGTGACACGCAGGCAGAAAAAGACTTTGTGACACGCAGGCAGAACTAGACTTTGTGACACGCAGGCAGAACTAGACTTTGTCACACGCAGGCAGAAAAAGACTTTGTCACACGCAGGCAGAACAAGACTTTGTGACACGCATGCAGAACTAGACTTTGTGACACGCAGGCAGAACTAGATTTTGTGACACGCATGCAGAACAAGACTTTGTGACACGCATGCAGAACTAGACTTTGTGACACGCAGGCAGAACTAGACTTTGTGACACGCATGCAGAACTAGACTTTGTGACACGCAGGCAGAAAAAGACTTTGTGACACGCAGGCAGAACTAGACTTTGTGACACGCAGGCAGAACTAGACTTTGTGACACGCAGGCAGAACTAGACTTTGTCACAAGCAGGCAGAAAAAGACTTTGTGACACGCATGCAGAAGAAGACTTTGTGACACGCATGCAGAACTAGACTTTGTGACACGCATGCAGAACTAGACTTTGTGACACGCAGGCAGAACTAGACTTTGTGACACGCAGGCAGAACTAGACTTTGTGACACGCAGGCAGAACTAGACTTTGTCACACGCAGGCAGAAAAAGACTTTGTGACACGCAGGCAGAAAAAGACTTTGTGACACGCAGGCAGAACAAGACTTTGTGACACGCATGCAGAACTAGACTTTGTGACACGCAGGCAGAACTAGACTTTGTGACACGCAGGCAGAAAAAGACTTTGTGACACGCAGGCAGAACTAGACTTTGTCACACGCAGGCAGAAAAAGACTTTGTGACACGCAGGCAGAACAAGACTTTGTCACACGCAGGCAGAAAAAGACTTTGTGACACGCAGGCAGAACTAGACTTTGTGACACGCAGGCAGAACTACACTTTGTGACACGCAGGCAGAAAAAGACTTTGTGACACGCAGGCAGAACTAGACTTTGTGACACGCAGGCAGAACAAGACTTTGTGACACGCAGGCAGAACTAGACTTTGTGACACGCAGGCAGAACAAGACTTTGTGACACGCAGGCAGAACTAGACTTTGTGACACGCAGGCAGAACTAGACTTTGTGACACGCAGGCAGAAAAAGACTTTGTGACACGCAGGCAGAAAAAGACTTTGTGACACGCATGCAGAACTAGACTTTGTGACACGCAGGCAGAACTAGACTTTGTGACACGCAGGCAGAACAAGACTTTGTGACACGCATGCAGAACTAGACTTTGTGACACGCATGCAGAACTAGACTTTGTGACACGCAGGCAGAAAAAGACTTTGTGACACGCAGGCAAAACAAGACTTTGTGACACGCAGGCAAAACAAGACTTTGTGACACGCAGGCAGAACTAGACTTTGGGACACGCAGGCAGAACTAGACTTTGTGACACGCATGCAGAACTAGACTTTGTGACACGCAGGCAGAAAAAGACTTTGTGACACACAGGCAAAACAAGACTTTGTGAAACGCAGGCAAAACAAGACTTTGTGACACGCAGGCAGAACTAGACTTTGGGACACGCAGGCAGAACAAGACTTTGTGACACGCATGCAGAACTAGACTTTGTGACGCGCATGCAGAAAAAGACTTTGTGACACGCAGGCAGAACTAGACTTTGTGACACGCATGCAGAAAAAAACTTTGTGACACGCAGGCAGAACTAGACTTTGGGACACGCAGGCAGAACTACACTTTGTGACACGCAGGCAGAACTACACTTTGTGACACGCATTCAGAACAAGACTTTGTGACACGCATGCAGAACTAGACTTTGTGACACGCATGCAGAACTAGACTTTGTGACACGCAGGCAGAACTAGACTTTGTGACACGCAGGCAGAACTAGACTTTTTCACACGCAGGCAGAAAAAGACTTTGTGACACGCAGGCAGAAGAAGACTTTGTGACACGCATGCAGAACTAGACTTTGTGACACGCATGCAGAACTAGACTTTGTGACACGCAGGCAGAACTAGACTTTGTGACACGCAGGCAGAACTAGACTCTGTCACACGCAGGCAGAAAAAGACTTTGTGACACGCAGGCAGAAAAAGACTTTGTGACACGCAGGCAGAACAAGACTTTGTGACACGGATGCAGAACTAGACTTTGGGACACGCAGGCAGAACTAGACTTTGTGACACGCAGGCAGAACTAGACTCTGTCACACGCAGGCAGAAAAAGACTTTGTGACACGCAGGCAGAAAAAGACTTTGTGACACGCAGGCAGAACAAGACTTTGTGACACGGATGCAGAACTAGACTTTGGGACACGCAGGCAGAACTAGACTTTGGGACACGCAGGCAGAAGAAGACTTTGTGACACGCAGGCAGAACTAGACTTTGTGACACGCAGGCAGAACTAGACTTTGTGACACGCAGGCAGAACTAGACTTTGTGACACGCATGCAGAACTAGACTTTGTGACACGCAGGCAGAAAAAGACTTTGTGACACACAGGCAGAACAAGACTTTGTGACACGCATGCAGAACTAGACTTTGTGACGCGCATGCAGAAAAAGACTTTGTGACACGCAGGCAGAACTAGACTTTGTGACACGCATGCAGAACAAAACTTTGTGACACGCAGGCAGAACTAGACTTTGTGACACGCATTCAGAACAAGACTTTGTGACACGCATGCAGAAGAAGACTTTGTGATACGCATGCAGAACTAGACTTTGTGACACGCATACAGAACTAGACTTTGTGACACGCAGGCAGAACTAGACTTTGTGACACGCAGGCAGAACTAGACTTTGTGACACGCAGGCAGAACTAGACTTTGTGACACGCAGGCAGAACTAGACTTTGTCACACGCAGGCAGAACTAGACTTTGTCACACGCAGGCAGAAAAAGACTTTGTGACACGCATGCAGAAGAAGACTTTGTGACACGCATGCAGAACTAGACTTTGTGACACGCAGGCAGAACTAGACTTTGTGACACGCAGGCAGAACTAGACTTTGTCACACGCAGGCAGAACTAGACTTTGTCACACGCAGGCAGAAAAAGACTTTGTGATACGCAGGCAGAAAAAGACTTTGTGACACGCAGGCAGAACTAGACTTTGTCACACGCAGGCAGAACTAGACTTTGTCACACGCAGGCAGAAAAAGACTTTGTGACACGCAGGCAGAACTAGACTTTGTGACACGCAGGCAGAACTAGACTTTGTGACACGCAGGCAGAAAAAGACTTTGTGACACGCAGGCAGAACAAGACTTTGTGACACGCATGCAGAACTAGACTTTGGGACACGCAGGCAGAACAAGACTTTGTGACACGCATGCAGAACTAGACTTTGTCACACGCAGGCAGAACTAGACTTTGTCACACGCAGGCAGAAAAAGACTTTGTGACACGCAGGCAGAAAAAGACTTTGTGACACGCAGGCAGAAAAAGACTTTGTGACACGCAGGCAGAACTAGACTTTGTGACACGCAGGCAGAACTAGACTTTGTCACACGCAGGCAGAAAAAGACTTTGTCACACGCAGGCAGAACAAGACTTTGTGACACGCATGCAGAACTAGACTTTGTGACACGCAGGCAGAACTAGACTTTGTGACACGCATGCAGAACAAGACTTTGTGACACGCATGCAGAACTAGACTTTGTGACACGCAGGCAGAACTAGACTTTGTGACACGCATGCAGAACTAGACTTTGTGACACGCAGGCAGAAAAAGACTTTGTGACACGCAGGCAGAACTAGACTTTGTGACACGCAGGCAGAACTAGACTTTGTGACACGCAGGCAGAACTAGACTTTGTCACAAGCAGGCAGAAAAAGACTTTGTGACACGCATGCAGAAGAAGACTTTGTGACACGCATGCAGAACTAGACTTTGTGACACGCATGCAGAACTAGACTTTGTGACACGCAGGCAGAACTAGACTTTGTGACACGCAGGCAGAACTAGACTTTGTGACACGCAGGCAGAACTAGACTTTGTCACACGCAGGCAGAAAAAGACTTTGTGACACGCAGGCAGAAAAAGACTTTGTGACACGCAGGCAGAACAAGACTTTGTGACACGCATGCAGAACTAGACTTTGTGACACGCAGGCAGAACTAGACTTTGTGACACGCAGGCAGAAAAAGACTTTGTGACACGCAGGCAGAACTAGACTTTGTCACACGCAGGCAGAAAAAGACTTTGTGACACGCAGGCAGAACAAGACTTTGTCACACGCAGGCAGAAAAAGACTTTGTGACACGCAGGCAGAACTAGACTTTGTGACACGCAGGCAGAACTACACTTTGTGACACGCAGGCAGAAAAAGACTTTGTGACACGCAGGCAGAACTAGACTTTGTGACACGCAGGCAGAACAAGACTTTGTGACACGCAGGCAGAACTAGACTTTGTGACACGCAGGCAGAACAAGACTTTGTGACACGCAGGCAGAACTAGACTTTGTGACACGCAGGCAGAACTAGACTTTGTGACACGCAGGCAGAAAAAGACTTTGTGACACGCAGGCAGAAAAAGACTTTGTGACACGCATGCAGAACTAGACTTTGTGACACGCAGGCAGAACTAGACTTTGTGACACGCAGGCAGAACAAGACTTTGTGACACGCATGCAGAACTAGACTTTGTGACACGCATGCAGAACTAGACTTTGTGACACGCAGGCAGAAAAAGACTTTGTGACACGCAGGCAAAACAAGACTTTGTGACACGCATGCAGAACTAGACTTTGGGACACGCAGGCAGAACAAGACTTTGTGACACGCATGCAGAACTAGACTTTGTCACACGCAGGCAGAACTAGACTTTGTCACACGCAGGCAGAAAAAGACTTTGTGACACGCAGGCAGAAAAAGACTTTGTGACACGCAGGCAGAAAAAGACTTTGTGACACGCAGGCAGAACTAGACTTTGTGACACGCAGGCAGAACTAGACTTTGTCACACGCAGGCAGAAAAAGACTTTGTCACACGCAGGCAGAACAAGACTTTGTGACACGCATGCAGAACTAGACTTTGTGACACGCAGGCAGAACTAGACTTTGTGACACGCATGCAGAACAAGACTTTGTGACACGCATGCAGAACTAGACTTTGTGACACGCAGGCAGAACTAGACTTTGTGACACGCATGCAGAACTAGACTTTGTGACACGCAGGCAGAAAAAGACTTTGTGACACGCAGGCAGAACTAGACTTTGTGACACGCAGGCAGAACTAGACTTTGTGACACGCAGGCAGAACTAGACTTTGTCACAAGCAGGCAGAAAAAGACTTTGTGACACGCATGCAGAAGAAGACTTTGTGACACGCATGCAGAACTAGACTTTGTGACACGCATGCAGAACTAGACTTTGTGACACGCAGGCAGAACTAGACTTTGTGACACGCAGGCAGAACTAGACTTTGTGACACGCAGGCAGAACTAGACTTTGTCACACGCAGGCAGAAAAAGACTTTGTGACACGCAGGCAGAAAAAGACTTTGTGACACGCAGGCAGAACAAGACTTTGTGACACGCATGCAGAACTAGACTTTGTGACACGCAGGCAGAACTAGACTTTGTGACACGCAGGCAGAAAAAGACTTTGTGACACGCAGGCAGAACTAGACTTTGTCACACGCAGGCAGAAAAAGACTTTGTGACACGCAGGCAGAACAAGACTTTGTCACACGCAGGCAGAAAAAGACTTTGTGACACGCAGGCAGAACTAGACTTTGTGACACGCAGGCAGAACTACACTTTGTGACACGCAGGCAGAAAAAGACTTTGTGACACGCAGGCAGAACTAGACTTTGTGACACGCAGGCAGAACAAGACTTTGTGACACGCAGGCAGAACTAGACTTTGTGACACGCAGGCAGAACAAGACTTTGTGACACGCAGGCAGAACTAGACTTTGTGACACGCAGGCAGAACTAGACTTTGTGACACGCAGGCAGAAAAAGACTTTGTGACACGCAGGCAGAAAAAGACTTTGTGACACGCATGCAGAACTAGACTTTGTGACACGCAGGCAGAACTAGACTTTGTGACACGCAGGCAGAACAAGACTTTGTGACACGCATGCAGAACTAGACTTTGTGACACGCATGCAGAACTAGACTTTGTGACACGCAGGCAGAAAAAGACTTTGTGACACGCAGGCAAAACAAGACTTTGTGACACGCAGGCAAAACAAGACTTTGTGACACGCAGGCAGAACTAGACTTTGGGACACGCAGGCAGAACTAGACTTTGTGACACGCATGCAGAACTAGACTTTGTGACACGCAGGCAGAAAAAGACTTTGTGACACACAGGCAAAACAAGACTTTGTGAAACGCAGGCAAAACAAGACTTTGTGACACGCAGGCAGAACTAGACTTTGGGACACGCAGGCAGAACAAGACTTTGTGACACGCATGCAGAACTAGACTTTGTGACGCGCATGCAGAAAAAGACTTTGTGACACGCAGGCAGAACTAGACTTTGTGACACGCATGCAGAAAAAAACTTTGTGACACGCAGGCAGAACTAGACTTTGGGACACGCAGGCAGAACTACACTTTGTGACACGCAGGCAGAACTACACTTTGTGACACGCATTCAGAACAAGACTTTGTGACACGCATGCAGAACTAGACTTTGTGACACGCATGCAGAACTAGACTTTGTGACACGCAGGCAGAACTAGACTTTGTGACACGCAGGCAGAACTAGACTTTTTCACACGCAGGCAGAAAAAGACTTTGTGACACGCAGGCAGAAGAAGACTTTGTGACACGCATGCAGAACTAGACTTTGTGACACGCATGCAGAACTAGACTTTGTGACACGCAGGCAGAACTAGACTTTGTGACACGCAGGCAGAACTAGACTCTGTCACACGCAGGCAGAAAAAGACTTTGTGACACGCAGGCAGAAAAAGACTTTGTGACACGCAGGCAGAACAAGACTTTGTGACACGGATGCAGAACTAGACTTTGGGACACGCAGGCAGAACTAGACTTTGTGACACGCAGGCAGAACTAGACTCTGTCACACGCAGGCAGAAAAAGACTTTGTGACACGCAGGCAGAAAAAGACTTTGTGACACGCAGGCAGAACAAGACTTTGTGACACGGATGCAGAACTAGACTTTGGGACACGCAGGCAGAACTAGACTTTGGGACACGCAGGCAGAAGAAGACTTTGTGACACGCAGGCAGAACTAGACTTTGTGACACGCAGGCAGAACTAGACTTTGTGACACGCAGGCAGAACAAGACTTTGTGACACGCATGCAGAACTAGACTTTGTGACACGCAGGCAGAAAAAGACTTTGTGACACACAGGCAGAACAAGACTTTGTGACACGCATGCAGAACTAGACTTTGTGACGCGCATGCAGAAAAAGACTTTGTGACACGCAGGCAGAACTAGACTTTGTGACACGCATGCAGAACAAAACTTTGTGACACGCAGGCAGAACTAGACTTTGTGACACGCATTCAGAACAAGACTTTGTGACACGCATGCAGAAGAAGACTTTGTGATACGCATGCAGAACTAGACTTTGTGACACGCATACAGAACTAGACTTTGTGACACGCAGGCAGAACTAGACTTTGTGACACGCAGGCAGAACTAGACTTTGTGACACGCAGGCAGAACTAGACTTTGTGACACGCAGGCAGAACTAGACTTTGTCACACGCAGGCAGAACTAGACTTTGTCACACGCAGGCAGAAAAAGACTTTGTGACACGCATGCAGAAGAAGACTTTGTGACACGCATGCAGAACTAGACTTTGTGACACGCAGGCAGAACTAGACTTTGTGACACGCAGGCAGAACTAGACTTTGTCACACGCAGGCAGAACTAGACTTTGTCACACGCAGGCAGAAAAAGACTTTGTGATACGCAGGCAGAAAAAGACTTTGTGACACGCAGGCAGAACAAGACTTTGTGACACGCATGCAGAACTAGACTTTGTGACACGCAGGCAGAACTAGACTTTGTCACACGCAGGCAGAAAAAGACTTTGTGACACGCAGGCAGAACAAGACTTTGTGACACGCATGCAGAACTAGACTTTGGGACACGCAGGCAGAACAAGACTTTGTGACACGCATGCAGAACTAGACTTTGTCACACGCAGGCAGAACTAGACTTTGTCACACGCAGGCAGAAAAAGACTTTGTGACACGCAGGCAGAAAAAGACTTTGTGACACGCAGGCAGAAAAAGACTTTGTGACACGCAGGCAGAACTAGACTTTGTGACACGCAGGCAGAACTAGACTTTGTCACACGCAGGCAGAAAAAGACTTTGTCACACGCAGGCAGAACAAGACTTTGTGACACGCATGCAGAACTAGACTTTGTGACACGCAGGCAGAACTAGACTTTGTGACACGCATGCAGAACAAGACTTTGTGACACGCATGCAGAACTAGACTTTGTGACACGCAGGCAGAACTAGACTTTGTGACACGCATGCAGAACTAGACTTTGTGACACGCAGGCAGAAAAAGACTTTGTGACACGCAGGCAGAACTAGACTTTGTGACACGCAGGCAGAACTAGACTTTGTGACACGCAGGCAGAACTAGACTTTGTCACAAGCAGGCAGAAAAAGACTTTGTGACACGCATGCAGAAGAAGACTTTGTGACACGCATGCAGAACTAGACTTTGTGACACGCATGCAGAACTAGACTTTGTGACACGCAGGCAGAACTAGACTTTGTGACACGCAGGCAGAACTAGACTTTGTGACACGCAGGCAGAAAAAGACTTTGTGACACGCAGGCAGAAAAAGACTTTGTGACACGCAGGCAGAACAAGACTTTGTGACACGCATGCAGAACTAGACTTTGTGACACGCAGGCAGAACTAGACTTTGTGACACGCAGGCAGAAAAAGACTTTGTGACACGCAGGCAGAACTAGACTTTGTCACACGCAGGCAGAAAAAGACTTTGTGACACGCAGGCAGAACAAGACTTTGTCACACGCAGGCAGAAAAAGACTTTGTGACACGCAGGCAGAACTAGACTTTGTGACACGCAGGCAGAACTACACTTTGTGACACGCAGGCAGAAAAAGACTTTGTGACACGCAGGCAGAACTAGACTTTGTGACACGCAGGCAGAACAAGACTTTGTGACACGCAGGCAGAACTAGACTTTGTGACACGCAGGCAGAACAAGACTTTGTGACACGCAGGCAGAACTAGACTTTGTGACACGCAGGCAGAACTAGACTTTGTGACACGCAGGCAGAAAAAGACTTTGTGACACGCAGGCAGAAAAAGACTTTGTGACACGCATGCAGAACTAGACTTTGTGACACGCAGGCAGAACTAGACTTTGTGACACGCAGGCAGAACAAGACTTTGTGACACGCATGCAGAACTAGACTTTGTGACACGCATGCAGAACTAGACTTTGTGACACGCAGGCAGAAAAAGACTTTGTGACACGCAGGCAAAACAAGACTTTGTGACACGCAGGCAAAACAAGACTTTGTGACACGCAGGCAGAACTAGACTTTGGGACACGCAGGCAGAACTAGACTTTGTGACACGCATGCAGAACTAGACTTTGTGACACGCAGGCAGAAAAAGACTTTGTGACACACAGGCAAAACAAGACTTTGTGAAACGCAGGCAAAACAAGACTTTGTGACACGCAGGCAGAACTAGACTTTGGGACACGCAGGCAGAACAAGACTTTGTGACACGCATGCAGAACTAGACTTTGTGACGCGCATGCAGAAAAAGACTTTGTGACACGCAGGCAGAACTAGACTTTGTGACACGCATGCAGAAAAAAACTTTGTGACACGCAGGCAGAACTAGACTTTGGGACACGCAGGCAGAACTACACTTTGTGACACGCAGGCAGAACTACACTTTGTGACACGCATTCAGAACAAGACTTTGTGACACGCATGCAGAACTAGACTTTGTGACACGCATGCAGAACTAGACTTTGTGACACGCAGGCAGAACTAGACTTTGTGACACGCAGGCAGAACTAGACTCTGTCACACGCAGGCAGAAAAAGACTTTGTGACACGCAGGCAGAAAAAGACTTTGTGACACGCAGGCAGAACAAGACTTTGTGACACGGATGCAGAACTAGACTTTGGGACACGCAGGCAGAACTAGACTTTGGGACACGCAGGCAGAAGAAGACTTTGTGACACGCAGGCAGAACTAGACTTTGTGACACGCAGGCAGAACTAGACTTTGGGACACGCAGGCAGAACTAGACTTTGTGACACGCATGCAGAACTAGACTTTGTGACACGCAGGCAGAAAAAGACTTTGTGACACACAGGCAGAACAAGACTTTGTGACACGCCTGCAGAACTAGACTTTGTGACGCGCATGCAGAAAAAGACTTTGTGACACGCAGGCAGAACTAGACTTTGTGACACGCATGCAGAACAAAACTTTGTGCAACGCAGGCAGAACTAGACTTTGTGACACGCATTCAGAACAAGACTTTGTGACACGCATGCAGAAGAAGACTTTGTGATACGCATGCAGAACTAGACTTTGTGACACGCATACAGAACTAGACTTTGTGACACGCAGGCAGAACTAGACTTTGTGACACGCAGGCAGAACTAGACTTTGTGACACGCAGGCAGAACTAGACTTTGTGACACGCAGGCAGAACTAGACTTTGTCACACGCAGGCAGAACTAGACTTTGTCACACGCAGGCAGAAAAAGACTTTGTGACACGCATGCAGAAGAAGACTTTGTGACACGCATGCAGAACTAGACTTTGTGACACGCAGGCAGAACTAGACTTTGTGACACGCAGGCAGAACTAGACTTTGTCACACGCAGGCAGAACTAGACTTTGTCACACGCAGGCAGAAAAAGACTTTGTGATACGCAGGCAGAAAAAGACTTTGTGACACGCAGGCAGAACAAGACTTTGTGACACGCATGCAGAACTAGACTTTGTGACACGCAGGCAGAACTAGACTTTGTCACACGCAGGCAGAAAAAGACTTTGTGACACGCAGGCAGAACAAGACTTTGTGACACGCATGCAGAACTAGACTTTGGGACACGCAGGCAGAACAAGACTTTGTGACACGCATGCAGAACTAGACTTTGTCACACGCAGGCAGAACTAGACTTTGTCACACGCAGGCAGAAAAAGACTTTGTGACACGCAGGCAGAAAAAGACTTTGTGACACGCAGGCAGAAAAAGACTTTGTGACAAGCAGGCAGAACTAGACTTTGTGACACGCAGGCAGAACTAGACTTTGTCACACGCAGGCAGAAAAAGACTTTGTCACACGCAGGCAGAACAAGACTTTGTGACACGCATGCAGAACTAGACTTTGTGACACGCAGGCAGAACTAGACTTTGTGACACGCATGCAGAACAAGACTTTGTGACACGCATGCAGAACTAGACTTTGTGACACGCAGGCAGAACTAGACTTTGTGACACGCATGCAGAACTAGACTTTGTGACACGCAGGCAGAAAAAGACTTTGTGACACGCAGGCAGAACTAGACTTTGTGACACGCAGGCAGAACTAGACTTTGTGACACGCAGGCAGAACTAGACTTTGTCACAAGCAGGCAGAAAAAGACTTTGTGACACGCATGCAGAAGAAGACTTTGTGACACGCATGCAGAACTAGACTTTGTGACACGCATGCAGAACTAGACTTTGTGACACGCAGGCAGAACTAGACTTTGTGACACGCAGGCAGAACTAGACTTTGTCACACGCAGGCAGAACTAGACTTTGTCACACGCAGGCAGAAAAAGACTTTGTGACACGCAGGCAGAAAAAGACTTTGTGACACGCAGGCAGAACAAGACTTTGTGACACGCATGCAGAACTAGACTTTGTGACACGCAGGCAGAACTAGACTTTGTGACACGCAGGCAGAAAAAGACTTTGTGACACGCAGGCAGAACTAGACTTTGTCACACGCAGGCAGAAAAAGACTTTGTGACACGCAGGCAGAACAAGACTTTGTCACACGCAGGCAGAAAAAGACTTTGTGACACGCAGGCAGAACTAGACTTTGTGACACGCAGGCAGAACTACACTTTGTGACACGCAGGCAGAAAAAGACTTTGTGACACGCAGGCAGAACTAGACTTTGTGACACGCAGGCAGAACAAGACTTTGTGACACGCAGGCAGAACTAGACTTTGTGACACGCAGGCAGAACAAGACTTTGTGACACGCAGGCAGAACTAGACTTTGTGACACGCAGGCAGAACTAGACTTTGTGACACGCAGGCAGAAAAAGACTTTGTGACACGCAGGCAGAAAAAGACTTTGTGACACGCATGCAGAACTAGACTTTGTGACACGCAGGCAGAACTAGACTTTGTGACACGCAGGCAGAACAAGACTTTGTGACACGCATGCAGAACTAGACTTTGTGACACGCATGCAGAACTAGACTTTGTGACACGCAGGCAGAAAAAGACTTTGTGACACGCAGGCAAAACAAGACTTTGTGACACGCAGGCAAAACAAGACTTTGTGACACGCAGGCAGAACTAGACTTTGGGACACGCATGCAGAACTAGACTTTGTGACACGCATGCAGAACTAGACTTTGTGACACGCAGGCAGAAAAAGACTTTGTGACACACAGGCAAAACAAGACTTTGTGACACGCAGGCAAAACAAGACTTTGTGACACGCAGGCAGAACTAGACTTTGGGACACGCAGGCAGAACAAGACTTTGTGACACGCATGCAGAACTAGACTTTGTGACGCGCATGCAGAAAAAGACTTTGTGACACGCAGGCAGAACTAGACTTTGTGACACGCATGCAGAACAAAACTTTGTGACACGCAGGCAGAACTAGACTTTGTGACACGCAGGCAGAACTAGACTTTGGGACACGCAGGCAGAACTACACTTTGTGACACGCATTCAGAACAAGACTTTGTGACACGCATGCAGAAGAAGACTTTGTGACACGCATGCAGAACTAGACTTTGTGACACGCATGCAGAACTAGACTTTGTGACACGCAGGCAGAAAAAGACTTTGTGACACGCAGGCAGAAAAAGACTTTGTGACACGCAGGCAGAACAAGACTTTGTGACACGCATGCAGAACTAGACTTTGTGACACGCAGGCAGAACTAGACTTTGTGACACGCAGGCAGAAAAAGACTTTGTGACACGCAGGCAGAACTAGACTTTGTCACACGCAGGCAGAAAAAGACTTTGTGACACGCAGGCAGAACAAGACTTTGTCACACGCAGGCAGAAAAAGACTTTGTGACACGCAGGCAGAACTAGACTTTGTGACACGCAGGCAGAACTACACTTTGTGACACGCAGGCAGAAAAAGACTTTGTGACACGCAGGCAGAACTAGACTTTGTGACACGCAGGCAGAACAAGACTTTGTGACACGCAGGCAGAACTAGACTTTGTGACACGCAGGCAGAACAAGACTTTGTGACACGCAGGCAGAACTAGACTTTGTGACACGCAGGCAGAACTAGACTTTGTGACACGCAGGCAGAAAAAGACTTTGTGACATGCAGGCAGAAAAAGACTTTGTGACACGCATGCAGAACTAGACTTTGTGACACGCAGGCAGAACTAGACTTTGTGACACGCAGGCAGAACAAGACTTTGTGACACGCATGCAGAACTAGACTTTGTGACACGCATGCAGAACTAGACTTTGTGACACGCAGGCAGAAAAAGACTTTGTGACACGCAGGCAAAACAAGACTTTGTGACACGCAGGCAAAACAAGACTTTGTGACACGCAGGCAGAACTAGACTTTGGGACACGCATGCAGAACTAGACTTTGTGACACGCATGCAGAACTAGACTTTGTGACACGCAGGCAGAAAAAGACTTTGTGACACACAGGCAAAACAAGACTTTGTGACACGCAGGCAAAACAAGACTTTGTGACACGCAGGCAGAACTAGACTTTGGGACACGCAGGCAGAACAAGACTTTGTGACACGCATGCAGAACTAGACTTTGTGACGCGCATGCAGAAAAAGACTTTGTGACACGCAGGCAGAACTAGACTTTGTGACACGCATGCAGAACAAAACTTTGTGACACGCAGGCAGAACTAGACTTTGTGACACGCAGGCAGAACTAGACTTTGGGACACGCAGGCAGAACTAGACTTTGTGACACGCAGGCAGAACTACACTTTGTGACACGCATTCAGAACAAGACTTTGTGACACGCATGCAGAAGAAGACTTTGTGACACGCATGCAGAACTAGACTTTGTGACACGCATGCAGAACTAGACTTTGTGACACGCAGGCAG
Organism: Perissodus microlepis; assembly: GCF_051167445.1. Taxonomy (NCBI): domain Eukaryota; kingdom Metazoa; phylum Chordata; class Actinopteri; order Cichliformes; family Cichlidae; genus Perissodus; species Perissodus microlepis. The sequence goes on along the minus strand of NW_028182056.1, from coordinate 123,535 downwards.
AACTAGACTTTGTGACACGCAGGCAGAACTAGACTTTGTGACACGCAGGCAGAACTAGACTTTGTCACACGCAGGCAGAAAAAGACTTTGTGACACGCATGCAGAAGAAGACTTTGTGACACGCAGGCAGAAAAAGACTTTGTGACACGCAGGCAGAACAAGACTTTGTCACACGCAGGCAGAACTAGACTTTGGGACACGCAGGCAGAACAAGACTTTGTGACACGCAGGCAGAACTAGACTTTGTGACACGCATGCAGAACTAGACTTTGTGACACGCATGCAGAACTAGACTTTGTGACACGCAGGCAGAAAAAGACTTTGTGACACGCAGGCAAAACAAGACTTTGTGACACGCAGGCAAAACAAGACTTTGTGACACGCAGGCAGAACTAGACTTTGGGACACGCATGCAGAACTAGACTTTGTGACACGCATGCAGAACTAGACTTTGTGACACGCAGGCAGAAAAAGACTTTGTGACACACAGGCAAAACAAGACTTTGTGACACGCAGGCAAAACAAGACTTTGTGACACGCAGGCAGAACTAGACTTTGGGACACGCAGGCAGAACAAGACTTTGTGACACGCAGGCAGAACTAGACTTTGTGACGCGCATGCAGAAAAAGACTTTGTGACACGCAGGCAGAACTAGACTTTGTGACACGCATGCAGAACAAAACTTTGTGACACGCAGGCAGAACTAGACTTTGTGACACGCAGGCAGAACTAGACTTTGGGACACGCAGGCAGAACTAGACTTTGTGACACGCAGGCAGAACTACACTTTGTGACACGCATTCAGAACAAGACTTTGTGACACGCATGCAGAAGAAGACTTTGTGACACGCATGCAGAACTAGACTTTGTGACACGCATGCAGAACTAGACTTTGTGACACGCAGGCAGAACTAGACTTTGTGACACGCAGGCAGAACTAGACTTTGTGACACGCAGGCAGAACTAGACTTTGTCACACGCAGGCAGAAAAAGACTTTGTGACACGCATGCAGAAGAAGACTTTGTGACACGCAGGCAGAAAAAGACTTTGTGACACGCAGGCAGAACAAGACTTTGTCACACGCAGGCAGAACTAGACTTTGGGACACGCAGGCAGAACAAGACTTTGTGACACGCAGGCAGAACTAGACTTTGTCACACGCAGGCAGAAAAAGACTTTGTGACACGCAGGCAGAAAAAGACTTTGTGACACGCAGGCAGAAAAAGACTTTGTGACACGCATGCAGAACTAGACTTTGTGACACGCAGGCAGAACTAGACTTTGTGACACGCAGGCAGAACTAGACTTTGTGACACGCAGGCAGAACTAGACTTTGTCACACGCAGGCAGAACTAGACTTTGTGACACGCAGGCAGAAAAAGACTTTGTGACACACAGGCAAAACAAGACTTTGTGACGCGCATGCAGAAAAAGACTTTGTGACACGCAGGCAGAACTAGACTTTGTGACACGCATGCAGAAAAAAACTTTGTGACACGCAGGCAGAACTAGACTTTGGGACACGCAGGCAGAACTACACTTTGTGACACGCAGGCAGAACTACACTTTGTGACACGCATTCAGAACAAGACTTTGTGACACGCATGCAGAACTAGACTTTGTGACACGCATGCAGAACTAGACTTTGTGACACGCAGGCAGAACTAGACTTTGTGACACGCAGGCAGAACTAGACTTTGTCACACGCAGGCAGAAAAAGACTTTGTGACACGCAGGCAGAAGAAGACTTTGTGACACGCATGCAGAACTAGACTTTGTGACACGCATGCAGAACTAGACTTTGTGACACGCAGGCAGAACTAGACTTTGTGACACGCAGGCAGAACTAGACTCTGTCACACGCAGGCAGAAAAAGACTTTGTGACACGCAGGCAGAAAAAGACTTTGTGACACGCAGGCAGAACAAGACTTTGTGACACGGATGCAGAACTAGACTTTGGGACACGCAGGCAGAACTAGACTTTGGGACACGCAGGCAGAAGAAGACTTTGTGACACGCAGGCAGAACTAGACTTTGTGACACGCAGGCAGAACTAGACTTTGGGACACGCAGGCAGAACTAGACTTTGTGACACGCATGCAGAACTAGACTTTGTGACACGCAGGCAGAAAAAGACTTTGTGACACACAGTCAGAACAAGACTTTGTGACACGCATGCAGAACTAGACTTTGTGACGCGCATGCAGAAAAAGACTTTGTGACACGCAGGCAGAACTAGACTTTGTGACACGCATGCAGAACAAAACTTTGTGACACGCAGGCAGAACTAGACTTTGTGACACGCAGGCAGAACTAGACTTTGTGACACGCAGGCAGAACTAGACTTTGTGACACGCAGGCAGAACTAGACTTTGTGACACGCAGGCAGAACTAGACTTTGTCACACGCAGGCAGAAAAAGACTTTGTGACACGCATGCAGAAGAAGACTTTGTGACACGCAGGCAGAACAAGACTTTGTCACACGCAGGCAGAAAAAGACTTTGTGACACGCAGGCAGAACTAGACTTTGTGACACGCAGGCAGAACTACACTTTGTGACACGCAGGCAGAAAAAGACTTTGTGACACGCAGGCAGAACTAGACTTTGTGACACGCAGGCAGAACAAGACTTTGTGACACGCAGGCAGAACTAGACTTTGTGACACGCAGGCAGAACAAGACTTTGTGACACGCAGGCAGAACTAGACTTTGTGACACGCAGGCAGAACTAGACTTTGTGACACGCAGGCAGAACAAGACTTTGTGACACGCATGCAGAACTAGACTTTGTGACACGCATGCAGAACTAGACTTTGTGACACGCAGGCAGAAAAAGACTTTGTGACACGCAGGCAAAACAAGACTTTGTGACACGCAGGCAAAACAAGACTTTGTGACACGCAGGCAGAACTAGACTTTGGGACACGCATGCAGAACTAGACTTTGTGACACGCATGCAGAACTAGACTTTGTGACACGCAGGCAGAAAAAGACTTTGTGACACACAGGCAAAACAAGACTTTGTGACACGCAAGCAAAACAAGACTTTGTGACACGCAGGCAGAACTAGACTTTGGGACACGCAGGCAGAACAAGACTTTGTGACACGCATGCAGAACTAGACTTTGTGACGCGCATGCAGAAAAAGACTTTGTGACACGCAGGCAGAACTAGACTTTGTGACACGCATGCAGAACAAAACTTTGTGACACGCAGGCAGAACTAGACTTTGTGACACGCAGGCAGAACTAGACTTTGGGACACGCAGGCAGAACTAGACTTTGTGACACGCAGGCAGAACTACACTTTGTGACACGCATTCAGAACAAGACTTTGTGACACGCATGCAGAAGAAGACTTTGTGACACGCATGCAGAACTAGACTTTGTGACACGCATGCAGAACTAGACTTTGTGACACGCAGGCAGAACTAGACTTTGTGACACGCAGGCAGAACTAGACTTTGTGACACGCAGGCAGAACTAGACTTTGTCACACGCAGGCAGAAAAAGACTTTGTGACACGCATGCAGAAGAAGACTTTGTGACACGCAGGCAGAAAAAGACTTTGTGACACGCAGGCAGAACAAGACTTTGTCACACGCAGGCAGAACTAGACTTTGGGACACGCAGGCAGAACAAGACTTTGTGACACGCAGGCAGAACTAGACTTTGTCACACGCAGGCAGAAAAAGACTTTGTGACACGCAGGCAGAAAAAGACTTTGTGACACGCAGGCAGAAAAAGACTTTGTGACACGCATGCAGAACTAGACTTTGTGACACGCAGGCAGAACTAGACTTTGTGACACGCAGGCAGAACTAGACTTTGTGACACGCAGGCAGAACTAGACTTTGTCACACGCAGGCAGAAAAAGACTTTGTGACACGCAGGCAGAAAAAGACTTTGTGACACGCAGGCAGAACAAGACTTTGTGACACGCAGGCAGAACTAGACTTTGTGACACACAGGCAAAACAAGACTTTGTGACACGCATGCAGAACTAGACTTTGTGACACGCAGGCAGAAAAAGACTTTGTGACACGCATGCAGAACTAGACTTTGTGACGCGCATGCAGAAAAAGACTTTGTGACACGCAGGCAGAACTAGACTTTGTGACACGCAGGCAGAAAAAGACTTTGTGACACGCATGCAGAACTAGACTTTGTGACGCGCATGCAGAAAAAGACTTTGTGACACGCAGGCAGAACTAGACTTTGTGACACGCATGCAGAACAAAACTTTGTGACACGCAGGCAGAACTAGACTTTGTGACACGCAGGCAGAACTAGACTTTGGGACACGCAGGCAGAACTAGACTTTGTGACACGCAGGCAGAACTACACTTTGTGACACGCATTCAGAACAAGACTTTGTGACACGCATGCAGAAGAAGACTTTGTGACACGCATGCAGAACTAGACTTTGTGACACGCATGCAGAACTAGACTTTGTGACACGCAGGCAGAACTAGACTTTGTGACACGCAGGCAGAACTAGACTTTGTGACACGCAGGCAGAACTAGACTTTGTCACACGCAGGCAGAAAAAGACTTTGTGACACGCATGCAGAAGAAGACTTTGTGACACGCAGGCAGAAAAAGACTTTGTGACACGCAGGCAGAACAAGACTTTGTCACACGCAGGCAGAACTAGACTTTGGGACACGCAGGCAGAACAAGACTTTGTGACACGCAGGCAGAACTAGACTTTGTCACACGCAGGCAGAAAAAGACTTTGTGACACGCAGGCAGAAAAAGACTTTGTGACACGCAGGCAGAAAAAGACTTTGTGACACGCATGCAGAACTAGACTTTGTGACACGCAGGCAGAACTAGACTTTGTGACACGCAGGCAGAACTAGACTTTGTGACACGCAGGCAGAACTAGACTTTGTCACACGCAGGCAGAAAAAGACTTTGTGACACGCAGGCAGAAAAAGACTTTGTGACACGCAGGCAGAACAAGACTTTGTGACACGCATGCAGAACTAGACTTTGTGACACGCAGGCAGAACTAGACTTTGTGACACGCAGGCAGAACAAGACTTTGTGACACGCAGGCAGAACTAGACTTTGTCACACGCAGGCAGAAAAAGACTTTGTCACACGCAGGCAGAAAAAGACTTTGTGACACGCAGGCAGAAAAAGACTTTGTGACACGCAGGCAGAACTAGACTTTGTGACACGCAGGCAGAACTAGACTTTGTCACACGCAGGCAGAAAAAGACTTTGTCACACGCAGGCAGAAAAAGACTTTGTGACACGCAGGCAGAACTAGACTTTGTGACACGCATGCAGAACTAGACTTTGTGACACGCAGGCAGAAAAAGCCTTTGTGACACGCAGGCAGAAAAAGACTTTGTGACACGCAGGCAGAAAAAGACTTTGTGACACGCAGGCAGAACTAGACTTTGTGACACGCAGGCAGAACTAGACTTTGTGACACGCAGGCAGAACTAGACTTTGTCACACGCAGGCAGAAAAAGACTTTGTGACACGCATGCAGAACAAGACTTTGTGACACGCAGGCAGAACAAGACTTTGTGACACGCAGGCAGAACTAGACTTTGTGACACGCAGGCAGAACAAGACTTTGTGACACGCAGGCAGAACTAGACTTTGTGACACGCAGGCAGAACTAGACTTTGTGACACGCAGGCAGAACAAGACTTTGTGACACGCATGCAGAACTAGACTTTGTGACACGCATGCAGAACTAGACTTTGTGACACGCAGGCAGAAAAAGACTTTGTGACACGCAGGCAAAACAAGACTTTGTGACACGCAGGCAAAACAAGACTTTGTGACACGCAGGCAGAACTAGACTTTGGGACACGCATGCAGAACTAGACTTTGTGACACGCATGCAGAACTAGACTTTGTGACACGCAGGCAGAAAAAGACTTTGTGACACACAGGCAAAACAAGACTTTGTGACACGCAAGCAAAACAAGACTTTGTGACACGCAGGCAGAACTAGACTTTGGGACACGCAGGCAGAACAAGACTTTGTGACACGCATGCAGAACTAGACTTTGTGACGCGCATGCAGAAAAAGACTTTGTGACACGCAGGCAGAACTAGACTTTGTGACACGCATGCAGAACAAAACTTTGTGACACGCAGGCAGAACTAGACTTTGTGACACGCAGGCAGAACTAGACTTTGGGACACGCAGGCAGAACTAGACTTTGTGACACGCAGGCAGAACTACACTTTGTGACACGCATTCAGAACAAGACTTTGTGACACGCATGCAGAAGAAGACTTTGTGACACGCATGCAGAACTAGACTTTGTGACACGCATGCAGAACTAGACTTTGTGACACGCAGGCAGAACTAGACTTTGTGACACGCAGGCAGAACTAGACTTTGTGACACGCAGGCAGAACTAGACTTTGTCACACGCAGGCAGAAAAAGACTTTGTGACACGCATGCAGAAGAAGACTTTGTGACACGCAGGCAGAAAAAGACTTTGTGACACGCAGGCAGAACAAGACTTTGTCACACGCAGGCAGAACTAGACTTTGGGACACGCAGGCAGAACAAGACTTTGTGACACGCAGGCAGAACTAGACTTTGTCACACGCAGGCAGAAAAAGACTTTGTGACACGCAGGCAGAAAAAGACTTTGTGACACGCAGGCAGAAAAAGACTTTGTGACACGCATGCAGAACTAGACTTTGTGACACGCAGGCAGAACTAGACTTTGTGACACGCAGGCAGAACTAGACTTTGTGACACGCAGGCAGAACTAGACTTTGTCACACGCAGGCAGAAAAAGACTTTGTGACACGCAGGCAGAAAAAGACTTTGTGACACGCAGGCAGAACAAGACTTTGTGACACGCATGCAGAACTAGACTTTGTGACACGCAGGCAGAACTAGACTTTGTGACACACAGGCAAAACAAGACTTTGTGACACGCATGCAGAACTAGACTTTGTGACACGCAGGCAGAAAAAGACTTTGTGACACGCATGCAGAACTAGACTTTGTGACGCGCATGCAGAAAAAGACGTTGTGACACGCAGGCAGAACTAGACTTTGTGACACGCAGGCAGAAAAAGACTTTGTGACACGCATGCAGAACTAGACTTTGTGACGCGCATGCAGAAAAAGACTTTGTGACACGCAGGCAGAACTAGACTTTGTGACACGCATGCAGAACAAAACTTTGTGACACGCAGGCAGAACTAGACTTTGTGACACGCAGGCAGAACTAGACTTTGGGACACGCAGGCAGAACTAGACTTTGTGACACGCAGGCAGAACTACACTTTGTGACACGCATTCAGAACAAGACTTTGTGACACGCATGCAGAAGAAGACTTTGTGACACGCATGCAGAACTAGACTTTGTGACACGCATGCAGAACTAGACTTTGTGACACGCAGGCAGAACTAGACTTTGTGACACGCAGGCAGAACTAGACTTTGTGACACGCAGGCAGAACTAGACTTTGTCACACGCAGGCAGAAAAAGACTTTGTGACACGCATGCAGAAGAAGACTTTGTGACACGCAGGCAGAAAAAGACTTTGTGACACGCAGGCAGAACAAGACTTTGTCACACGCAGGCAGAACTAGACTTTGGGACACGCAGGCAGAACAAGACTTTGTGACACGCAGGCAGAACTAGACTTTGTCACACGCAGGCAGAAAAAGACTTTGTGACACGCAGGCAGAAAAAGACTTTGTGACACGCAGGCAGAAAAAGACTTTGTGACACGCATGCAGAACTAGACTTTGTGACACGCAGGCAGAACTAGACTTTGTGACACGCAGGCAGAACTAGACTTTGTGACACGCAGGCAGAACTAGACTTTGTCACACGCAGGCAGAAAAAGACTTTGTGACACGCAGGCAGAAAAAGACTTTGTGACACGCAGGCAGAACAAGACTTTGTGACACGCATGCAGAACTAGACTTTGTGACACGCAGGCAGAACTAGACTTTGTGACACGCAGGCAGAACAAGACTTTGTGACACGCAGGCAGAACTAGACTTTGTCACACGCAGGCAGAAAAAGACTTTGTGACACGCAGGCAGAAAAAGACTTTGTGACACGCAGGCAGAAAAAGACTTTGTGACACGCAGGCAGAACTAGACTTTGTGACACGCAGGCAGAACTAGACTTTGTCACACGCAGGCAGAAAAAGACTTTGTCACACGCAGGCAGAAAAAGACTTTGTGACACGCAGGCAGAACTAGACTTTGTGACACGCATGCAGAACTAGACTTTGTGACACGCAGGCAGAAAAAGCCTTTGTGACACGCAGGCAGAAAAAGACTTTGTGACACGCAGGCAGAAAAAGACTTTGTGACACGCAGGCAGAACTAGACTTTGTGACACGCAGGCAGAACTAGACTTTGTGACACGCAGGCAGAACTAGACTTTGTCACACGCAGGCAGAAAAAGACTTTGTGACACGCATGCAGAACAAGACTTTGTGACACGCATGTAGAACTAGACTTTGTGACACGCAGGCAGAAAAAGACTTTGTGACACGCATGCAGAACAAAACTTTGTGACACGCAGGCAGAACTAGACTTTGTGACACGCAGGCAGAACTAGACTTTGTGACACGCAGACAGAAAAAGAGTTTGTGACACGCAGGAAGAACAAGACTTTGTGACACGCAAGTAGAACAAGACTTTGTGACACGCAGGCAGAAGAAGACTTTGTGACACGCAGGCAGAACTAGACTTTGTGACGCACAGGCAGAAAAAGACTTTGTGACACGCAGGCAGAACAAGACTTTGTGACACGCAGGCAGAACTAGACTTTGTGACACGCAGGCAAAACAAGACTTTGTGACACGCAGGCAGAAGAAGACTTTGTGACACGCAGGCAGAACTAGACTTTGTGACACGCAGGCAGAAATAGACTTTGTGACACGCAGGCAGAACTAGACTTTGTGACACGCAGGCAGAACTAGACTTTGTGACACGCAGGCAGAACTAGACTTTGTGACACGCAGGCAGAACTAGACTTTGTCACACGCAGGCAGAAAAAGACTTTGTGACACGCATGCAGAAGAAGACTTTGTGACACGCAGGCAGAAAAAGACTTTGTGACACGCAGGCAGAACAAGACTTTGTCACACGCAGGCAGAACTAGACTTTGGGACACGCAGGCAGAACAAGACTTTGTGACACGCAGGCAGAACTAGACTTTGTGACACGCAGGCAGAACTAGACTTTGTGACACACAGGCAGAAAAAGACTTTGTGACACGCACGCGGGAAAAAAGACTTTGTGACACGCAGGCAGAAAAAGACTTTGTGACACGCAGGCAGAACAAGACTTTGTGACACGCAGGCAGAACTAGACTTTGTGACACGCAGGCAGCAAAAGACTTTGTGACACGCAGGCAGAAGAAGACTTTGTGACACGCAGGCAAAAAAAGACTTTGTGACACGCAGGCAGAACTAGACTTTGTGACACGCAGGCAGAACTAGACTTTGTGACACGCAGGAAGAAAAAGACTTTGTGACACGCAGGCAGAACTAGACTTTGTGACACGCAGGCAGAAAAAGACTTTGTGACACGCAGGCAGAAAAAGACTTTGTGACACGCAGGCAGAAAAAGACTTTGTGACACGCAGGCAGAACAAGACTTTGTGACACACAGGCAGAACTAGACTTTGTGACACGCAGGCAGAAAAAGACTTTGTGACACGCAGGCAGAACTAGACTTTGTGACACGCAGGCAGAACTAGACTTTGTCACACGCAGGCAGAAAAAGACTTTGTGATACGCAGGCAGAAAAAGACTTTGTGACACGCAGGCAGAACAAGACTTTGTGACACGCATGCAGAACTAGACTTTGTGACACGCAGGCAGAACTAGACTTTGTGACACGCAGGCAGAAAAAGACTTTGTGACACGCATGCAGAACTAGACTTTGGGACACGCAGGCAGAACTAGACTTTGGGACACGCAGGCAGAACTAGACTTTGTGACACGCAGGCAGAAAAAGACTTTGTGACACGCAGGCAGAAAAAGACTTTGTGACACGCAGGCAAAACAAGACTTTGTGACACGCAGGCAAAACAAGACTTTGTGACACGCAGGCAGAACTAGACTTTGGGACACGCAGGCAGAACTAGACTTTTGGACACGCAGGCAGAACTAGACTTTGTGACACGCAGGCAGAACTAGACTTTGTGACACGCAGGCAGAAAAAGACTTTGGGACACACAGGCAAAACAAGACTTTGTGACACGCAGGCAAAACAAGACTTTGTGACACGCAGGCAGAACTAGACTTTGGGACACGCAGGCAGAACAAGACTTTGTGACACGCATGCAGAACTAGACTTTGTGACGCACATGCAGAAAAAGACTTTGTGACACGCAGGCAGAACTAGACTTTGTGACACGCATGCAGAACAAAACTTTGTGACACGCAGGCAGAACTAGACTTTGTGACACGCAGGCAGAACTAGACTTTGGGACACGCAGGCAGAACTAGACTTTGTGACACGCAGGCAGAAGTACACTTTGTGACACGCATTCAGAACAAGACTTTGTGACACGCATGCAGAACTAGACTTTGTGACACGCATGCAGAACTAGACTTTGTGACACGCAGGCAGAACTAGACTTTGTGACACGCAGGCAGAACTAGACTTTGTGACACGCATGCAGAACTAGACTTTGTCACACGCAGGCAGAAAAAGACTTTGTGACACGCAGGCAGAAAAAGACTTTGTGACACGCAGGCAGAACAAGACTTTGTGACACGCATGCAGAACTAGACTTTGTGACACGCAGGCAGAAAAAGACTTTGTGACACGCAGGCAGAACTAGACTTTGTCACACGCAGGCAGAAAAAGACTTTGTGACACGCAAGTAGAACAAGACTTTGTGACACGCAGGCAGAAGAAGACTTTGTGACACGCAGGCAGAACTAGACTTTGTGACGCACAGGCAGAAAAAGACTTTGTGACACGCAGGCAGAACAAGACTTTGTGACACGCAGGCAGAACTAGACTTTGTGACACGCAGGCAAAACAAGACTTTGTGACACGCAGGCAGAAGAAGACTTTGTGACACGCAGGCAGAACTAGACTTTGTGACACGCAGGCAGAAATAGACTTTGTGACACGCAGGCAGAACTAGACTTTGTGACACGCAGGCAGAACTAGACTTTGTGACACGCAGGCAGAACTAGACTTTGTGACACGCAGGCAGAACTAGACTTTGTCACACGCAGGCAGAAAAAGACTTTGTGACACGCATGCAGAAGAAGACTTTGTGACACGCAGGCAGAAAAAGACTTTGTGACACGCAGGCAGAACAAGACTTTGTCACACGCAGGCAGAACTAGACTTTGGGACACGCAGGCAGAACAAGACTTTGTGACACGCAGGCAGAACTAGACTTTGTGACACGCAGGCAGAACTAGACTTTGTGACACACAGGCAGAAAAAGACTTTGTGACACGCACGCGGGAAAAAAGACTTTGTGACACGCAGGCAGAAAAAGACTTTGTGACACGCAGGCAGAACAAGACTTTGTGACACGCAGGCAGAACTAGACTTTGTGACACGCAGGCAGCAAAAGACTTTGTGACACGCAGGCAGAAGAAGACTTTGTGACACGCAGGCAAAAAAAGACTTTGTGACACGCAGGCAGAACTAGACTTTGTGACACGCAGGCAGAACTAGACTTTGTGACACGCAGGAAGAAAAAGACTTTGTGACACGCAGGCAGAACTAGACTTTGTGACACGCAGGCAGAAAAAGACTTTGTGACACGCAGGCAGAAAAAGACTTTGTGACACGCAGGCAGAAAAAGACTTTGTGACACGCAGGCAGAACAAGACTTTGTGACACACAGGCAGAACTAGACTTTGTGACACGCAGGCAGAAAAAGACTTTGTGACACGCAGGCAGAACTAGACTTTGTGACACGCAGGCAGAACTAGACTTTGTCACACGCAGGCAGAAAAAGACTTTGTGATACGCAGGCAGAAAAAGACTTTGTGACACGCAGGCAGAACAAGACTTTGTGACACGCATGCAGAACTAGACTTTGTGACACGCAGGCAGAACTAGACTTTGTGACACGCAGGCAGAAAAAGACTTTGTGACACGCATGCAGAACTAGACTTTGGGACACGCAGGCAGAACTAGACTTTGGGACACGCAGGCAGAACTAGACTTTGTGACACGCAGGCAGAAAAAGACTTTGTGACACGCAGGCAGAAAAAGACTTTGTGACACGCAGGCAAAACAAGACTTTGTGACACGCAGGCAAAACAAGACTTTGTGACACGCAGGCAGAACTAGACTTTGGGACACGCAGGCAGAACTAGACTTTTGGACACGCAGGCAGAACTAGACTTTGTGACACGCAGGCAGAACTAGACTTTGTGACACGCAGGCAGAAAAAGACTTTGGGACACACAGGCAAAACAAGACTTTGTGACACGCAGGCAAAACAAGACTTTGTGACACGCAGGCAGAACTAGACTTTGGGACACGCAGGCAGAACAAGACTTTGTGACACGCATGCAGAACTAGACTTTGTGACGCACATGCAGAAAAAGACTTTGTGACACGCAGGCAGAACTAGACTTTGTGACACGCATGCAGAACAAAACTTTGTGACACGCAGGCAGAACTAGACTTTGTGACACGCAGGCAGAACTAGACTTTGGGACACGCAGGCAGAACTAGACTTTGTGACACGCAGGCAGAAGTACACTTTGTGACACGCATTCAGAACAAGACTTTGTGACACGCATGCAGAACTAGACTTTGTGACACGCATGCAGAACTAGACTTTGTGACACGCAGGCAGAACTAGACTTTGTGACACGCAGGCAGAACTAGACTTTGTGACACGCATGCAGAACTAGACTTTGTCACACGCAGGCAGAAAAAGACTTTGTGACACGCAGGCAGAAAAAGACTTTGTGACACGCAGGCAGAACAAGACTTTGTGACACGCATGCAGAACTAGACTTTGTGACACGCAGGCAGAAAAAGACTTTGTGACACGCAGGCAGAACTAGACTTTGTCACACGCAGGCAGAAAAAGACTTTGTGACACGCAGGCAGAACAAGACTTTGTCACACGCAGGCAGAAAAAGACTTTGTGACACGCAGGCAGAACTAGACTTTGTGACACGCAGGCAGAAAAAGACTTTGTGACACGCAGGCAGAACTAGACTTTGTGACACGCATGCAGAAGGAGACTTTGTAACACGCATGCAGAACTAGACTTTGTGACACGCATGCAGAACTAGACTTTGTGACACGCAGGCAGAACTAGACTTTGTGACACGCAGGCAGAACTAGACTTTGTCACACGCAGGCAGAAAAAGACTTTGTGACACGCAGGCAGAAGAAGACTTTGTGACACGCATGCAGAACTAGACTTTGTGACACGCAGGCAGAACTAGACTTTGTGACACGCAGGCAGAACTAGACTCTGTCACACGCAGGCAGAAAAAGACTTTGTGACACGCAGGCAGAAAAAGACTTTGTGACACGCAGGCAGAACAAGACTTTGTGACACGCATGCAGAACTAGACTTTGTCACACGCAGGCAGAACTAGACTTTGTGACACGCAGGCAGAAAAAGACTTTGTGACACGCAGGCAGAACTAGACATTGTCACACGCAGGCAGAAAAAGACTTTGTGACACGCAGGCAGAACAAGACTTTGTGACACGCATGCAGAACTAGACTTTGTGACGCACATGCAGAACAAAACTTTGTGACACGCAGGCAGAACTAGACTTTGTGACACGCAGGCAGAACTAGACTTTGGGACACGCAGGCAGAACTAGACTTTGTGACACGCATGCAGAACTAGACTTTGTGACACGCATGCAGAACTAGACTTTGTGACACGCAGGCAGAACAAGACTTTGTGACACGCAGGCAGAACTAGACTTTGTCACACGCAGGCAGAAATAGACTTTGTGACACGCATGCAGAAGAAGACTTTGTGACACGCATGCAGAACTAGACTTTGTGACACGCATGCAGAACTAGACTTTGTGACACGCAGGCAGAACTAGACTTTGTGACACGCAGGCAGAACTAGACTTTGTGACACGCAGGCAGAACTAGACTTTGTCACACGCAGGCAGAAAAAGACTTTGTCACACGCAGGCAGAAAAAGACTTTGTGACACGCAGGCAGAACTAGACTTTGTGACACGCAGGCAGAACTACACTTTGTGACACGCAGGCAGAAAAAGACTTTGTGACACGCAGGCAGAACAAGACTTTGTGACACGCAGGCAGAACTAGACTTTGTGACACGCAGGCAGAACAAGACTTTGTGACACGCAGGCAGAACTAGACTTTGTGACACGCAGGCAGAAAAAGACTTTGTGACACGCAGGCAGAACTAGACTTTGTGACACGCAGGCAGAAAAAGACTTTGTGACACGCAGGCAGAAAAAGACTTTGTGACACGCATGCAGAACTAGACTTTGTGACACGCAGGCAGAACAAGACTTTGTGACACGCAGGCAGAACAAGACTTTGTGACACGCATGCAGAACTAGACTTTGTGACACGCATGCAGAACTAGACTTTGTGACACGCAGGCAGAAAAAGACTTTGTGACACGCAGGCAAAACAAGACTTTGTGACACGCAGGCAAAACAAGACTTTGTGACACGCAGGCAGAAGTAGACTTTGGGACACGCAGGCAGAACTAGACTTTGTGACACGCATGCAGAACTAGACTTTGTGACACGCAGGCAGAAAAAGACTTTGTGACACACAGGCAAAACAAGACTTTGTGACACGCAGGCAAAACAAGACTTTGTGACACGCAGGCAGAACTAGACTTTGGGACACGCAGGCAGAACAAGACTTTGTGACACGCATGCAGAACTAGACTTTGTGACGCGCATGCAGAAAAAGACTTTGTGACACGCAGGCAGAACTAGACTTTGTGACACGCATGCAGAACAAAACTTTGTGACACGCAGGCAGAACTAGACTTTGGGACACGCAGGCAGAACTACACTTTGTGACACGCAGGCAGAACTACACTTTGTGACACGCATTCAGAACAAGACTTTGTGACACGCATGCAGAAGAAGACTTTGTAACACGCATGCAGAACTAGACTTTGTGACACGCATGCAGAACTAGACTTTGTGACACGCAGGCAGAACTAGACTTTGTGACACGCAGGCAGAACTAGACTCTGTCACACGCAGGCAGAAAAAGACTTTGTGACACGCAGGCAGAAAAAGACTTTGTGACACGCAGGCAGAACAAGACTTTGTGACACGCATGCAGAACTAGACTTTGTCACACGCAGGCAGAACTAGACTTTGTGACACGCAGGCAGAAAAAGACTTTGTGACACGCAGGCAGAACTAGACATTGTCACACGCAGGCAGAAAAAGACTTTGTGACACGCAGGCAGAACAAGACTTTGTGACACGCATGCAGAACTAGACTTTGTGACGCACATGCAGAACAAAACTTTGTGACACGCAGGCAGAACTAGACTTTGTGACACGCAGGCAGAACTAGACTTTGGGACACGCAGGCAGAACTAGACTTTGTGACACGCATGCAGAACTAGACTTTGTGACACGCATGCAGAACTAGACTTTGTGACACGCATGCAGAACTAGACTTTGTGACACGCATGCAGAACTAGACTTTGTGACACGCAGGCAGAACTAGACTTTGTGACACGCAGGCAGAACTAGACTCTGTCACACGCAGGCAGAAAAAGACTTTGTGACACGCAGGCAGAAAAAGACTTTGTGACACGCAGGCAGAACAAGACTTTGTGACACGCATGCAGAACTAGACTTTGTCACACGCAGGCAGAACTAGACTTTGTGACACGCAGGCAGAAAAAGACTTTGTGACACGCAGGCAGAACTAGACATTGTCACACGCAGGCAGAAAAAGACTTTGTGACACGCAGGCAGAACAAGACTTTGTGACACGCATGCAGAACTAGACTTTGTGACGCACATGCAGAACAAAACTTTGTGACACGCAGGCAGAACTAGACTTTGTGACACGCAGGCAGAACTAGACTTTGGGACACGCAGGCAGAACTAGACTTTGTGACACGCATGCAGAACTAGACTTTGTGACACGCATGCAGAACTAGACTTTGTGACACGCAGGCAGAACAAGACTTTGTGACACGCAGGCAGAACTAGACTTTGTCACACGCAGGCAGAAATAGACTTTGTGACACGCATGCAGAAGAAGACTTTGTGACACGCATGCAGAACTAGACTTTGTGACACGCATGCAGAACTAGACTTTGTGACACGCAGGCAGAACTAGACTTTGTGACACGCAGGCAGAACTAGACTTTGTGACACGCAGGCAGAACTAGACTTTGTCACACGCAGGCAGAAAAAGACTTTGTCACACGCAGGCAGAAAAAGACTTTGTGACACGCAGGCAGAACTAGACTTTGTGACACGCAGGCAGAACTACACTTTGTGACACGCAGGCAGAAAAAGACTTTGTGACACGCAGGCAGAACAAGACTTTGTGACACGCAGGCAGAACTAGACTTTGTGACACGCAGGCAGAACAAGACTTTGTGACACGCAGGCAGAACTAGACTTTGTGACACGCAGGCAGAAAAAGACTTTGTGACACGCAGGCAGAACTAGACTTTGTGACACGCAGGCAGAAAAAGACTTTGTGACACGCAGGCAGAAAAAGACTTTGTGACACGCATGCAGAACTAGACTTTGTGACACGCAGGCAGAACAAGACTTTGTGACACGCAGGCAGAACAAGACTTTGTGACACGCATGCAGAACTAGACTTTGTGACACGCATGCAGAACTAGACTTTGTGACACGCAGGCAGAAAAAGACTTTGTGACACGCAGGCAAAACAAGACTTTGTGACACGCAGGCAAAACAAGACTTTGTGACACGCAGGCAGAAGTAGACTTTGGGACACGCAGGCAGAACTAGACTTTGTGACACGCATGCAGAACTAGACTTTGTGACACGCAGGCAGAAAAAGACTTTGTGACACACAGGCAAAACAAGACTTTGTGACACGCAGGCAGAACTAGACTTTGTGACACGCAGACAGAACTAGACTTTGTGACACGCATGCAGAACTAGACTTTGTGACACGCAGGCAGAACTAGACTTTGTGACACGCAGGCAGAACAAGACTTTGTGACACGCAGGCAGAACTAGACTTTGGGACACGCAGGCAGAACAAGACTTTGTGACACGCATGCAGAACTAGACTTTGTGACGCGCATGCAGAAAAAGACTTTGTGACACGCAGGCAGAACTAGACTTTGTGACACGCATGCAGAACAAAACTTTGTGACACGCAGGCAGAACTAGACTTTGGGACACGCAGGCAGAACTACACTTTGTGACACGCAGGCAGAACTACACTTTGTGACACGCATTCAGAACAAGACTTTGTGACACGCATGCAGAAGAAGACTTTGTAACACGCATGCAGAACTAAACTTTGTGACACGCATGCAGAACTAGACTTTGTGACACGCAGGCAGAACTAGACTTTGTGACACGCAGGCAGAACTAGACTCTGTCACACGCAGGCAGAAAAAGACTTTGTGACACGCAGGCAGAAAAAGACTTTGTGACACGCAGGCAGAACAAGACTTTGTGACACGCATGCAGAACTAGACTTTGTCACACGCAGGCAGAACTAGACTTTGTGACACGCAGGCAGAAAAAGACTTTGTGACACGCAGGCAGAACTAGACATTGTCACACGCAGGCAGAAAAAGACTTTGTGACACGCAGGCAGAACAAGACTTTGTGACACGCATGCAGAACTAGACTTTGTGACGCACATGCAGAACAAAACTTTGTGACACGCAGGCAGAACTAGACTTTGTGACACGCAGGCAGAACTAGACTTTGGGACACGCAGGCAGAACTAGACTTTGTGACACGCATGCAGAACTAGACTTTGTGACACGCATGCAGAACTAGACTTTGTGACACGCAGGCAGAACAAGACTTTGTGACACGCAGGCAGAACTAGACTTTGTCACACGCAGGCAGAAAAAGACTTTGTGACACGCATGCAGAAGAAGACTTTGTGACACGCATGCAGAACTAGACTTTGTGACACGCATGCAGAACTAGACTTTGTGACACGCAGGCAGAACTAGACTTTGTGACACGCAGGCAGAACTAGACTTTGTGACACGCAGGCAGAACTAGACTTTGTCACACGCAGGCAGAAAAAGACTTTGTCACACGCAGGCAGAAAAAGACTTTGTGACACGCAGGCAGAACTAGACTTTGTGACACGCAGGCAGAACTACACTTTGTGACACGCAGGCAGAAAAAGACTTTGTGACACGCAGGCAGAACTAGACTTTGTGAAACGCAGGCAGAACAAGACTTTGTGACACGCAGGCAGAACTAGACTTTGTGACACGCAGGCAGAACAAGACTTTGTGACACGCAGGCAGAACTAGACTTTGTGACACGCAGGCAGAAAAAGACTTTGTGACACGCAGGCAGAACTAGACTTTGTGACACGCAGGCAGAAAAAGACTTTGTGACACGCAGGCAGAAAAAGACTTTGTGACACGCATGCAGAACTAGACTTTGTGACACGCAGGCAGAACAAGACTTTGTGACACGCAGGCAGAACAAGACTTTGTGACACGCATGCAGAACTAGACTTTGTGACACGCATGCAGAACTAGACTTTGTGACACGCAGGCAGAAAAAGACTTTGTGACACGCAGGCAAAACAAGACTTTGTGACACGCAGGCAAAACAAGACTTTGTGACACGCAGGCAGAAGTAGACTTTGGGACACGCAGGCAGAACTAGACTTTGTGACACGCATGCAGAACTAGACTTTGTGACACGCAGGCAGAAAAAGACTTTGTGACACACAGGCAAAACAAGACTTTGTGACACGCAGGCAAAACAAGACTTTGTGACACGCAGGCAGAACTAGACTTTGGGACACGCAGGCAGAACAAGACTTTGTGACACGCATGCAGAACTAGACTTTGTGACGCGCATGCAGAAAAAGACTTTGTGACACGCAGGCAGAACTAGACTTTGTGACACGCATGCAGAACAAAACTTTGTGACACGCAGGCAGAACTAGACTTTGGGACACGCAGGCAGAACTACACTTTGTGACACGCAGGCAGAACTACACTTTGTGACACGCATTCAGAACAAGACTTTGTGACACGCATGCAGAAGAAGACTTTGTAACACGCATGCAGAACTAGACTTTGTGACACGCATGCAGAACTAGACTTTGTGACACGCAGGCAGAACTAGACTTTGTGACACGCAGGCAGAACTAGACTTTGTGACACGCAGGCAGAACTAGGCTTTGTGACACGCAGGCAGAAAAAGACTTTGTGACACGCAGGCAGAAGAAGACTTTGTGACACGCATGCAGAACTAGACTTTGTGACACGCATGCAGAACTAGACTTTGTGACACGCAGGCAGAACTAGACTTTGTGACACGCAGGCAGAACTAGACTCTGTCACACGCAGGCAGAAAAAGACTTTGTGACACGCAGGCAGAAAAAGACTTTGTGACACGCAGGCAGAACTAGACTTTGTGACGCACATGCAGAACAAAACTTTGTGACACGCAGGCAGAACTAGACTTTGTGACACGCAGGCAGAACTAGACTTTGTGACACGCAGGCAGAACTAGACTTTGTGACACGCAGGCAGAAAAAGACTTTGTGACACGCAGGCAGAAAAAGACTTTGTGACACGCAGGCAGAAAAAGACTTTGTGACACGCAGGCAGAACAAGACTTTGTGACACGCAGGCAGAACTAGACTTTGTGACACGCAGGCAGAAAAAGACTTTGTGACACGCAGGCAGAACTAGACTTTGTGACACGCAGGCAGAAAAAGACTTTTTGACACGCAGGCAGAAAAAGACTTTGTGACACGCAGGCAGAACTAGACTTTGTGACACGCAGGCAGAAAAAGACTTTGTGACACGCAGGCAGAACTAGACTTTGTGACACGCAGGCAGAAAAAGACTTTGTGACACGCAGGCAGAACTAGACTTTGTGACAGGCAGGCAGAAAAAGACTTTGTGACACGCAGGCAGAACTAGACTTTGTGACACGCAGGCAGAACTAGACTTTGTGACACACAGGCAGAAAAAGACTTTGTGACACGCACGCGGGAAAAAAGACTTTGTGACACGCAGGCAGAAAAAGACTTTGTGACACGCAGGCAGAACAAGACTTTGTGACACGCAGGCAGAACTAGACTTTGTGACACGCAGGCAGCAAAAGACTTTGTGACACGCAGGCAGAACTAGACTTTGTGACACGCAGGCAGAACTAGACTTTGTGACACGCAGGCAGAACTAGACTTTGTGACACGCAGGCAGAAAAAGACTTTGTGACACGCAGGCAGAAAAAGACTTTGTGACACGCAGGCAGAACAAGACTTTGTGACACACAGGCAGAACTAGACTTTGTGACACGCAGGCAGAAAAAGACTTTGTGACACGCAGGCAGAACTAGACTTTGTGACACGCAGGCAGAACTAGACTTTGTGACACGCAGGCAGAAAAAGACTTTGTGACACGCAGGCAGAAAAAGACTTTGTGACACGCAGGCAGAACAAGACTTTGTGACACGCAGGCAGAACTAGACTTTGTGACACGCAGGCAGAACTAGACTTTGTGACACGCAGGCAGAACAAGACTTTGTGACACGCAGGCAGAAAAAGACTTTGTGACACGCAGGCAAAACAAGACTTTGTGATACGCAGGCAAAACAAGACTTTGTGACACGCAGGCAGAACAAGACTTTGTGACACGCAGGCAAAACTAGACTTTGTGACACACAGGCAGAAAAAGACTTTGTGACACGCACGCGGGAAAAAAGACTTTGTGACACGCAGGCAGAAAAAGACTTTGTGACACGCAGGCAGAACAAGACTTTGTGACACGCAGGCAGAACTAGACTTTGTGACACGCAGGCAGCAAAAGACTTTGTGACACGCAGGCAGAAGAAGACTTTGTGACACGCAGGCAAAAAAAGACTTTGTGACACGCAGGCAGAACTAGACTTTGTGACACGCAGGCAGAACTAGACTTTGTGACACGCAGGCAGAAAAAGACTTTGTGACACGCAGGCAGAACTAGACTTTGTGACACGCAGGCAGAAAAAGACTTTGTGACACGCAGGCAGAAAAAGACTTTGTGACACGCAGGCAGAACAAGACTTTGTGACACGCAGGAAAAACAAGACTTTGTGACACGCAGGCAGAACAAGACTTTGTGACACGCAGGCAAAACAAGACTTTGTGAAACGCAGGCAAAACAAGACTTTGTGACACGCAGGCAGAACTAGACTTTGTGACACGCAGGCAGAAGAAGACTTTGTGACACGCAGGCAGAAGTAGACTTTGTGACACACAGGCAGAAAAAGACTTTGTGACACGCACGCGGGAAAAAAGACTTTGTGACACGCAGGCAGAAAAAGACTTTGTGACACGCAGGCAGAAAAAGACTTTGTGACACGCAGGCAGAACTAGACTTTGTGACACGCAGGCAGAAAAAGACTTTGTGACACGCAGGCAGAACTAGACTTTGTGACACCCAGCCAGAAAAAGACTTTGTGACACCCAGGCAGAACTAGACTTTGTGACACGCAGGCAGAAAAAGACTTTGTGACACGCAGTTAGAAAAAGACTTTGTGACACGCAGGCAGAAAAAGACTTTGTGACACGCAGGCAGAACAAGACTTTGTGACACGCAGGCAGAACTAGACTTTGTGACACGCAGGCAGAAAAAGACTTTGTGACACGCAGGCAGAAAAAGACTTTGTGACACGCAGGCAGAAAAAGACTTTGTGACACGCAGGCAGAAAAAGACTTTGTGACACGCAGGCAGAACTAGACTTTGTGACACGCAGGCAAACTAGACTTTGTGACACGCAGGCAGAAAAAGACTTTTTGACACGCAGGCAGAAAAAGACTTTGTGACACGCAGGCAGAACTAGACTTTGTGACACGCAGGCAGAACTAGACTTTGTGACACGCAGGCAGCAAAAGACTTTGTGACACGCAGGCAGAAGAAGACTTTGTGACACGCAGGCAAAAAAAGACTTTGTGACACGCAGGCAGAACTAGACTTTGTGACACGCAGGCAGAACTAGACTTTGTGACACGCAGGCAGAAAAAGACTTTGTGACACGCAGGCAGAACTAGACTTTGTGACACGCAGGCAGAAAAAGACTTTGTGACACGCAGGCAGAAAAAGACTTTGTGACACGCAGGCAGAAAAAGACTTTGTGACACGCAGGCAGAACAAGACTTTGTGACACACAGGCAGAACTAGACTTTGTGACACGCAGGCAGAAAAAGACTTTGTGACACGCAGGCAGAACTAGACTTTGTGACACGCAGGCAGAACTAGACTTTGTGACACGCAGGCAGAAAAAGACTTTGTGACACGCAGGCAGAAAAAGACTTTGTGACACGCAGGCAGAAAAAGACTTTGTGACACGCAGGCAGAACAAGACTTTGTGACACGCAGGCAGAAAAAGACTTTGTGACACGCAGGCAGAAAAAGACTTTTTGACACGCAGGCAGAACTAGACTTTGTGACACGCAGGCAGAACAAGACTTTGTGACACGCAGGCAGAACAAGACTTTGTGACACGCAGGCAAAACAAGACTTTGTGATACGCAGGCAAAACAAGACTTTGTGACACGCAGGCAGAACAAGACTTTGTGACACGCAGGCAAAACTAGACTTTGTGACACACAGGCAGAAAAAGACTTTGTGACACGCACGCGGGAAAAAAGACTTTGTGACACGCAGGCAGAAAAAGACTTTGTGACACGCAGGCAGAACAAGACTTTGTGACACGCAGGCAGAACTAGACTTTGTGACACGCAGGCAGCAAAAGACTTTGTGACACGCAGGCAGAAGAAGACTTTGTGACACGCAGGCAAAAAAAGACTTTGTGACACGCAGGCAAAACAAGACTTTGTGACACGCAGGCAGAACTAGACTTTGTGACACGCAGGCAGAAAAAGACTTTGTGACACGCAGGCAGAACTAGACTTTGTGACACGCAGGCAGAAAAAGACTTTGTGACACGCAGGCAGAAAAAGACTTTGTGACACGCAGGCAGAACAAGACTTTGTGACACGCAGGAAAAACAAGACTTTGTGACACGCAGGCAGAACAAGACTTTGTGACACGCAGGCAAAACAAGACTTTGTGAAACGCAGGCAAAACAAGACTTTGTGACACGCAGGCAGAACTAGACTTTGTGACACGCAGGCAGAAGAAGACTTTGTGACACGCAGGCAGAACTAGACTTTGTGACACACAGGCAGAAAAAGACTTTGTGACACGCACGCGGGAAAAAAGACTTTGTGACACGCAGGCAGAAAAAGACTTTGTGACACGCAGGCAGAACAAGACTTTGTGACACGCAGGCAGAACTAGACTTTGTGACACGCAGGCAGAAAAAGACTTTGTGACACGCAGGCAGAACTAGACTTTGTGACACGCAGGCAGAAAAAGACTTTGTGACACCCAGGCAGAACTAGACTTTGTGACACGCAGGCAGAAAAAGACTTTGTGACACGCAGTTAGAAAAAGACTTTGTGACACGCAGGCAGAACAAGACTTTGTGAAACGCAGGCAAAACAAGACTTTGTGACACGCAGGCAAAACAAGACTTTGTGACACGCAGGCAGAACTAGACTTTGTGACACGCAGGCAGAAGAAGACTTTGTGACACGCAGGCAGAACTAGACTTTGTGACACACAGGCAAAAAAAGACTTTGTGACACGCACGCGGGAAAAAAGACTTTGTGACACGCAGGCAGAAAAAGACTTTGTGACACGCAGGCAGAACAAGACTTTGTGACACGCAGGCAGAACTAGACTTTGTGACACGCAGGCAGAAAAAGACTTTGTGACACGCAGGCAGAACTAGACTTTGTGACACCCAGCCAGAAAAAGACTTTGTGACACCCAGGCAGAACTAGACTTTGTGACACGCAGGCAGAAAAAGACTTTGTGACACGCAGGCAGAAAAAGACTTTGTGACACGCAGGCAGAACAAGACTTTGTGACACGCAGGCAAACTAGACTTTGTGACACGCAGGCAGAAAAAGACTTTTTGACACGCAGGCAGAAAAAGACTTTGTGACACGCAGGCAGAAAAAGACTTTGTGACACGCAGGCAGAAAAAGACTTTGTGACACGCAGGCAGAACTAGACTTTGTGACACGCAGGCAGAAAAAGACTTTGTGACACGCAGGCAGAAAAAGACTTTGTGACACGCAGGCAGAAAAAGACTTTGTGACACGCAGGCAGAACAAGACTTTGTGACACGCAGGCAGAACTAGACTTTGTGACACGCAGGCAGAAAAAGACTTTTTGACACGCAGGCAGAAAAAGACTTTGTGACACGCAGGCAGAAAAAGACTTTGTGACACGCAGGCAGAAAAAGACTTTGTAACACGCAGGCAGAACTAGACTTTGTGACACGCAGGCAGAAAAAGACTTTGTGACACGCAGGCAGAACAAGACTTTGTGACACGCAGGCAGAACTAGACTTTGTGACACGCAGGCAGAAGAAGACTTTGTGACACGCAGGCAGAACTAGACTTTGTGACACGCAGGCAGAACTAGACTTTGTGACACGCAGGCAGAACTAGACTTTGTGACACGCAGGCAGAAAAAGACTTTGTGACACGCAGGCAGAACAAGACTTTGTGACACGCAGGAAAAACAAGACTTTGTGACACGCAGGCAGAACAAGACTTTGTGACACGCAGGCAGAAAAAGACTTTGTGACACGCAGGAAAAACAAGACTTTGTGACACGCAGGCAGAACAAGACTTTGTGACACGCAGGCAAAACAAGACTTTGTGACACGCAGGAAAAACAAGACTTTGTGACACGCAGGCAGAACAAGACTTTGTGACACGCAGGCAAAACAAGACTTTGTGACACGCAGGCAGAACTAGACTTTGTGACACGCAGGAAAAACAAGACTTTGTGACACGCAGGCAGAACAAGACCTTGTGACACGCAGGCAGAACAAGACTTTGTGACACGCAGGAAAAACAAGACTTTGTGACACGCAGGCAGAACAAGACTTTGTGACACGCAGGAAAAACAAGACTTTGTGACACGCAGGCAGAACAAGACTTTGTGACACGCAGGCAGAACAAGACTTTGTGACACGCAGGAAAAACAAGACTTTGTGACACGCAGGCAGAACAAGACTTTGTGACACGCAGGCAAAAAAAGACTTTGTGACACGCAGGCAGAACTAGACTTTGTGAAACGCAGGCAGAAGAAGACTTTGTGACACGCAGGCAGAACTAGACTTTGTAACACACAGGCAGAAAAAGACTTTGTGACACGCACGCGGGAAAAAAGACTTTGTGACACGCAGGCAGAAAAAGACTTTGTGACACGCAGGCAGAACAAGACTTTGTGACACGCAGGCAGAACTAGACTTTGTGACACGCAGGCAGAAAAAGACTTTGTGACACGCAGTTAGAAAAAGACTTTGTGACACGCAGGCAGAAAAAGACTTTGTGACACGCAGGCAGAACAAGACTTTGTGACACGCAGGCAGAACTAGACTTTGTGACACGCAGGCAGAAAAAGACTTTGTGACACGCAGGCAGAAAAAGACTTTGTGACACGCAGGCAGAAAAAGACTTTGTGACAGGCAGGCAGAAAAAGACTTTGTGACACGCAGGCAGAACTAGACTTTGTGACACGCAGGCAGAACTAGACTTTGTGACACGCAGGCAAACTAGACTTTGTGACACGCAGGCAGAAAAAGACTTTTTGACACGCAGGCAGAAAAAGACTTTGTGACACGCAGGCAGAACTAGACTTTGTGACACGCAGGCAGAACTAGACTTTGTGACACGCAGGCAGCAAAAGACTTTGTTACACGCAGGCAGAAGAAGACTTTGTGACACGCAGGCAAAAAAAGACTTTGTGACACGCAGGCAGAACTAGACTTTGTGACACGCAGGCAGAACTAGACTTTGTGACACGCAGGCAGAAAAAGACTTTGTGACACGCAGGCAGAACTAGACTTTGTGACACGCAGGCAGAAAAAGACTTTGTGACACGCAGGCAGAAAAAGACTTTGTGACACGCAGGCAGAAAAAGACTTTGTGACACGCAGGCAGAACAAGACTTTGTGACACACAGGCAGAACTAGACTTTGTGACACGCAGGCAGAAAAAGACTTTGTGACACGCAGGCAGAACTAGACTTTGTGACACGCAGGCAGAACTAGACTTTGTGACACGCAGGCAGAAAAAGACTTTGTGACACGCAGGCAGAAAAAGACTTTGTGACACGCAGGCAGAAAAAGACTTTGTGACACGCAGGCAGAACAAGACTTTGTGACAAGCAGGCAGAACTAGACTTTGTGACACGCAGGCAGAAAAAGACTTTTTGACACGCAGGCAGAACTAGACTTTGTGACACGCAGGCAGAACAAGACTTTGTGACACGCAGGCAGAACAAGACTTTGTGACACGCAGGCAGAACAAGACTTTGTGACACGCAGGCAGAACTAGACTTTGTGACACGCAGGCAGCAAAAGACTTTGTGACACGCAGGCAGAAGAAGACTTTGTGACACGCAGGCAAAAAAAGACTTTGTGACACGCAGGCAGAACTAGACTTTGTGACACGCAGGCAGAACTAGACTTTGTGACACGCAGGCAGAAAAAGACTTTGTGACACGCAGGCAGAACTAGACTTTGTGACACGCAGGCAGAAAAAGACTTTGTGACACGCAGGCAGAAAAAGACTTTGTGACACGCAGGCAGAACAAGACTTTGTGACACGCAGGAAAAACAAGACTTTGTGACACGCAGGCAGAACAAGACTTTGTGACACGCAGGCAAAACAAGACTTTGTGAAACGCAGGCAAAACAAGACTTTGTGACACGCAGGCAGAACTAGACTTTGTGACACGCAGGCAGAAGAAGACTTTGTGACACGCAGGCAGAACTAGACTTTTTGACACACAGGCAGAAAAAGACTTTGTGACACGCACGCGGGAAAAAAGACTTTGTGACACGCAGGCAGAAAAAGACTTTGTGACACGCAGGCAGAACAAGACTTTGTGACACGCAGGCAGAACTAGACTTTGTGACACGCAGGCAGAAAAAGACTTTGTGACACGCAGGCAGAACTAGACTTTGTGACACGCAGGCAGAAAAAGACTTTGTGACACCCAGGCAGAACTAGACTTTGTGACACGCAGGCAGAAAAAGACTTTGTGACACGCAGTTAGAAAAAGACTTTGTGACACGCAGGCAGAAAAAGACTTTGTGACACGCAGGCAGAACAAGACTTTGTGACACGCAGGCAGAACTAGATTTTGTGACACGCAGGCAGAACTAGACTTTGTGACACGCAGGCAGAAAAAGACTTTGTGACACGCAGGCAGAAAAAGACTTTGTGACACGCAGGCAGAAAAAGACTTTGTGACACGCAGGCAGAAAAAGACTTTGTGACACGCAGGCAGAACTAGACTTTGTGACACGCAGGCAAACTAGACTTTGTGACACGCAGGCAGAAAAAGACTTTTTGACACGCAGGCAGAAAAAGACTTTGTGACACGCAGGCAGAAAAAGACTTTGTGACGCGCAGGCAGAAAAAGACTTTGTGACGCGCAGGCAGAAAAAGACTTTGTGACACGCAGGCAGAACAAGACTTTGTGACACGCAGGAAAAACAAGACTTTGTGACACGCAGGCAGAACAAGACTTTGTGACACGCAGGCAAAAAAAGACTTTGTGACACGCAGGCAGAACTAGACTTTGTGAAACGCAGGCAGAAGAAGACTTTGTGACACGCAGGCAGAACTAGACTTTGTGACACACAGGCAGAAAAAGACTTTGTGACACGCACGCGGGAAAAAAGACTTTGTGACACGCAGGCAGAAAAAGACTTTGTGACACGCAGGCAGAACAAGACTTTGTGACACGCAGGCAGAACTAGACTTTGTGACACGCAGGCAGAAAAAGACTTTGTGACACGCAGTTAGAAAAAGACTTTGTGACACGCAGGCAGAAAAAGACTTTGTGACACGCAGGCAGAACAAGACTTTGTGACACGCAGGCAGAACTAGACTTTGTGACACGCAGGCAGAAAAAGACTTTGTGACACGCAGGCAGAAAAAGACTTTGTGACACGCAGGCAGAAAAAGACTTTGTGACAGGCAGGCAGAAAAAGACTTTGTGACACGCAGGCAGAACTAGACTTTGTGACACGCAGGCAGAACTAGACTTTGTGACACGCAGGCAAACTAGACTTTGTGACACGCAGGCAGAAAAAGACTTTTTGACACGCAGGCAGAAAAAGACTTTGTGACACGCAGGCAGAACTAGACTTTGTGACACGCAGGCAGAACTAGACTTTGTGACACGCAGGCAGCAAAAGACTTTGTTACACGCAGGCAGAAGAAGACTTTGTGACACGCAGGCAAAAAAAGACTTTGTGACACGCAGGCAGAACTAGACTTTGTGACACGCAGGCAGAACTAGACTTTGTGACACGCAGGCAGAAAAAGACTTTGTGACACGCAGGCAGAACTAGACTTTGTGACACGCAGGCAGAAAAAGACTTTGTGACACGCAGGCAGAAAAAGACTTTGTGACACGCAGGCAGAAAAAGACTTTGTGACACGCAGGCAGAACAAGACTTTGTGACACACAGGCAGAACTAGACTTTGTGACACGCAGGCAGAAAAAGACTTTGTGACACGCAGGCAGAACTAGACTTTGTGACACGCAGGCAGAACTAGACTTTGTGACACGCAGGCAGAAAAAGACTTTGTGACACGCAGGCAGAAAAAGACTTTGTGACACGCAGGCAGAAAAAGACTTTGTGACACGCAGGCAGAACAAGACTTTGTGACAAGCAGGCAGAACTAGACTTTGTGACACGCAGGCAGAAAAAGACTTTTTGACACGCAGGCAGAACTAGACTTTGTGACACGCAGGCAGAACAAG
The DNA here is from genome assembly GCF_051167445.1 of Perissodus microlepis. Classification (NCBI taxonomy): domain Eukaryota; kingdom Metazoa; phylum Chordata; class Actinopteri; order Cichliformes; family Cichlidae; genus Perissodus; species Perissodus microlepis. The sequence goes on along the minus strand of NW_028182056.1, from coordinate 94,496 downwards.
ACTTTGTGACACGCAGGCAGAACAAGACTTTGTGACACGCAGGCAAAACAAGACTTTGTGATACGCAGGCAAAACAAGACTTTGTGACACGCAGGCAGAACAAGACTTTGTGACACGCAGGCAAAACTAGACTTTGTGACACACAGGCAGAAAAAGACTTTGTGACACGCACGCGGGAAAAAAGACTTTGTGACACGCAGGCAGAAAAAGACTTTGTGACACGCAGGCAGAACAAGACTTTGTGACACGCAGGCAGAACTAGACTTTGTGACACGCAGGCAGCAAAAGACTTTGTGACACGCAGGCAGAAGAAGACTTTGTGACACGCAGGCAAAAAAAGACTTTGTGACACGCAGGCAGAACTAGACTTTGTGACACGCAGGCAGAACTAGACTTTGTGACACGCAGGCAGAAAAAGACTTTGTGACACGCAGGCAGAACTAGACTTTGTGACACGCAGGCAGAAAAAGACTTTGTGACACGCAGGCAGAAAAAGACTTTGTGACACGCAGGCAGAACAAGACTTTGTGACACGCAGGAAAAACAAGACTTTGTGACACGCAGGCAGAACAAGACTTTGTGACACGCAGGCAAAACAAGACTTTGTGAAACGCAGGCAAAACAAGACTTTGTGACACGCAGGCAGAACTAGACTTTGTGACACGCAGGCAGAACTAGACTTTTTGACACACAGGCAGAAAAAGACTTTGTGACACGCACGCGGGAAAAAAGACTTTGTGACACGCAGGCAGAAAAAGACTTTGTGACACGCAGGCAGAACAAGACTTTGTGACACGCAGGCAGAACTAGACTTTGTGACACGCAGGCAGAAAAAGACTTTGTGACACGCAGGCAGAACTAGACTTTGTGACACGCAGGCAGAAAAAGACTTTGTGACACCCAGGCAGAACTAGACTTTGTGACACGCAGGCAGAAAAAGACTTTGTGACACGCAGTTAGAAAAAGACTTTGTGACACGCAGGCAGAAAAAGACTTTGTGACACGCAGGCAGAACAAGACTTTGTGACACGCAGGCAGAACTAGATTTTGTGACACGCAGGCAGAACTAGACTTTGTGACACGCAGGCAGAAAAAGACTTTGTGACACGCAGGCAGAAAAAGACTTTGTGACACGCAGGCAGAAAAAGACTTTGTGACACGCAGGCAGAAAAAGACTTTGTGACACGCAGGCAGAACTAGACTTTGTGACACGCAGGCAAACTAGACTTTGTGACACGCAGGCAGAAAAAGACTTTTTGACACGCAGGCAGAAAAAGACTTTGTGACACGCAGGCAGAAAAAGACTTTGTGACGCGCAGGCAGAAAAAGACTTTGTGACGCGCAGGCAGAAAAAGACTTTGTGACACGCAGGCAGAACAAGACTTTGTGACACGCAGGAAAAACAAGACTTTGTGACACGCAGGCAGAACAAGACTTTGTGAAACGCAGGCAAAACAAGACTTTGTGACACGCAGGCAAAACAAGACTTTGTGACACGCAGGCAGAACTAGACTTTGTGACACGCAGGCAGAAGAAGACTTTGTGACACGCAGGCAGAACTAGACTTTGTGACACGCAGGCAGAACTAGACTTTGTGACACGCAGGCAGAACTAGACTTTGTCACACGCAGGCAGAAAAAGACTTTGTCACACGCAGGCAGAAAAAGACTTTGTGACACGCAGGCAGAACTAGACTTTGTGACACGCATGCAGAACTAGACTTTGTGACACGCAGGCAGAAAAAGCCTTTGTGACACGCAGGCAGAAAAAGACTTTGTGACACGCAGGCAGAAAAAGACTTTGTGACACGCAGGCAGAACAAGACTTTGTGACACGCAGGCAGAACTAGACTTTGTGACACGCAGGCAGAAAAAGACTTTGTGACACGCAGGCAGAAAAAGACTTTGTGACACGCAGGCAGAAAAAGACTTTGTGACACGCAGGCAGAACAAGACTTTGTGACACGCAGGCAGAACTAGACTTTGTGACACGCAGGCAGAACTAGACTTTGTGACACGCAGGCAGAACAAGACTTTGTGACACGCAGGCAGAAAAAGACTTTGTGACACGCAGGCAGAACTAGACTTTGTGACAGGCAGGCAGAAAAAGACTTTGTGACACGCAGGCAGAACTAGACTTTGTGACACGCAGGCAGAACTAGACTTTGTGACACGCAGGCAGAAAAAGACTTTGTGACACGCAGGCAAAACAAGACTTTGTGACACGCAGGCAGAACAAGACTTTGTGACACGCAGGCAGAACTAGACTTTGTGACACGCAGGCAGAAAAAGACTTTTTGACACGCAGGCAGAACTAGACTTTGTGACACGCAGGCAGAAAAAGACTTCGTGACACGCAGGCAGAACTAGACTTTGTGACACGCAGGCAGAAAAAGACTTTTTGACACGCAGGCAGAAAAAGACTTTGTGACACGCAGGCAGAACTAGACTTTGTGACACGCAGGCAGAAAAAGACTTTTTGACACGCAGGCAGAACTAGACTTTGTGACACACAGGCAGAAAAAGACTTTGTGACACGCACGCGGGAAAAAAGACTTTGTGACACGCAGGCAGAAAAAGACTTTGTGACACGCAGGCAGAACAAGACTTTGTGACACGCAGGCAGAACTAGACTTTGTGACACGCAGGCAGCAAAAGACTTTGTGACACGCAGGCAGAAGAAGACTTTGTGACACGCAGGCAAAAAAAGACTTTGTGACACGCAGGCAGAACTAGACTTTGTGACACGCAGGCAGAACTAGACTTTGTGACACGCAGGAAGAAAAAGACTTTGTGACACGCAGGCAGAACTAGACTTTGTGACACGCAGGCAGAAAAAGACTTTGTGACACGCAGGCAGAACTAGACTTTGTGACACGCAGGCAGAACTAGACTTTGTGACAGGCAGGCAGAAAAAGACTTTGTGACACGCAGGCAGAACTAGACTTTGTGACACGCAGGCAGAACTAGACTTTGTGACATGCAGGCAGAAAAAGACTTTGTGACACGCAGGCAGAAAAAGACTTTGTGACACGCAGGCAGAACAAGACTTTGTGACACGCAGGCAGAACTAGACTTTGTGACACGCAGGCAGAAAAAGACTTTGTGACACGCAGGCAGAAAAAGACTTTGTGACACGCAGGCAGAAAAAGACTTTGTGACACGCAGGCAGAACAAGACTTTGTGACACGCAGGCAGAACTAGACTTTGTGACACGCAGGCAGAAAAAGACTTTTTGACACGCAGGCAGAACAAGACTTTGTGACACGCAGGCAGAAAAAGACTTTGTGACACGCAGGCAGAACTAGACTTTGTGACAGGCAGGCAGAAAAAGACTTTGTGACACGCAGGCAGAACTAGACTTTGTGACACGCAGGCAGAACTAGACTTTGTGACACGCAGGCAGAAAAAGACTTTGTGACACGCAGGCAAAACAAGACTTTGTGACACGCAGGCAGAACAAGACTTTGTGACACGCAGGCAGAACTAGACTTTGTGACACGCAGGCAGAAAAAGACTTTTTGACACGCAGGCAGAACTAGACTTTGTGACACGCAGGCAGAAAAAGACTTTGTGACACGCAGGCAGAACTAGACTTTGTGACACGCAGGCAGAAAAAGACTTTTTGACACGCAGGCAGAAAAAGACTTTGTGACACGCAGGCAGAACTAGACTTTGTGACACGCAGGCAGAAAAAGACTTTGTGACACGCAGGCAGAACTAGACTTTGTGACAGGCAGGCAGAAAAAGACTTTGTGACACGCAGGCAGAACTAGACTTTGTGACACGCAGGCAGAACTAGACTTTGTGACATGCAGGCAGAAAAAGACTTTGTGACACGCAGGCAGAAAAAGACTTTGTGACACGCAGGCAGAACAAGACTTTGTGACACGCAGGCAGAACTAGACTTTGTGACACGCAGGCAGAAAAAGACTTTGTGACACGCAGGCAGAAAAAGACTTTGTGACACGCAGGCAGAAAAAGACTTTGTGACACGCAGGCAGAAAAAGACTTTGTGACACGCAGGCAGAAAAAGACTTTGTGACACGCAGGCAGAACTAGACTTTGTGACACGCAGGCAGAAAAAGACTTTTTGACACGCAGGCAGAAAAAGACTTTGTGACACGCAGGCAGAACTAGACTTTGTGACACGCAGGCAGAAAAAGACTTTGTGACACGCAGGCAGAACTAGACTTTGTGACACGCAGGCAGAACTAGACTTTGTGACATGCAGGCAGAAAAAGACTTTGTGACACGCAGGCAGAAAAAGACTTTGTGACACGCAGGCAGAACAAGACTTTGTGACACGCAGGCAGAACTAGACTTTGTGACACGCAGGCAGAAAAAGACTTTGTGACACGCAGGCAGAAAAAGACTTTGTGACACGCAGGCAGAAAAAGACTTTGTGACACGCAGGCAGAAAAAGACTTTGTGACACGCAGGCAGAAAAAGACTTTGTGACACGCAGGCAGAACAAGACTTTGTGACACGCAGGCAGAACTAGACTTTGTGACACGTAGGCAGAAAAAGACTTTGTGACACGCAGGCAGAAAAAGACTTTGTGACACGCAGGCAGAAAAAGACTTTGTGACACGCAGGCAGAAAAAGACTTTGTGACACGCAGGCAGAACTAGACTTTGTGACACGCAGGCAGAAAAAGACTTTTTGACACGCAGGCAGAAAAAGACTTTGTGACACGCAGGCAGAACTAGACTTTGTGACACGCAGGCAGAAAAAGACTTTGTGACACGCAGGCAGAACTAGACTTTGTGACAGGCAGGCAGAAAAAGACTTTGTGACATGCAGGCAGAACTAGACTTTGTGACACGCAGGCAGAACTAGACTTTGTGACACGCAGGCAGAACTAGACTTTGTGACACGCAGGCAGAAAAAGACTTTGTGACACGCAGGCAGAAAAAGACTTTGTGACACGCAGGCAGAAAAAGACTTTGTGACACGCAGGCAGAACAAGACTTTGTGACACGCAGGCAGAACTAGACTTTGTGACACGCAGGCAGAAAAAGACTTTTTGACACGCAGGCAGAACTAGACTTTGTGACACGCAGGCAGAAAAAGACTTTGTGACACGCAGGCAGAACTAGACTTTGTGACAGGCAGGCAGAAAAAGACTTTGTGACACGCAGGCAGAACTAGACTTTGTGACACGCAGGCAGAACTAGACTTTGTGACACGCAGGCAGAACTAGACTTTGTGACACGCAGGCAGAAAAAGACTTTGTGACACGCAGGCAGAAAAAGACTTTGTGACACGCAGGAAGAACAAGACTTTGTGACACGCAGGCAGAACTAGACTTTGTGACACGCAGGCAGAAAAAGACTTTTTGACACGCAGGCAGAAAAAGACTTTGTGACACGCAGGCAGAACTAGACTTTGTGACACGCAGGCAGAAAAAGACTTTGTGACACGCAGGCAGAACTAGACTTTGTGACACGCAGGCAGAACTAGACTTTATGACACGCAGGCAGAAAAAGACTTTGTGACACGCAGGCAGAAAAAGACTTTGTGACACGCAGGCAGAAAAAGACTTTGTGACACGCAGGCAGAACAAGACTTTGTGACACGCAGGCAGAACAAGACTTTGTGACACGCAGGCAGAACTAGACTTTGTGACACGCAGGCAGAAAAAGACTTTTTGACACGCAGGCAGAAAAAGACTTTGTGACACGCAGGCAGAAAAAGACTTTGTGACACGCAGGCAGAAAAAGACTTTGTGACACGCAGGCAGAAAAAGACTTTTTGACACGCAGGCAGAAAAAGACTTTGTGACACGCAGGCAGAACTAGACTTTGTGACACGCAGGCAGAAAAAGACTTTGTGACACGCAGGCAGAACTAGACTTTGTGACACGCAGGCAGAAAAAGACTTTGTGACACGCAGGCAGAACTAGACTTTGTGACAGGCAGGCAGAAAAAGACTTTGTGACACGCAGGCAGAACTAGACTTTGTGACACGCAGGCAGAACTAGACTTTGTGACACACAGGCAGAAAAAGACTTTGTGACACGCACGCGGGAAAAAAGACTTTGTGACACGCAGGCAGAAAAAGACTTTGTGACACGCAGGCAGAACAAGACTTTGTGACACGCAGGCAGAACTAGACTTTGTGACACGCAGGCAGCAAAAGACTTTGTGACACGCAGGCAGAACTAGACTTTGTGACACGCAGGCAGAACTAGACTTTGTGACACGCAGGCAGAACTAGACTTTGTGACACGCAGGCAGAAAAAGACTTTGTGACACGCAGGCAGAAAAAGACTTTGTGACACGCAGGCAGAACAAGACTTTGTGACACACAGGCAGAACTAGACTTTGTGACACGCAGGCAGAAAAAGACTTTGTGACACGCAGGCAGAAAAAGACTTTGTGACACGCAGGCAGAACTAGACTTTGTGACACCCAGCCAGAAAAAGACTTTGTGACACGCAGGCAGAAAAAGACTTTGTGACACGCAGGCAGAACAAGACTTTGTGACACGCAGGCAGAACTAGACTTTGTGACACGCAGGCAGAACTAGACTTTGTGACACGCAGGCAGAACAAGACTTTGTGACACGCAGGCAGAAAAAGACTTTGTGACACGCAGGCAAAACAAGACTTTGTGATACGCAGGCAAAACAAGACTTTGTGACACGCAGGCAGAACAAGACTTTGTGACACGCAGGCAAAACTAGACTTTGTGACACACAGGCAGAAAAAGACTTTGTGACACGCACGCGGGAAAAAAGACTTTGTGACACGCAGGCAGAAAAAGACTTTGTGACACGCAGGCAGAACAAGACTTTGTGACACGCAGGCAGAACTAGACTTTGTGACACGCAGGCAGCAAAAGACTTTGTGACACGCAGGCAGAAGAAGACTTTGTGACACGCAGGCAAAAAAAGACTTTGTGACACGCAGGCAGAACTAGACTTTGTGACACGCAGGCAGAACTAGACTTTGTGACACGCAGGCAGAAAAAGACTTTGTGACACGCAGGCAGAACTAGACTTTGTGACACGCAGGCAGAAAAAGACTTTGTGACACGCAGGCAGAAAAAGACTTTGTGACACGCAGGCAGAACAAGACTTTGTGACACGCAGGAAAAACAAGACTTTGTGACACGCAGGCAGAACAAGACTTTGTGACACGCAGGCAAAACAAGACTTTGTGAAACGCAGGCAAAACAAGACTTTGTGACACGCAGGCAGAACTAGACTTTGTGACACGCAGGCAGAAGTAGACTTTGTGACACACAGGCAGAAAAAGACTTTGTGACACGCACGCGGGAAAAAAGACTTTGTGACACGCAGGCAGAAAAAGACTTTGTGACACGCAGGCAGAACAAGACTTTGTGACACGCAGGCAGAACTAGACTTTGTGACACGCAGGCAGAAAAAGACTTTGTGACACGCAGGCAGAACTAGACTTTGTGACACCCAGCCAGAAAAAGACTTTGTGACACCCAGGCAGAACTAGACTTTGTGACACGCAGGCAGAAAAAGACTTTGTGACACGCAGTTAGAAAAAGACTTTGTGACACGCAGGCAGAAAAAGACTTTGTGACACGCAGGCAGAACAAGACTTTGTGACACGCAGGCAGAACTAGACTTTGTGACACGCAGGCAGAAAAAGACTTTGTGACACGCAGGCAGAAAAAGACTTTGTGACACGCAGGCAGAAAAAGACTTTGTGACACGCAGGCAGAAAAAGACTTTGTGACACGCAGGCAGAACTAGACTTTGTGACACGCAGGCAAACTAGACTTTGTGACACGCAGGCAGAAAAAGACTTTTTGACACGCAGGCAGAAAAAGACTTTGTGACACGCAGGCAGAACTAGACTTTGTGACACGCAGGCAGAACTAGACTTTGTGACACGCAGGCAGCAAAAGACTTTGTGACACGCAGGCAGAAGAAGACTTTGTGACACGCAGGCAAAAAAAGACTTTGTGACACGCAGGCAGAACTAGACTTTGTGACACGCAGGCAGAACTAGACTTTGTGACACGCAGGCAGAAAAAGACTTTGTGACACGCAGGCAGAACTAGACTTTGTGACACGCAGGCAGAAAAAGACTTTGTGACACGCAGGCAGAAAAAGACTTTGTGACACGCAGGCAGAAAAAGACTTTGTGACACGCAGGCAGAACAAGACTTTGTGACACACAGGCAGAACTAGACTTTGTGACACGCAGGCAGAAAAAGACTTTGTGACACGCAGGCAGAACTAGACTTTGTGACACGCAGGCAGAACTAGACTTTGTGACACGCAGGCAGAAAAAGACTTTGTGACACGCAGGCAGAAAAAGACTTTGTGACACGCAGGCAGAACAAGACTTTGTGACACGCAGGCAGAACTAGACTTTGTGACACGCAGGCAGAAAAAGACTTTTTGACACGCAGGCAGAACTAGACTTTGTGACACGCAGGCAGAACAAGACTTTGTGACACGCAGGCAGAACAAGACTTTGTGACACGCAGGCAAAACAAGACTTTGTGATACGCAGGCAAAACAAGACTTTGTGACACGCAGGCAGAACAAGACTTTGTGACACGCAGGCAAAACTAGACTTTGTGACACACAGGCAGAAAAAGACTTTGTGACACGCACGCGGGAAAAAAGACTTTGTGACACGCAGGCAGAAAAAGACTTTGTGACACGCAGGCAGAACAAGACTTTGTGACACGCAGGCAGAACTAGACTTTGTGACACGCAGGCAGCAAAAGACTTTGTGACACGCAGGCAGAAGAAGACTTTGTGACACGCAGGCAAAAAAAGACTTTGTGACACGCAGGCAAAACAAGACTTTGTGACACGCAGGCAGAACTAGACTTTGTGACACGCAGGCAGAAAAAGACTTTGTGACACGCAGGCAGAACTAGACTTTGTGACACGCAGGCAGAAAAAGACTTTGTGACACGCAGGCAGAAAAAGACTTTGTGACACGCAGGCAGAACAAGACTTTGTGACACGCAGGAAAAACAAGACTTTGTGACACGCAGGCAGAACAAGACTTTGTGACACGCAGGCAAAACAAGACTTTGTGAAACGCAGGCAAAACAAGACTTTGTGACACGCAGGCAGAACTAGACTTTGTGACACGCAGGCAGAAGAAGACTTTGTGACACGCAGGCAGAACTAGACTTTGTGACACACAGGCAGAAAAAGACTTTGTGACACGCACGCGGGAAAAAAGACTTTGTGACACGCAGGCAGAAAAAGACTTTGTGACACGCAGGCAGAACAAGACTTTGTGACACGCAGGCAGAACTAGACTTTGTGACACGCAGGCAGAAAAAGACTTTGTGACACGCAGGCAGAACTAGACTTTGTGACACGCAGGCAGAAAAAGACTTTGTGACACCCAGGCAGAACTAGACTTTGTGACACGCAGGCAGAAAAAGACTTTGTGACACGCAGTTAGAAAAAGACTTTGTGACACGCAGGCAGAACAAGACTTTGTGAAACGCAGGCAAAACAAGACTTTGTGACACGCAGGCAAAACAAGACTTTGTGACACGCAGGCAGAACTAGACTTTGTGACACGCAGGCAGAAGAAGACTTTGTGACACGCAGGCAGAACTAGACTTTGTGACACACAGGCAAAAAAAGACTTTGTGACACGCACGCGGGAAAAAAGACTTTGTGACACGCAGGCAGAAAAAGACTTTGTGACACGCAGGCAGAACAAGACTTTGTGACACGCAGGCAGAACTAGACTTTGTGACACGCAGGCAGAAAAAGACTTTGTGACACGCAGGCAGAACTAGACTTTGTGACACCCAGCCAGAAAAAGACTTTGTGACACCCAGGCAGAACTAGACTTTGTGACACGCAGGCAGAAAAAGACTTTGTGACACGCAGGCAGAAAAAGACTTTGTGACACGCAGGCAGAACAAGACTTTGTGACACGCAGGCAAACTAGACTTTGTGACACGCAGGCAGAAAAAGACTTTTTGACACGCAGGCAGAAAAAGACTTTGTGACACGCAGGCAGAAAAAGACTTTGTGACACGCAGGCAGAAAAAGACTTTGTGACACGCAGGCAGAACTAGACTTTGTGACACGCAGGCAGAAAAAGACTTTGTGACACGCAGGCAGAAAAAGACTTTGTGACACGCAGGCAGAAAAAGACTTTGTGACACGCAGGCAGAACAAGACTTTGTGACACGCAGGCAGAACTAGACTTTGTGACACGCAGGCAGAAAAAGACTTTTTGACACGCAGGCAGAAAAAGACTTTGTGACACGCAGGCAGAAAAAGACTTTGTGACACGCAGGCAGAAAAAGACTTTGTAACACGCAGGCAGAACTAGACTTTGTGACACGCAGGCAGAAAAAGACTTTGTGACACGCAGGCAGAACAAGACTTTGTGACACGCAGGCAGAACTAGACTTTGTGACACGCAGGCAGAAGAAGACTTTGTGACACGCAGGCAGAACTAGACTTTGTGACACGCAGGCAGAACTAGACTTTGTGACACGCAGGCAGAACTAGACTTTGTGACACGCAGGCAGGAAAAGACTTTGTGACACGCAGGCAGAACAAGACTTTGTGACACGCAGGAAAAACAAGACTTTGTGACACGCAGGCAGAACAAGACTTTGTGACACGCAGGCAGAAAAAGACTTTGTGACACGCAGGAAAAACAAGACTTTGTGACACGCAGGCAGAACAAGACTTTGTGACACGCAGGCAAAACAAGACTTTGTGACACGCAGGAAAAACAAGACTTTGTGACACGCAGGCAGAACAAGACTTTGTGACACGCAGGCAAAACAAGACTTTGTGACACGCAGGCAGAACTAGACTTTGTGACACGCAGGAAAAACAAGACTTTGTGACACGCAGGCAGAACAAGACCTTGTGACACGCAGGCAGAACAAGACTTTGTGACACGCAGGAAAAACAAGACTTTGTGACACGCAGGCAGAACAAGACTTTGTGACACGCAGGAAAAACAAGACTTTGTGACACGCAGGCAGAACAAGACTTTGTGACACGCAGGCAGAACAAGACTTTGTGACACGCAGGAAAAACAAGACTTTGTGACACGCAGGCAGAACAAGACTTTGTGACACGCAGGCAAAAAAAGACTTTGTGACACGCAGGCAGAACTAGACTTTGTGAAACGCAGGCAGAAGAAGACTTTGTGACACGCAGGCAGAACTAGACTTTGTGACACACAGGCAGAAAAAGACTTTGTGACACGCACGCGGGAAAAAAGACTTTGTGACACGCAGGCAGAAAAAGACTTTGTGACACGCAGGCAGAACAAGACTTTGTGACACGCAGGCAGAACTAGACTTTGTGACACGCAGGCAGAAAAAGACTTTGTGACACGCAGTTAGAAAAAGACTTTGTGACACGCAGGCAGAAAAAGACTTTGTGACACGCAGGCAGAAAAAGACTTTGTGACACGCAGGCAGAAAAAGACTTTGTGACACGCAGGCAGAAAAAGACTTTGTGACAGGCAGGCAGAAAAAGACTTTGTGACACGCAGGCAGAACTAGACTTTGTGACACGCAGGCAGAACTAGACTTTGTGACACGCAGGCAAACTAGACTTTGTGACACGCAGGCAGAAAAAGACTTTTTGACACGCAGGCAGAAAAAGACTTTGTGACACGCAGGCAGAACTAGACTTTGTGACACGCAGGCAGAACTAGACTTTGTGACACGCAGGCAGCAAAAGACTTTGTTACACGCAGGCAGAAGAAGACTTTGTGACACGCAGGCAAAAAAAGACTTTGTGACACGCAGGCAGAACTAGACTTTGTGACACGCAGGCAGAACTAGACTTTGTGACACGCAGGCAGAAAAAGACTTTGTGACACGCAGGCAGAACTAGACTTTGTGACACGCAGGCAGAAAAAGACTTTGTGACACGCAGGCAGAAAAAGACTTTGTGACACGCAGGCAGAAAAAGACTTTGTGACACGCAGGCAGAACAAGACTTTGTGACACACAGGCAGAACTAGACTTTGTGACACGCAGGCAGAAAAAGACTTTGTGACACGCAGGCAGAACTAGACTTTGTGACACGCAGGCAGAACTAGACTTTGTGACACGCAGGCAGAAAAAGACTTTGTGACACGCAGGCAGAAAAAGACTTTGTGACACGCAGGCAGAAAAAGACTTTGTGACACGCAGGCAGAACAAGACTTTGTGACAAGCAGGCAGAACTAGACTTTGTGACACGCAGGCAGAAAAAGACTTTTTGACACGCAGGCAGAACTAGACTTTGTGACACGCAGGCAGAACAAGACTTTGTGACACGCAGGCAGAACAAGACTTTGTGACACGCAGGCAAAACAAGACTTTGTGATACGCAGGCAAAACAAGACTTTGTGACACGCAGGCAGAACAAGACTTTGTGACACGCAGGCAAAACTAGACTTTGTGACACACAGGCAGAAAAAGACTTTGTGACACGCACGCGGGAAAAAAGACTTTGTGACACGCAGGCAGAAAAAGACTTTGTGACACGCAGGCAGAACAAGACTTTGTGACACGCAGGCAGAACTAGACTTTGTGACACGCAGGCAGCAAAAGACTTTGTGACACGCAGGCAGAAGAAGACTTTGTGACACGCAGGCAAAAAAAGACTTTGTGACACGCAGGCAGAACTAGACTTTGTGACACGCAGGCAGAACTAGACTTTGTGACACGCAGGCAGAAAAAGACTTTGTGACACGCAGGCAGAACTAGACTTTGTGACACGCAGGCAGAAAAAGACTTTGTGACACGCAGGCAGAAAAAGACTTTGTGACACGCAGGCAGAACAAGACTTTGTGACACGCAGGAAAAACAAGACTTTGTGACACGCAGGCAGAACAAGACTTTGTGACACGCAGGCAAAACAAGACTTTGTGAAACGCAGGCAAAACAAGACTTTGTGACACGCAGGCAGAACTAGACTTTGTGACACGCAGGCAGAAGAAGACTTTGTGACACGCAGGCAGAACTAGACTTTTTGACACACAGGCAGAAAAAGACTTTGTGACACGCACGCGGGAAAAAAGACTTTGTGACACGCAGGCAGAAAAAGACTTTGTGACACGCAGGCAGAACAAGACTTTGTGACACGCAGGCAGAACTAGACTTTGTGACACGCAGGCAGAAAAAGACTTTGTGACACGCAGGCAGAACTAGACTTTGTGACACGCAGGCAGAAAAAGACTTTGTGACACCCAGGCAGAACTAGACTTTGTGACACGCAGGCAGAAAAAGACTTTGTGACACGCAGTTAGAAAAAGACTTTGTGACACGCAGGCAGAAAAAGACTTTGTGACACGCAGGCAGAACAAGACTTTGTGACACGCAGGCAGAACTAGATTTTGTGACACGCAGGCAGAACTAGACTTTGTGACACGCAGGCAGAAAAAGACTTTGTGACACGCAGGCAGAAAAAGACTTTGTGACACGCAGGCAGAAAAAGACTTTGTGACACGCAGGCAGAAAAAGACTTTGTGACACGCAGGCAGAACTAGACTTTGTGACACGCAGGCAAACTAGACTTTGTGACACGCAGGCAGAAAAAGACTTTTTGACACGCAGGCAGAAAAAGACTTTGTGACACGCAGGCAGAAAAAGACTTTGTGACGCGCAGGCAGAAAAAGACTTTGTGACGCGCAGGCAGAAAAAGACTTTGTGACACGCAGGCAGAACAAGACTTTGTGACACGCAGGAAAAACAAGACTTTGTGACACGCAGGCAGAACAAGACTTTGTGAAACGCAGGCAAAACAAGACTTTGTGACACGCAGGCAAAACAAGACTTTGTGACACGCAGGCAGAACTAGACTTTGTGACACGCAGGCAGAAGAAGACTTTGTGACACGCAGGCAGAACTAGACTTTGTGACACGCAGGCAGAACTAGACTTTGTGACACGCAGGCAGAACTAGACTTTGTGACACGCAGGCAGAACAAGACTTTGTGACACGCAGGCAAAACAAGACTTTGTGACACGCAGGCAGAACTAGACTTTGTGACACGCAGGCAGAACTAGACTTTGTGACACGCAGGCAGAACAAGACTTTGTGACACGCAGGCAGAACTAGACTTTGTGACACGCAGGCAGAAGAAGACTTTGTCACACGCAGGCAGAACAAGACTTTGTGACACGCAGGCAGAATTAGACTTTGTGACACGCAGGCAGAAGAAGACTTTGTGACACGCAGGCAGAACTAGACTTTGTGACACGCAGGCAGAAAACGACTTTGTGACACGCAGGCAGAACTAGACTTTGTGACACGCAGGCAGAAAAAGACTTTGTGACACGCAGGCAGAACAAGACTTTGTGACACGCAGGAAAAACAAGACTTTGTGACACGCAGGCAGAACAAGACTTTGTGAAACGCAGGCAAAACAAGACTTTGTGACACGCAGGCAGAACTAGACTTTGTGACACGCAGGCAGAAGAAGACTTTGTGACACGCAGGCAGAACTAGACTTTGTGACACACAGGCAAAAAAAGACTTTGTGACACGCACGTGGGAAAAAAGACTTTGTGACACGCAGGCAGAAAAAGACTTTGTGACACGCAGGCAGAACAAGACTTTGTGACACGCAGGCAGAACTAGACTTTGTGACACGCAGGCAGAAAAAGACTTTGTGACACGCAGGCAGAACTAGACTTTGTGACACCCAGCCAGAAAAAGACTTTGTGACACCCAGGCAGAACTAGACTTTGTGACACGCAGGCAGAAAAAGACTTTGTGACACGCAGGCAGAAAAAGACTTTGTGACACGCAGGCAGAACAAGACTTTGTGACACGCAGGCAAACTAGACTTTGTGACACGCAGGCAGAAAAAGACTTTTTGACACGCAGGCAGAAAAAGACTTTGTGACACGCAGGCAGAAAAAGACTTTGTGACACGCAGGCAGAAAAAGACTTTGTGACACGCAGGCAGAAAAAGACTTTGTGACACGCAGGCAGAACTAGACTTTGTGACACGCAGGCAGAAAAAGACTTTGTGACACGCAGGCAGCAAAAGACTTTGTTACACGCAGGCAGAAGAAGACTTTGTGACACGCAGGCAAAAAAAGACTTTGTGACACGCAAGCAGAACTAGACTTTGTGACACGCAGGCAGAACTAGACTTTGTGACACGCAGGCAGAAAAAGACTTTGTGACACGCAGGCAGAACTAGACTTTGTGACACGCAGGCAGAAAAAGACTTTGTGACACGCAGGCAGAAAAAGACTTTGTGACACGCAGGCAGAAAAAGACTTTGTGACACGCAGGCAGAATTAGACTTTGTGACACGCAGGCAGAAGAAGACTTTGCGACACGCAGGCAGAACTAGACTTTGTGACACGCAGGCAGAAAACGACTTTGTGACACGCAGGCAGAACTAGACTTTGTGACACGCAGGCAGAAAAACACTTTGTGACACGCAGGCAGAACAAGACTTTGTGACACGCAGGAAAAACAAGACTTTGTGACACGCAGGCAGAACAAGACTTTGTGAAACGCAGGCAAAACAAGACTTTGTGACACGCAGGCAGAACTAGACTTTGTGACACGCAGGCAGAAGAAGACTTTGTGACACGCAGGCAGAACTAGACTTTGTGACACACAGGCAAAAAAAGACTTTGTGACACGCACGTGGGAAAAAAGACTTTGTGACACGCAGGCAGAAAAAGACTTTGTGACACGCAGGCAGAACAAGACTTTGTGACACGCAGGCAGAACTAGACTTTGTGACACGCAGGCAGAAAAAGACTTTGTGACACGCAGGCAGAACTAGACTTTGTGACACCCAGCCAGAAAAAGACTTTGTGACACCCAGGCAGAACTAGACTTTGTGACACGCAGGCAGAAAAAGACTTTGTGACACGCAGGCAGAAAAAGACTTTGTGACACGCAGGCAGAACAAGACTTTGTGACACGCAGGCAAACTAGACTTTGTGACACGCAGGCAGAAAAAGACTTTTTGACACGCAGGCAGAAAAAGACTTTGTGACACGCAGGCAGAAAAAGACTTTGTGACACGCAGGCAGAAAAAGACTTTGTGACACGCAGGCAGAAAAAGACTTTGTGACACGCAGGCAGAACTAGACTTTGTGACACGCAGGCAGAAAAAGACTTTGTGACACGCAGGCAGAAAAAGACTTTGTGACACGCAGGCAGAAAAAGACTTTGTGACACGCAGGCAGAACAAGACTTTGTGACACGCAGGCAGAACTAGACTTTGTGACACCCAGCCAGAAAAAGACTTTTTGACACGCAGGCAGAAAAAGACTTTGTGACACGCAGGCAGAAAAAGACTTTGTGACACGCAGGCAGAAAAAGACTTTGTAACACGCAGGCAGAACTAGACTTTGTGACACGCAGGCAGAAAAAGACTTTGTGACACGCAGGCAGAACAAGACTTTGTGACACGCAGGCAGAACTAGACTTTGTGACACGCAGGCAGAAGAAGACTTTGTGACACGCAGGCAGAACTAGACTTTGTGACACGCAGGCAGAACTAGACTTTGTGACACGCAGGCAGAACTAGACTTTGTGACACGCAGGCAGAAAAAGACTTTGTGACACGCAGGCAGAACAAGACTTTGTGACACGCAGGCAAAACAAGACTTTGTGACACACAGGCAGAACAAGACTTTGTGACACGCAGGCAGAAAAAGACTTTGTGACACGCAGGAAAAACAAGACTTTGTGACACGCAGGCAGAACAAGACTTTGTGACACGCAGGCAAAACAAGACTTTGTGACACGCAGGAAAAACAAGACTTTGTGACACGCAGGCAGAACAAGACTTTGTGACACGCAGGCAAAACAAGACTTTGTGACACGCAGGCAGAACTAGACTTTGTGACACGCAGGAAAAACAAGACTTTGTGACACGCAGGCAGAACAAGACCTTGTGACACGCAGGCAGAACAAGACTTTGTGACACGCAGGAAAAACAAGACTTTGTGACACGCAGGCAGAACAAGACTTTGTGACACGCAGGAAAAACAAGACTTTGTGACACGCAGGCAGAACAAGACTTTGTGACACGCAGGCAGAACAAGACTTTGTGACACGCAGGAAAAACAAGACTTTGTGACACGCAGGCAGAACAAGACTTTGTGACACGCAGGCAAAACAAGACTTTGTGACACGCAGGCAGAACTAGACTTTGTGACACGCAGGCAGAAGAAGACTTTGTGACACGCAGGCAGAACTAGACTTTGTGACACACAGGCAGAACAAGACTTTGTGACACGCAGGCAGAAAAAGACTTTGTGACACGCAGGCAGAACAAGACTTTGTGACACGCAGGCAGAACTAGACTTTGTGACACGCAGGCAGAAAAAGACTTTGTGACACGCAGGCAGAACTAGACTTTGTGACACCCAGCCAGAAAAAGACTTTGTGACACCCAGGCAGAACTAGACTTTGTGACACGCAGGCAGAAAAAGACTTTGTGACACGCAGGCAGAACTAGACTTTGTGACAGGCAGGCAGAAAAAGACTTTGTGACATGCAGGCAGAACTAGACTTTGTGACACGCAGGCAGAACTAGACTTTGTGACACGCAGGCAGAACTAGACTTTGTGACACGCAGGCAGAAAAAGACTTTGTGACACGCAGGCAGAAAAAGACTTTGTGACACGCAGGCAGAAAAAGACTTTGTGACACGCAGGCAGAACAAGACTTTGTGACACGCAGGCAGAACTAGACTTTGTGACACGCAGGCAGAAAAAGACTTTTTGACACGCAGGCAGAACTAGACTTTGTGACACGCAGGCAGAAAAAGACTTTGTGACACGCAGGCAGAACTAGACTTTGTGACAGGCAGGCAGAAAAAGACTTTGTGACACGCAGGCAGAACTAGACTTTGTGACACGCAGGCAGAACTAGACTTTGTGACACGCAGGCAGAAAAAGACTTTGTGACACGCAGGCAGAAAAAGACTTTGTGACACGCAGGCAGAACAAGACTTTGTGACACGCAGGCAGAACTAGACTTTGTGACACGCAGGCAGAAAAAGACTTTGTGACACGCAGGCAGAAAAAGACTTTGTGACACGCAGGCAGAACTAGACTTTGTGACACGCAGGCAGAAAAAGACTTTGTGACACGCAGGCAGAACTAGACTTTGTGACACGCAGGCAGAACTAGACTTTGTGACACGCAGGCAGAAAAAGACTTTGTGACACGCAGGCAGAAAAAGACTTTGTGACACGCAGGCAGAAAAAGACTTTGTGACACGCAGGCAGAACAAGACTTTGTGACACGCAGGCAGAACTAGACTTTGTGACACGCAGGCAGAAAAAGACTTTTTGACACGCAGGCAGAACTAGACTTTGTGACACGCAGGCAGAAAAAGACTTTGTGACACGCAGGCAGAAAAAGACTTTGTGACACGCAGGCAGAAAAAGACTTTTTGACACGCAGGCAGAAAAAGACTTTGTGACACGCAGGCAGAACTAGACTTTGTGACACGCAGGCAGAAGAAGACTTTGTGACACGCAGGCAGAACTAGACTTTGTGACACACAGGCAAAAAAAGACTTTGTGACACGCACGTGGGAAAAAAGACTTTGTGACACGCAGGCAGAAAAAGACTTTGTGACACGCAGGCAGAACAAGACTTTGTGACACGCAGGCAGAACTAGACTTTGTGACACGCAGGCAGAAAAAGACTTTGTGACACGCAGGCAGAACTAGACTTTGTGACACCCAGCCAGAAAAAGACTTTGTGACACCCAGGCAGAACTAGACTTTGTGACACGCAGGCAGAAAAAGACTTTGTGACACGCAGGCAGAACTAGACTTTGTGACACGCAGGCAGAACTAGACTTTGTGACACGCAGGCAGAAAAAGACTTTGTGACACGCAGGCAGAAAAAGACTTTGTGACACGCAGGCAGAAAAAGACTTTGTGACACGCAGGCAGAACAAGACTTTGTGACACGCAGGCAGAACTAGACTTTGTGACACGCAGGCAGAAAAAGACTTTTTGACACGCAGGCAGAACTAGACTTTGTGACACGCAGGCAGAAAAAGACTTTGTGACACGCAGGCAGAACTAGACTTTGTGACAGGCAGGCAGAAAAAGACTTTGTGACACGCAGGCAGAACTAGACTTTGTGACACGCAGGCAGAAAAAGACTTTGTGACACGCAGGCAGAACTAGACTTTGTGACAGGCAGGCAGAAAAAGACTTTGTGACACGCAGGCAGAACTAGACTTTGTGACACGCAGGCAGAAAAAGACTTTGTGACACGCAGGCAGAAAAAGACTTTGTGACACGCAGGCAGAACAAGACTTTGTGACACGCAGGCAGAACTAGACTTTGTGACACGCAGGCAGAAAAAGACTTTGTGACACGCAGGCAGAAAAAGACTTTGTGACACGCAGGCAGAACTAGACTTTGTGACACGCAGGCAGAAAAAGACTTTGTGACACGCAGGCAGAACTAGACTTTGTGACACGCAGGCAGAACTAGACTTTGTGACACGCAGGCAGAAAAAGACTTTGTGACACGCAGGCAGAAAAAGACTTTGTGACACGCAGGCAGAAAAAGACTTTGTGACACGCAGGCAGAACAAGACTTTGTGACACGCAGGCAGAACTAGACTTTGTGACACGCAGGCAGAAAAAGACTTTTTGACACGCAGGCAGAACTAGACTTTGTGACACGCAGGCAGAAAAAGACTTTGTGACACGCAGGCAGAAAAAGACTTTGTGACACGCAGGCAGAAAAAGACTTTTTGACACGCAGGCAGAAAAAGACTTTGTGACACGCAGGCAGAACTAGACTTTGTGACACGCAGGCAGAAGAAGACTTTGTGACACGCAGGCAGAACTAGACTTTGTGACACACAGGCAAAAAAAGACTTTGTGACACGCACGTGGGAAAAAAGACTTTGTGACACGCAGGCAGAAAAAGACTTTGTGACACGCAGGCAGAACAAGACTTTGTGACACGCAGGCAGAACTAGACTTTGTGACACGCAGGCAGAAAAAGACTTTGTGACACGCAGGCAGAACTAGACTTTGTGACACCCAGCCAGAAAAAGACTTTGTGACACCCAGGCAGAACTAGACTTTGTGACACGCAGGCAGAAAAAGACTTTGTGACACGCAGGCAGAAAAAGACTTTGTGACACGCAGGCAGAACAAGACTTTGTGACACGCAGGCAAACTAGACTTTGTGACACGCAGGCAGAAAAAGACTTTGTGACACGCAGGCAGAAAAAGACTTTGTAACACGCAGGCAGAACTAGACTTTGTGACACGCAGGCAGAAAAAGACTTTGTGACACGCAGGCAGAACAAGACTTTGTGACACGCAGGCAGAACTAGACTTTGTGACACGCAGGCAGAAGAAGACTTTGTGACACGCAGGCAGAACTAGACTTTGTCACACGCAGGCAGAACTAGACTTTGTGACACGCAGGCAGAACTAGACTTTGTGACACGCAGGCAGAAAAAGACTTTGTGACACGCAGGCAGAACAAGACTTTGTGACACGCAGGCAAAACAAGACTTTGTGACACACAGGCAGAACAAGACTTTGTGACACGCAGGCAGAAAAAGACTTTGTGACACGCAGGAAAAACAAGACTTTGTGACACGCAGGCAGAACAAGACTTTGTGACACGCAGGCAAAACAAGACTTTGTGACACGCAGGAAAAACAAGACTTTGTGACACGCAGGCAGAACAAGACTTTGTGACACGCAGGCAAAACAAGACTTTGTGACACGCAGGCAGAACTAGACTTTGTGACACGCAGGAAAAACAAGACTTTGTGACACGCAGGCAGAACAAGACCTTGTGACACGCAGGCAGAACAAGACTTTGTGACACGCAGGAAAAACAAGACTTTGTGACACGCAGGCAGAACAAGACTTTGTGACACGCAGGAAAAACAAGACTTTGTGACACGCAGGCAGAACAAGACTTTGTGACACGCAGGCAGAAAAAGACTTTGTGACACGCAGGAAAAACAAGACTTTGTGACACGCAGGCAGAACAAGACTTTGTGACACGCAGGCAAAACAAGACTTTGTGACACGCAGGCAGAACTAGACTTTGTGACACGCAGGCAGAAGAAGACTTTGTGACACGCAGGCAGAACTAGACTTTGTGACACACAGGCAGAACAAGACTTTGTGACACGCAGGCAGAAAAAGACTTTGTGACACGCAGGCAGAACAAGACTTTGTGACACGCAGGCAGAACTAGACTTTGTGACACGCAGGCAGAAAAAGACTTTGTGACACGCAGGCAGAACTAGACTTTGTGACACCCAGCCAGAAAAAGACTTTGTGACACCCAGGCAGAACTAGACTTTGTGACACGCAGGCAGAAAAAGACTTTGTGACACGCAGGCAGAACTAGACTTTGTGACACGCAGGCAGAAAAAGACTTTGTGACACGCAGGCAGAACTAGACTTTGTGACAGGCAGGCAGAAAAAGACTTTGTGACATGCAGGCAGAACTAGACTTTGTGACACGCAGGCAGAACTAGACTTTGTGACACGCAGGCAGAACTAGACTTTGTGACACGCAGGCAGAAAAAGACTTTGTGACACGCAGGCAGAAAAAGACTTTGTGACACGCAGGCAGAACAAGACTTTGTGACACGCAGGCAGAACTAGACTTTGTGACACGCAGGCAGAAAAAGACTTTTTGACACGCAGGCAGAACTAGACTTTGTGACACGCAGGCAGAAAAAGACTTTGTGACACGCAGGCAGAACTAGACTTTGTGACAGGCAGGCAGAAAAAGACTTTGTGACACGCAGGCAGAACTAGACTTTGTGACACGCAGGCAGAACTAGACTTTGTGACACGCAGGCAGAAAAAGACTTTGTGACACGCAGGCAGAAAAAGACTTTGTGACACGCAGGCAGAACAAGACTTTGTGACACGCAGGCAGAACTAGACTTTGTGACACGCAGGCAGAAAAAGACTTTGTGACACGCAGGCAGAAAAAGACTTTGTGACACGCAGGCAGAACTAGACTTTGTGACACGCAGGCAGAAAAAGACTTTGTGACACGCAGGCAGAACTAGACTTTGTGACACGCAGGCAGAACTAGACTTTGTGACACGCAGGCAGAAAAAGACTTTGTGACACGCAGGCAGAAAAAGACTTTGTGACACGCAGGCAGAAAAAGACTTTGTGACACGCAGGCAGAACTAGACTTTGTGACACGCAGGCAGAAAAAGACTTTTTGACACGCAGGCAGAACTAGACTTTGTGACACGCAGGCAGAAAAAGACTTTGTGACACGCAGGCAGAAAAAGACTTTGTGACACGCAGGCAGAAAAAGACTTTTTGACACGCAGGCAGAAAAAGACTTTGTGACACGCAGGCAGAACTAGACTTTGTGACACGCAGGCAGAAGAAGACTTTGTGACACGCAGGCAGAACTAGACTTTGTGACACACAGGCAAAAAAAGACTTTGTGACACGCACGTGGGAAAAAAGACTTTGTGACACGCAGGCAGAAAAAGACTTTGTGACACGCAGGCAGAACAAGACTTTGTGACACGCAGGCAGAACTAGACTTTGTGACACGCAGGCAGAAAAAGACTTTGTGACACGCAGGCAGAACTAGACTTTGTGACACCCAGCCAGAAAAAGACTTTGTGACACCCAGGCAGAACTAGACTTTGTGACACGCAGGCAGAAAAAGACTTTGTGACACGCAGGCAGAAAAAGACTTTGTGACACGCAGGCAGAACAAGACTTTGTGACACGCAGGCAAACTAGACTTTGTGACACGCAGGCAGAAAAAGACTTTTTGACACGCAGGCAGAAAAAGACTTTGTGACACGCAGGCAGAAAAAGACTTTGTGACACGCAGGCAGAAAAAGACTTTGTGACACGCAGGCAGAACTAGACTTTGTGACACGCAGGCAGAAAAAGACTTTGTGACACGCAGGCAGCAAAAGACTTTGTTACACGCAGGCAGAAGAAGACTTTGTGACACGCAGGCCAAAAAAGACTTTGTGACACGCAAGCAGAACTAGACTTTGTGACACGCAGGCAGAACTAGACTTTGTGACACGCAGGCAGAAAAAGACTTTGTGACACGCAGGCAGAACTAGACTTTGTGACACGCAGGCAGAAAAAGACTTTGTGACACGCAGGCAGAAAAAGACTTTGTGACACGCAGGCAGAAAAAGACTTTGTGACACGCAGGCAGAACAAGACTTTGTGACACACAGGCAGAACTAGACTTTGTGACACGCAGGCAGAAAAAGACTTTGTGACACGCAGGCAGAACTAGACTTTGTGACACGCAGGCAGAACTAGACTTTGTGACACGCAGGCAGAAAAAGACTTTGTGACACGCAGGCAGAAAAAGACTTTGTGACACGCAGGCAGAAAAAGACTTTGTGACACGCAGGCAGAACAAGACTTTGTGACACGCAGGCAGAACTAGACTTTGTGACATGCAGGCAGAAAAAGACTTTTTGACACGCAGGCAGAACTAGACTTTGTGACACGCAGGCAGAACAAGACTTTGTGACACGCAGGCAGAACAAGACTTTGTGACACGCAGGCAAAACAAGACTTTGTGATACGCAGGCAAAACAAGACTTTGTGACACGCAGGCAGAACAAGACTTTGTGACACGCAGGCAAAACTAGACTTTGTGACACACAAGCAGAAAAAGACTTTGTGACACGCACGCGGGAAAAAAGACTTTGTGACACGCAGGCAGAAAAAGACTTTGTGACACGCAGGCAGAACAAGACTTTGTGACACGCAGGCAGAACTAGACTTTGTGACACGCAGGCAGAAAAAGACTTTGTGACACGCAGGCAGAACTAGACTTTGTGACACGCAGGCAGAAAAAGACTTTGTGACACCCAGGCAGAACTAGACTTTGTGACACGCAGGCAGAAAAAGACTTTGTGACACGCAGTTAGAAAAAGACTTTGTGACACGCAGGCAGAAAAAGACTTTGTGACACGCAGGCAGAACAAGACTTTGTGACACGCAGGCAGAACTAGATTTTGTGACACGCAGGCAGAACTAGACTTTGTGACACGCAGGCAGAAAAAGACTTTGTGACACGCAGGCAGAAAAAGACTTTGTGACACGCAGGCAGAAAAAGACTTTGTGACACGCAGGCAGAAAAAGACTTTGTGACACGCAGGCAGAACTAGACTTTGTGACACGCAGGCAAACTAGACTTTGTGACACGCAGGCAGAAAAAGACTTTTTGACACGCAGGCAGAAAAAGACTTTGTGACACGCAGGCAGAAAAAGACTTTGTGACGCGCAGGCAGAAAAAGACTTTGTGACACGCAGGCAGAACAAGACTTTGTGACACGCAGGCAGAACAAGACTTTGTGACACGCAGGAAAAACAAGACTTTGTGACACGCAGGCAGAACAAGACTTTGTGAAACGCAGGCAAAACAAGACTTTGTGACACGCAGGCAAAACAAGACTTTGTGACACGCAGGCAGAACTAGACTTTGTGACACGCAGGCAGAAGAAGACTTTGTGACACGCAGGCAAAACAAGACTTTGTGACACGCAGGCAGAACTAGACTTTGTGACACGCAGGCAGAACTAGACTTTGTGACACGCAGGCAGAACAAGACTTTGTGACACGCAGGCAGAACTAGACTTTGTGACACGCAGGCAGAAGAAGACTTTGTCACACGCAGGCAGAACAAGACTTTGTGACACGCAGGCAGAATTAGACTTTGTGACACGCAGGCAGAAGAAGACTTTGTGACACGCAGGCAGAACTAGACTTTGTGACACGCAGGCAGAAAACGACTTTGTGACACGCAGGCAGAACTAGACTTTGTGACACGCAGGCAGAAAAAGACTTTGTGACACGCAGGCAGAACAAGACTTTGTGACACGCAGGAAAAACAAGACTTTGTGACACGCAGGCAGAACAAGACTTTGTGAAACGCAGGCAAAACAAGACTTTGTGACACGCAGGCAGAACTAGACTTTGTGACACGCAGGCAGAAGAAGACTTTGTGACACGCAGGCAGAACTAGACTTTGTGACACACAGGCAAAAAAAGACTTTGTGACACGCACGTGGGAAAAAAGACTTTGTGACACGCAGGCAGAAAAAGACTTTGTGACACGCAGGCAGAACAAGACTTTGTGACACGCAGGCAGAACTAGACTTTGTGACACGCAGGCAGAAAAAGACTTTGTGACACGCAGGCAGAACTAGACTTTGTGACACCCAGCCAGAAAAAGACTTTGTGACACCCAGGCAGAACTAGACTTTGTGACACGCAGGCAGAAAAAGACTTTGTGACACGCAGGCAGAAAAAGACTTTGTGACACGCAGGCAGAACAAGACTTTGTGACACGCAGGCAAACTAGACTTTGTGACACGCAGGCAGAAAAAGACTTTTTGACACGCAGGCAGAAAAAGACTTTGTGACACGCAGGCAGAAAAAGACTTTGTGACACGCAGGCAGAAAAAGACTTTGTGACACGCAGGCAGAAAAAGACTTTGTGACACGCAGGCAGAACTAGACTTTGTGACACGCAGGCAGAAAAAGACTTTGTGACACGCAGGCAGAAAAAGACTTTGTGACACGCAGGCAGAAAAAGACTTTGTGACACGCAGGCAGAACAAGACTTTGTGACACGCAGGCAGAACTAGACTTTGTGACACCCAGCCAGAAAAAGACTTTTTGACACGCAGGCAGAAAAAGACTTTGTGACACGCAGGCAGAAAAAGACTTTGTGACACGCAGGCAGAAAAAGACTTTGTGACACGCAGGCAGAACTAGACTTTGTGACATGCAGGCAGAACTAGACTTTGTGACACGCAGGCAGAAGAAGACTTTGTGACACGCAGGCAGAACTAGACTTTGTGACACGCAGGCAGAACTAGACTTTGTGACACGCAGGCAGAACTAGACTTTGTGACACGCAGGCAGAAAAAGACTTTGTGACACGCAGGCAGAACAAGACTTTGTGACACGCAGGAAAAACAAGACTTTGTGACACACAGGCAGAACAAGACTTTGTGACACGCAGGCAGAAAAAGACTTTGTGACACGCAGGAAAAACAAGACTTTGTGACACGCAGGCAGAACAAGACTTTGTGACACGCAGGCAGAACAAGACTTTGTGACACGCAGGAAAAACAAGACTTTGTGACACGCAGGCAGAACAAGACTTTGTGACACGCAGGCAAAACAAGACTTTGTGACACGCAGGCAGAACTAGACTTTGTGACACGCAGGCAGAAGAAGACTTTGTGACACGCAGGCAGAACTAGACTTTGTGACACACAGGCAGAACAAGACTTTGTGACACGCAGGCAGAAAAAGACTTTGTGACACGCAGGCAGAACAAGACTTTGTGACACGCAGGCAGAACTAGACTTTGTGACACGCAGGCAGAAAAAGACTTTGTGACACGCAGGCAGAACTAGACTTTGTGACACCCAGCCAGAAAAAGACTTTGTGACACCCAGGCAGAACTAGACTTTGTGACACGCAGGCAGAAAAAGACTTTGTGACACGCAGGCAGAACTAGACTTTGTGACACGCAGGCAGAAAAAGACTTTGTGACACGCAGGCAGAACTAGACTTTGTGACAGGCAGGCAGAAAAAGACTTTGTGACATGCAGGCAGAACTAGACTTTGTGACACGCAGGCAGAACTAGACTTTGTGACACGCAGGCAGAACTAGACTTTGTGACACGTAGGCAGAAAAAGACTTTGTGACACGCAGGCAGAAAAAGACTTTGTGACACGCAGGCAGAAAAAGACTTTGTGACACGCAGGCAGAACAAGACTTTGTGACACGCAGGCAGAACTAGACTTTGTGACACGCAGGCAGAAAAAGACTTTTTGACACGCAGGCAGAACTAGACTTTGTGACACGCAGGCAGAAAAAGACTTTGTGACACGCAGGCAGAAAAAGACTTTGTGACACGCAGGCAGAACAAGACTTTGTGACACGCAGGCAGAACTAGACTTTGTGACACGCAGGCAGAAAAAGACTTTGTGACACGCAGGCAGAAAAAGACTTTGTGACACGCAGGCAGAACTAGACTTTGTGACACGCAGGCAGAAAAAGACTTTGTGACACGCAGGCAGAACTAGACTTTGTGACACGCAGGCAGAACTAGACTTTGTGACACGCAGGCAGAAAAAGACTTTGTGACACGCAGGCAGAAAAAGACTTTGTGACACGCAGGCAGAACAAGACTTTGTGACACGCAGGCAGAACTAGACTTTGTGACACGCAGGCAGAAAAAGACTTTTTGACACGCAGGCAGAACTAGACTTTGTGACACGCAGGCAGAAAAAGACTTTGTGACACGCAGGCAGAAAAAGACTTTGTGACACGCAGGCAGAAAAAGACTTTTTGACACGCAGGCAGAAAAAGACTTTGTGACACGCAGGCAGAACTAGACTTTGTGACACGCAGGCAGAAAAAGACTTTGTGACACGCAGGCAGAACTAGACTTTGTGACACGCAGGCAGAACTAGACTTTGTGACACGCAGGCAGAACTAGACTTTATGACACGCAGGCAGAAAAAGACTTTGTGACACGCAGGCAGAAAAAGACTTTGTGACACGCAGGCAGAAAAAGACTTTGTGACACGCAGGCAGAACAAGACTTTGTGACACGCAGGCAGAACAAGACTTTGTGACACGCAGGCAGAACTAGACTTTGTGACACGCAGGCAGAAAAAGACTTTTTGACACGCAGGCAGAAAAAGACTTTGTGACACGCAGGCAGAAAAAGACTTTTTGACACGCAGGCAGAAAAAGACTTTGTGACACGCAGGCAGAACTAGACTTTGTGACACGCAGGCAGAAAAAGACTTTGTGACACGCAGGCAGAACTAGACTTTGTGACACGCAGGCAGAAAAAGACTTTGTGACACGCAGGCAGAACTAGACTTTGTGACAGGCAGGCAGAAAAAGACTTTGTGACACGCAGGCAGAACTAGACTTTGTGACACGCAGGCAGAACTAGACTTTGTGACACACAGGCAGAAAAAGACTTTGTGACACGCACGCGGGAAAAAAGACTTTGTGACACGCAGGCAGAAAAAGACTTTGTGACACGCAGGCAGAACAAGACTTTGTGACACGCAGGCAGAACTAGACTTTGTGACACGCAGGCAGCAAAAGACTTTGTGACACGCAGGCAGAAGAAGACTTTGTGACACGCAGGCAAAAAAAGACTTTGTGACACGCAGGCAGAACTAGACTTTCTGACACGCAGGCAGAACTAGACTTTCTGACACGCAGGCAGAAAAAGACTTTGTGACACGCAGGCAGAACTAGACTTTGTGACACGCAGGCAGAAAAAGACTTTGTGACACGCAGGCAGAAAAAGACTTTGTGACACGCAGGCAGAACAAGACTTTGTGACACACAGGCAGAACTAGACTTTGTGACACGCAGGCAGAAAAAGACTTTGTGACACGCAGGCAGAACTAGACTTTGTGACACGCAGGCAGAACTAGACTTTGTGACACGCAGGCAGAAAAAGACTTTGTGACACGCAGGCAGAACAAGACTTTGTGACACGCAGGCAGAACTAGACTTTGTGACACGCAGGCAGAACTAGACTTTGTGACACGCAGGCAGAAAAAGACTTTTTGACACGCAGAAAGAACTAGACTTTGTGACACGCAGGCAAAACAAGACTTTGTGACACGCAGGCAGAAAAAGACTTTGTGACACGCAGGCAGAACTAGACTTTGTGACACGCAGGCAGAACAAGACTTTGTGACACGCAGGCAAAACAAGACTTTGTGATACGCAGGCAAAACAAGACTTTGTGACACGCAGGCAGAACAAGACTTTGTGACACGCAGGCAAAACTAGACTTTGTGACACACAGGCAGAAAAAGACTTTGTGACACGCACGCGGGAAAAAAGACTTTGTGACACGCAGGCAGAAAAAGACTTTGTGACACGCAGGCAGAACAAGACTTTGTGACACGCAGGCAGAACTAGACTTTGTGACACGCAGGCAGCAAAAGACTTTGTGACACGCAGGCAGAAGAAGACTTTGTGACACGCAGGCAAAAAAAGACTTTGTGACACGCAGGCAGAACTAGACTTTGTGACACGCAGGCAGAACTAGACTTTGTGACACGCAGGCAGAAAAAGACTTTGTGACACGCAGGCAGAACTAGACTTTGTGACACGCAGGCAGAAAAAGACTTTGTGACACGCAGGCAGAAAAAGACTTTGTGACACGCAGGCAGAACAAGACTTTGTGACACGCAGGAAAAACAAGACTTTGTGACACGCAGGCAGAACAAGACTTTGTGACACGCAGGCAAAACAAGACTTTGTGAAACGCAGGCAAAACAAGACTTTGTGACACGCAGGCAGAACTAGACTTTGTGACACGCAGGCAGAAGAAGACTTTGTGACACGCAGGCAGAACTAGACTTTGTGACACACAGGCAGAAAAAGACTTTGTGACACGCACGCGGGAAAAAAGACTTTGTGACACGCAGGCAGAAAAAGACTTTGTGACACGCAGGCAGAACAAGACTTTGTGACACGCAGGCAGAACTAGACTTTGTGACACACAGGCAGAACTAGACTTTGTGACACGCAGGCAGAATTAGACTTTGTGACACGCAGGCAGAAGAAGACTTTGTGACACGCAGGCAGAACTAGACTTTGTGACACGCAGGCAGAAAACGACTTTGTGACACGCAGGCAGAACTAGACTTTGTGACACGCAGGCAGAAAAAGACTTTGTGACACGCAGGCAGAACAAGACTTTGTGACACGCAGGAAAAACAAGACTTTGTGACACGCAGGCAGAACAAGACTTTGTGAAACGCAGGCAAAACAAGACTTTGTGACACGCAGGCAAAACAAGACTTTGTGACACGCAGGCAGAACTAGACTTTGTGACACGCAGGCAGAAAAAGACTTTGTGACACGCAGGCAGAAAAAGACTTTGTGACACGCAGGCAGAAAAAGACTTTTTGACACGCAGGCAGAAAAAGACTTTGTGACACGCAGGCAGAACTAGACTTTGTGACACGCAGGCAGAAAAAGACTTTGTGACACGCAGGCAGAACTAGACTTTGTGACACGCAGGCAGAACTAGACTTTGTGACACGCAGGCAGAACTAGACTTTATGACACGCAGGCAGAAAAAGACTTTGTGACACGCAGGCAGAAAAAGACTTTGTGACACGCAGGCAGAAAAAGACTTTGTGACACGCAGGCAGAACAAGACTTTGTGACACGCAGGCAGAACAAGACTTTGTGACACGCAGGCAGAACTAGACTTTGTGACACGCAGGCAGAAAAAGACTTTTTGACACGCAGGCAGAAAAAGACTTTGTGACACGCAGGCAGAAAAAGACTTTTTGACACGCAGGCAGAAAAAGACTTTGTGACACGCAGGCAGAACTAGACTTTGTGACACGCAGGCAGAAAAAGACTTTGTGACACGCAGGCAGAACTAGACTTTGTGACACGCAGGCAGAAAAAGACTTTGTGACACGCAGGCAGAACTAGACTTTGTGACAGGCAGGCAGAAAAAGACTTTGTGACACGCAGGCAGAACTAGACTTTGTGACACGCAGGCAGAACTAGACTTTGTGACACACAGGCAGAAAAAGACTTTGTGACACGCACGCGGGAAAAAAGACTTTGTGACACGCAGGCAGAAAAAGACTTTGTGACACGCAGGCAGAACAAGACTTTGTGACACGCAGGCAGAACTAGACTTTGTGACACGCAGGCAGCAAAAGACTTTGTGACACGCAGGCAGAAGAAGACTTTGTGACACGCAGGCAAAAAAAGACTTTGTGACACGCAGGCAGAACTAGACTTTCTGACACGCAGGCAGAACTAGACTTTCTGACACGCAGGCAGAAAAAGACTTTGTGACACGCAGGCAGAACTAGACTTTGTGACACGCAGGCAGAAAAAGACTTTGTGACACGCAGGCAGAAAAAGACTTTGTGACACGCAGGCAGAACAAGACTTTGTGACACACAGGCAGAACTAGACTTTGTGACACGCAGGCAGAAAAAGACTTTGTGACACGCAGGCAGAACTAGACTTTGTGACACGCAGGCAGAACTAGACTTTGTGACACGCAGGCAGAAAAAGACTTTGTGACACGCAGGCAGAACAAGACTTTGTGACACGCAGGCAGAACTAGACTTTGTGACACGCAGGCAGAACTAGACTTTGTGACACGCAGGCAGAAAAAGACTTTTTGACACGCAGAAAGAACTAGACTTTGTGACACGCAGGCAAAACAAGACTTTGTGACACGCAGGCAGAAAAAGACTTTGTGACACGCAGGCAGAACTAGACTTTGTGACACGCAGGCAGAACAAGACTTTGTGACACGCAGGCAAAACAAGACTTTGTGATACGCAGGCAAAACAAGACTTTGTGACACGCAGGCAGAACAAGACTTTGTGACACGCAGGCAAAACTAGACTTTGTGACACACAGGCAGAAAAAGACTTTGTGACACGCACGCGGGAAAAAAGACTTTGTGACACGCAGGCAGAAAAAGACTTTGTGACACGCAGGCAGAACAAGACTTTGTGACACGCAGGCAGAACTAGACTTTGTGACACGCAGGCAGCAAAAGACTTTGTGACACGCAGGCAGAAGAAGACTTTGTGACACGCAGGCAAAAAAAGACTTTGTGACACGCAGGCAGAACTAGACTTTGTGACACGCAGGCAGAACTAGACTTTGTGACACGCAGGCAGAAAAAGACTTTGTGACACGCAGGCAGAACTAGACTTTGTGACACGCAGGCAGAAAAAGACTTTGTGACACGCAGGCAGAAAAAGACTTTGTGACACGCAGGCAGAACAAGACTTTGTGACACGCAGGAAAAACAAGACTTTGTGACACGCAGGCAGAACAAGACTTTGTGACACGCAGGCAAAACAAGACTTTGTGAAACGCAGGCAAAACAAGACTTTGTGACACGCAGGCAGAACTAGACTTTGTGACACGCAGGCAGAAGAAGACTTTGTGACACGCAGGCAGAACTAGACTTTGTGACACACAGGCAGAAAAAGACTTTGTGACACGCACGCGGGAAAAAAGACTTTGTGACACGCAGGCAGAAAAAGACTTTGTGACACGCAGGCAGAACAAGACTTTGTGACACGCAGGCAGAACTAGACTTTGTGACACACAGGCAGAACTAGACTTTGTGACACGCAGGCAGAATTAGACTTTGTGACACGCAGGCAGAAGAAGACTTTGTGACACGCAGGCAGAACTAGACTTTGTGACACGCAGGCAGAAAACGACTTTGTGACACGCAGGCAGAACTAGACTTTGTGACACGCAGGCAGAAAAAGACTTTGTGACACGCAGGCAGAACAAGACTTTGTGACACGCAGGAAAAACAAGACTTTGTGACACGCAGGCAGAACAAGACTTTGTGAAACGCAGGCAAAACAAGACTTTGTGACACGCAGGCAAAACAAGACTTTGTGACACGCAGGCAGAACTAGACTTTGTGACACGCAGGCAGAAGAAGACTTTGTGACACGCAGGCAGAACTAGACTTTGTGACACACAGGCAGAAAAAGACTTTGTGACACGCACGCGGGAAAAAAGACTTTGTGACACGCAGGCAGAAAAAGACTTTGTGACACGCAGGCAGAACAAGACTTTGTGACACGCAGGCAGAACTAGACTTTGTGACACGCAGGCAGAAAAAGACTTTGTGACACGCAGGCAGAACTAGACTTTGTGACACCCAGCCAGAAAAAGACTTTGTGACACCCAGGCAGAACTAGACTTTGTGACACGCAGGCAGAAAAAGACTTTGTGACACGCAGGCAGAAAAAGACTTTGTGACACGCAGGCAGAACAAGACTTTGTGACACGCAGGCAAACTAGACTTTGTGACACGCAGGCAGAAAAAGAATTTTTGACACGCAGGCAGAAAAAGAATTTTTGACACGCAGGCAGAAAAAGACTTTGTGACACGCAGGCAGAAAAAGACTTTGTGACACGCAGGAAAAACAAGACTTTGTGACACGCAGGCAGAACAAGACTTTGTGACACGCAGGCAAAACAAGACTTTGTGACACGCAGGAAAAACAAGACTTTGTGACACGCAGGCAGAACAAGACTTTGTGACACGCAGGCAAAACAAGACTTTGTGACACCCAGGCAGAACTAGACTTTGTGACACGCAGGCAGAAAAAGACTTTGTGACACGCAGGCAGAACAAGACCTTGTGACACGCAGGCAGAACAAGACTTTGTGACACGCAGGAAAAACAAGACTTTGTGACACGCAGGCAGAACAAGACTTTGTGACACGCAGGAAAAACAAGACTTTGTGACACGCAGGCAGAACAAGACTTTGTGACACGCAGGCAGAACAAGACTTTGTGACACGCAGGAAAAACAAGACTTTGTGACACGCAGGCAGAACAAGACTTTGTGACACGCAGGCAGAACAAGACTTTGTGACACGCAGGAAAAACAAGACTTTGTGACACGCAGGCAGAACAAGACTTTGTGACACCCAGCCAGAAAAAGACTTTGTGACACCCAGGCAGAACTAGACTTTGTGACACGCAGGCAGAAAAAGACTTTGTGACACGCAGGCAGAACTAGACTTTGTGACACGCAGGCAGAAAAAGACTTTGTGACACGCAGGCAGAACTAGACTTTGTGACACGCAGGCAGAAAAAGACTTTGTGACATGCAGGCAGAACTAGACTTTGTGACACGCAGGCAGAAAAAGACTTTGTGACACGCAGGCAGAAAAAGACTTTGTGACACGCAGGCAGA
The DNA here is from genome assembly GCF_051167445.1 of Perissodus microlepis. Lineage (NCBI taxonomy): Eukaryota > Metazoa > Chordata > Actinopteri > Cichliformes > Cichlidae > Perissodus > Perissodus microlepis. The sequence continues at coordinate 60,739 of NW_028182056.1, read as the reverse complement.
ACTAGACTTTGTGACACGCAGGCAGAACTAGACTTTGTGACACGCAGGCAGAACTAGACTTTGTGACACGCAGGCAGAAAAAGACTTTGTGACACGCAGGCAGAACAAGACTTTGTGACACGCAGGAAAAACAAGACTTTGTGACACGCAGGCAGAACAAGACTTTGTGACACGCAGGCAGAAAAAGACTTTGTGACACGCAGGAAAAACAAGACTTTGTGACACGCAGGCAGAACAAGACTTTGTGACACGCAGGCAAAACAAGACTTTGTGACACGCAGGAAAAACAAGACTTTGTGACACGCAGGCAGAACAAGACTTTGTGACACGCAAGCAAAACAAGACTTTGTGACACGCAGGCAGAACAAGACTTTGTGACACGCAGGCAGAACTAGATTTTGTGACACGCAGGCAGAACTAGACTTTGTGACACGCAGGCAGAACAAGACTTTGTGACACGCAGGCAGAACTAGACTTTGTGACACGCAGGCAGAAGAAGACTTTGTCACACGCAGGCAGAACAAGACTTTGTGACACGCAGGCAGAATTAGACTTTGTGACACGCAGGCAGAAGAAGACTTTGTGACACGCAGGCAGAACTAGACTTTGTGACACGCAGGCAGAAAACGACTTTGTGACACGCAGGCAGAACTAGACTTTGTGACACGCAGGCAGAAAAAGACTTTGTGACACGCAGGCAGAACAAGACTTTGTGACACGCAGGAAAAACAAGACTTTGTGACACGCAGGCAGAACAAGACTTTGTGAAACGCAGGCAAAACAAGACTTTGTGACACGCAGGCAGAACTAGACTTTGTGACACGCAGGCAGAAGAAGACTTTGTGACACGCAGGCAGAACTAGACTTTGTGACACACAGGCAAAAAAAGACTTTGTGACACGCACGTGGGAAAAAAGACTTTGTGACACGCAGGCAGAAAAAGACTTTGTGACACGCAGGCAGAACAAGACTTTGTGACACGCAGGCAGAACTAGACTTTGTGACACGCAGGCAGAAAAAGACTTTGTGACACGCAGGCAGAACTAGACTTTGTGACACCCAGCCAGAAAAAGACTTTGTGACACCCAGGCAGAACTAGACTTTGTGACACGCAGGCAGAAAAAGACTTTGTGACACGCAGGCAGAAAAAGACTTTGTGACACGCAGGCAGAACAAGACTTTGTGACACGCAGGCAAACTAGACTTTGTGACACGCAGGCAGAAAAAGACTTTTTGACACGCAGGCAGAAAAAGACTTTGTGACACGCAGGCAGAAAAAGACTTTGTGACACGCAGGCAGAAAAAGACTTTGTGACACGCAGGCAGAAAAAGACTTTGTGACACGCAGGCAGAACTAGACTTTGTGACACGCAGGCAGAAAAAGACTTTGTGACACGCAGGCAGCAAAAGACTTTGTTACACGCAGGCAGAAGAAGACTTTGTGACACGCAGGCAAAAAAAGACTTTGTGACACGCAAGCAGAACTAGACTTTGTGACACGCAGGCAGAACTAGACTTTGTGACACGCAGGCAGAAAAAGACTTTGTGACACGCAGGCAGAACTAGACTTTGTGACACGCAGGCAGAAAAAGACTTTGTGACACGCAGGCAGAAAAAGACTTTGTGACACGCAGGCAGAAAAAGACTTTGTGACACGCAGGAAAAACAAGACTTTGTGACACGCAGGCAGAACAAGACTTTGTGAAACGCAGGCAAAACAAGACTTTGTGACACGCAGGCAGAACTAGACTTTGTGACACGCAGGCAGAAGAAGACTTTGTGACACGCAGGCAGAACTAGACTTTGTGACACACAGGCAAAAAAAGACTTTGTGACACGCACGTGGGAAAAAAGACTTTGTGACACGCAGGCAGAAAAAGACTTTGTGACACGCAGGCAGAACAAGACTTTGTGACACGCAGGCAGAACTAGACTTTGTGACACGCAGGCAGAAAAAGACTTTGTGACACGCATGCAGAACTAGACTTTGTGACACCCAGCCAGAAAAAGACTTTGTGACACCCAGGCAGAACTAGACTTTGTGACACGCAGGCAGAAAAAGACTTTGTGACACGCAGGCAGAAAAAGACTTTGTGACACGCAGGCAGAACAAGACTTTGTGACACGCAGGCAAACTAGACTTTGTGACACGCAGGCAGAAAAAGACTTTTTGACACGCAGGCAGAAAAAGACTTTGTGACACGCAGGCAGAAAAAGACTTTGTGACACGCAGGCAGAAAAAGACTTTGTGACACACAGGCAGAAAAAGACTTTGTGACACGCACGCGGGAAAAAAGACTTTGTGACACGCAGGCAGAAAAAGACTTTGTGACACGCAGGCAGAACAAGACTTTGTGACACGCAGGCAGAACTAGACTTTGTGACACGCAGGCAGAAAAAGACTTTGTGACACGCAGGCAGAACTAGACTTTGTGACACGCAGGCAGAAAAAGACTTTGTGACACCCAGGCAGAACTAGACTTTGTGACACGCAGGCAGAAAAAGACTTTGTGACACGCAGTTAGAAAAAGACTTTGTGACACGCAGGCAGAAAAAGACTTTGTGACACGCAGGCAGAACAAGACTTTGTGACACGCAGGCAGAACTAGATTTTGTGACACGCAGGCAGAACTAGACTTTGTGACACGCAGGCAGAAAAAGACTTTGTGACACGCAGGCAGAAAAAGACTTTGTGACACGCAGGCAGAAAAAGACTTTGTGACACGCAGGCAGAACTAGACTTTGTGACACGCAGGCAAACTAGACTTTGTGACACGCAGGCAGAAAAAGACTTTTTGACACGCAGGCAGAAAAAGACTTTGTGACACGCAGGCAGAACAAGACTTTGTGACACGCAGGAAAAACAAGACTTTGTGACACGCAGGCAGAACAAGACTTTGTGAAACGCAGGCAAAACAAGACTTTGTGACACGCAGGCAAAACAAGACTTTGTGACACGCAGGCAGAACTAGACTTTGTGACACGCAGGCAGAAGAAGACTTTGTGACACGCAGGCAGAACTAGACTTTGTGACACGCAGGCAGAACTAGACTTTGTGACACGCAGGCAGAACAAGACTTTGTGACACGCAGGCAAAACAAGACTTTGTGACACGCAGGCAGAACTAGACTTTGTGACACGCAGGCAGAACTAGACTTTGTGACACGCAGGCAGAACAAGACTTTGTGACACGCAGGCAGAACTAGACTTTGTGACACGCAGGCAGAAGAAGACTTTGTCACACGCAGGCAGAACAAGACTTTGTGACACGCAGGCAGAATTAGACTTTGTGACACGCAGGCAGAAGAAGACTTTGCGACACGCAGGCAGAACTAGACTTTGTGACACGCAGGCAGAAAACGACTTTGTGACACGCAGGCAGAACTAGACTTTGTGACACGCAGGCAGAAAAACACTTTGTGACACGCAGGCAGAACAAGACTTTGTGACACGCAGGAAAAACAAGACTTTGTGACACGCAGGCAGAACAAGACTTTGTGAAACGCAGGCAAAACAAGACTTTGTGACACGCAGGCAGAACTAGACTTTGTGACACGCAGGCAGAAGAAGACTTTGTGACACGCAGGCAGAACTAGACTTTGTGACACACAGGCAAAAAAAGACTTTGTGACACGCACGTGGGAAAAAAGACTTTGTGACACGCAGGCAGAAAAAGACTTTGTGACACGCAGGCAGAACAAGACTTTGTGACACGCAGGCAGAAAAAGACTTTGTGACACGCAGGCAGAACTAGACTTTGTGACACCCAGCCAGAAAAAGACTTTGTGACACGCAGGCAGAAAAAGACTTTGTGACACGCAGGCAGAACTAGACTTTGTGACACGCAGGCAGAAAAAGACTTTGTGACACGCAGGCAGAAAAAGACTTTGTGACACGCAGGCAGAACTAGACTTTGTGACACGCAGGCAGAAAAAGACTTTGTGACACGCAGGCAGAACTAGACTTTGTGACACGCAGGCAGAAAAAGACTTTGTGACACGCAGGCAGAAAAAGACTTTGTGACACGCAGGCAGAACAAGACTTTGTGACACGCAGGCAAACTAGACTTTGTGACACGCAGGCAGAAAAAGACTTTTTGACACGCAGGCAGAAAAAGACTTTGTGACACGCAGGCAGAAAAAGACTTTGTGACACGCAGGCAGAAAAAGACTTTGTGACACGCAGGCAGAAAAAGACTTTGTGACACGCAGGCAGAACTAGACTTTGTGACACGCAGGCAGAAAAAGACTTTGTGACACGCAGGCAGAAAAAGACTTTGTGACACGCAGGCAGAAAAAGACTTTGTGACACGCAGGCAGAACAAGACTTTGTGACACGCAGGCAGAACTAGACTTTGTGACACCCAGCCAGAAAAAGACTTTTTGACACGCAGGCAGAAAAAGACTTTGTGACACGCAGGCAGAAAAAGACTTTGTGACACGCAGGCAGAAAAAGACTTTGTAACACGCAGGCAGAACTAGACTTTGTGACACGCAGGCAGAAAAAGACTTTGTGACACGCAGGCAGAACAAGACTTTGTGACACGCAGGCAGAACTAGACTTTGTGACACGCAGGCAGAAGAAGACTTTGTGACACGCAGGCAGAACTAGACTTTGTGACACGCAGGCAGAACTAGACTTTGTGACACGCAGGCAGAACTAGACTTTGTGACACGCAGGCAGAAAAAGACTTTGTGACACGCAGGCAGAACAAGACTTTGTGACACGCAGGCAAAACAAGACTTTGTGACACACAGGCAGAAAAAGACTTTGTGACACGCAGGCAGAAAAAGACTTTGTGACACGCAGGAAAAACAAGACTTTGTGACACGCAGGCAGAACAAGACTTTGTGACACGCAGGCAAAACAAGACTTTGTGACACGCAGGAAAAACAAGACTTTGTGACACGCAGGCAGAACAAGACTTTGTGACACGCAGGCAAAACAAGACTTTGTGACACGCAGGCAGAACTAGACTTTGTGACACGCAGGAAAAACAAGACTTTGTGACACGCAGGCAGAACAAGACCTTGTGACACGCAGGCAGAACAAGACTTTGTGACACGCAGGAAAAACAAGACTTTGTGACACGCAGGCAGAACAAGACTTTGTGACACGCAGGAAAAACAAGACTTTGTGACACGCAGGCAGAACAAGACTTTGTGACACGCAGGCAGAACAAGACTTTGTGACACGCAGGAAAAACAAGACTTTGTGACACGCAGGCAGAACAAGACTTTGTGACACGCAGGCAAAACAAGACTTTGTGACACGCAGGCAGAACTAGACTTTGTGACACGCAGGCAGAAGAAGACTTTGTGACACGCAGGCAGAACTAGACTTTGTGACACACAGGCAGAACAAGACTTTGTGACACGCAGGCAGAAAAAGACTTTGTGACACGCAGGCAGAACAAGACTTTGTGACACGCAGGCAGAACTAGACTTTGTGACACGCAGGCAGAAAAAGACTTTGTGACACGCAGGCAGAACTAGACTTTGTGACACCCAGCCAGAAAAAGACTTTGTGACACCCAGGCAGAACTAGACTTTGTGACACGCAGGCAGAAAAAGACTTTGTGACACGCAGGCAGAACTAGACTTTGTGACACGCAGGCAGAAAAAGACTTTGTGACACGCAGGCAGAACTAGACTTTGTGACAGGCAGGCAGAAAAAGACTTTGTGACATGCAGGCAGAACTAGACTTTGTGACACGCAGGCAGAACTAGACTTTGTGACACGCAGGCAGAACTAGACTTTGTGACACGCAGGCAGAAAAAGACTTTGTGACACGCAGGCAGAAAAAGACTTTGTGACACGCAGGCAGAAAAAGACTTTGTGACACGCAGGCAGAACAAGACTTTGTGACACGCAGGCAGAACTAGACTTTGTGACACGCAGGCAGAAAAAGACTTTTTGACACGCAGGCAGAACTAGACTTTGTGACACGCAGGCAGAAAAAGACTTTGTGACACGCAGGCAGAACTAGACTTTGTGACAGGCAGGCAGAAAAAGACTTTGTGACACGCAGGCAGAACTAGACTTTGTGACACGCAGGCAGAACTAGACTTTGTGACACGCAGGCAGAAAAAGACTTTGTGACACGCAGGCAGAAAAAGACTTTGTGACACGCAGGCAGAACAAGACTTTGTGACACGCAGGCAGAACTAGACTTTGTGACACGCAGGCAGAAAAAGACTTTGTGACACGCAGGCAGAAAAAGACTTTGTGACACGCAGGCAGAACTAGACTTTGTGACACGCAGGCAGAAAAAGACTTTGTGACACGCAGGCAGAACTAGACTTTGTGACACGCAGGCAGAACTAGACTTTGTGACACGCAGGCAGAAAAAGACTTTGTGACACGCAGGCAGAAAAAGACTTTGTGACACGCAGGCAGAAAAAGACTTTGTGACACGCAGGCAGAACAAGACTTTGTGACACGCAGGCAGAACTAGACTTTGTGACACGCAGGCAGAAAAAGACTTTTTGACACGCAGGCAGAACTAGACTTTGTGACACGCAGGCAGAAGAAGACTTTGTGACACGCAGGCAGAAAAAGACTTTGTGACACGCAGGCAGAAAAAGACTTTTTGACACGCAGGCAGAAAAAGACTTTGTGACACGCAGGCAGAACTAGACTTTGTGACACGCAGGCAGAAGAAGACTTTGTGACACGCAGGCAGAACTAGACTTTGTGACACACAGGCAAAAAAAGACTTTGTGACACGCACGTGGGAAAAAAGACTTTGTGACACGCAGGCAGAAAAAGACTTTGTGACACGCAGGCAGAACAAGACTTTGTGACACGCAGGCAGAACTAGACTTTGTGACACGCAGGCAGAAAAAGACTTTGTGACACGCAGGCAGAACTAGACTTTGTGACACCCAGCCAGAAAAAGACTTTGTGACACCCAGGCAGAACTAGACTTTGTGACACGCAGGCAGAAAAAGACTTTGTGACACGCAGGCAGAAAAAGACTTTGTGACACGCAGGCAGAACAAGACTTTGTGACACGCAGGCAAACTAGACTTTGTGACACGCAGGCAGAAAAAGACTTTGTGACACGCAGGCAGAAAAAGACTTTGTAACACGCAGGCAGAACTAGACTTTGTGACACGCAGGCAGAAAAAGACTTTGTGACACGCAGGCAGAACAAGACTTTGTGACACGCAGGCAGAACTAGACTTTGTGACACGCAGGCAGAAGAAGACTTTGTGACACGCAGGCAGAACTAGACTTTGTGACACGCAGGCAGAACTAGACTTTGTGACACGCAGGCAGAACTAGACTTTGTGACACGCAGGCAGAAAAAGACTTTGTGACACGCAGGCAGAACAAGACTTTGTGACACGCAGGCAAAACAAGACTTTGTGACACACAGGCAGAACAAGACTTTGTGACACGCAGGCAGAAAAAGACTTTGTGACACGCAGGAAAAACAAGACTTTGTGACACGCAGGCAGAACAAGACTTTGTGACACGCAGGCAAAACAAGACTTTGTGACACGCAGGAAAAACAAGACTTTGTGACACGCAGGCAGAACAAGACTTTGTGACACGCAGGCAAAACAAGACTTTGTGACACGCAGGCAGAACTAGACTTTGTGACACGCAGGAAAAACAAGACTTTGTGACACGCAGGCAGAACAAGACCTTGTGACACGCAGGCAGAACAAGACTTTGTGACACGCAGGAAAAACAAGACTTTGTGACACGCAGGCAGAACAAGACTTTGTGACACGCAGGAAAAACAAGACTTTGTGACACGCAGGCAGAACAAGACTTTGTGACACGCAGGCAGAACAAGACTTTGTGACACGCAGGAAAAACAAGACTTTGTGACACGCAGGCAGAACAAGACTTTGTGACACGCAGGCAAAACAAGACTTTGTGACACGCAGGCAGAACTAGACTTTGTGACACGCAGGCAGAAGAAGACTTTGTGACACGCAGGCAGAACTAGACTTTGTGACACACAGGCAGAACAAGACTTTGTGACACGCAGGCAGAAAAAGACTTTGTGACACGCAGGCAGAACAAGACTTTGTGACACGCAGGCAGAACTAGACTTTGTGACACGCAGGCAGAAAAAGACTTTGTGACACGCAGGCAGAACTAGACTTTGTGACACCCAGCCAGAAAAAGACTTTGTGACACCCAGGCAGAACTAGACTTTGTGACACGCAGGCAGAAAAAGACTTTGTGACACGCAGGCAGAACTAGACTTTGTGACACGCAGGCAGAAAAAGACTTTGTGACACGCAGGCAGAACTAGACTTTGTGACAGGCAGGCAGAAAAAGACTTTGTGACATGCAGGCAGAACTAGACTTTGTGACACGCAGGCAGAACTAGACTTTGTGACACGCAGGCAGAACTAGACTTTGTGACACGCAGGCAGAAAAAGACTTTGTGACACGCAGGCAGAAAAAGACTTTGTGACACGCAGGCAGAAAAAGACTTTGTGACACGCAGGCAGAACAAGACTTTGTGACACGCAGGCAGAAAAAGACTTTGTGACACGCAGGCAGAAAAAGACTTTTTGACACGCAGGCAGAACTAGACTTTGTGACACGCAGGCAGAAAAAGACTTTGTGACACGCAGGCAGAACTAGACTTTGTGACAGGCAGGCAGAAAAAGACTTTGTGACACGCAGGCAGAACTAGACTTTGTGACACGCAGGCAGAACTAGACTTTGTGACACGCAGGCAGAAAAAGACTTTGTGACACGCAGGCAGAAAAAGACTTTGTGACACGCAGGCAGAACAAGACTTTGTGACACGCAGGCAGAACTAGACTTTGTGACACGCAGGCAGAAAAAGACTTTGTGACACGCAGGCAGAAAAAGACTTTGTGACACGCAGGCAGAACTAGACTTTGTGACACGCAGGCAGAAAAAGACTTTGTGACACGCAGGCAGAACTAGACTTTGTGACACGCAGGCAGAACTAGACTTTGTGACACGCAGGCAGAAAAAGACTTTGTGACACGCAGGCAGAAAAAGACTTTGTGACACGCAGGCAGAAAAAGACTTTGTGACACGCAGGCAGAACAAGACTTTGTGACACGCAGGCAGAACTAGACTTTGTGACACGCAGGCAGAAAAAGACTTTTTGACACGCAGGCAGAACTAGACTTTGTGACACGCAGGCAGAAAAAGACTTTGTGACACGCAGGCAGAAAAAGACTTTGTGACACGCAGGCAGAAAAAGACTTTTTGACACGCAGGCAGAAAAAGACTTTGTGACACGCAGGCAGAACTAGACTTTGTGACACGCAGGCAGAAGAAGACTTTGTGACACGCAGGCAGAACTAGACTTTGTGACACACAGGCAAAAAAAGACTTTGTGACACGCACGTGGGAAAAAAGACTTTGTGACACGCAGGCAGAAAAAGACTTTGTGACACGCAGGCAGAACAAGACTTTGTGACACGCAGGCAGAACTAGACTTTGTGACACGCAGGCAGAAAAAGACTTTGTGACACGCAGGCAGAACTAGACTTTGTGACACCCAGCCAGAAAAAGACTTTGTGACACCCAGGCAGAACTAGACTTTGTGACACGCAGGCAGAAAAAGACTTTGTGACACGCAGGCAGAACAAGACTTTGTGACACGCAGGCAGAACTAGACTTTGTGACACCCAGCCAGAAAAAGACTTTGTGACACCCAGGCAGAAAAAGACTTTGTGACACGCAGGCAGAACTAGACTTTGTGACACCCAGCCAGAAAAAGACTTTGTGACACCCAGGCAGAACTAGACTTTGTGACACGCAGGCAGAAAAAGACTTTGTGACACGCAGGCAGAAAAAGACTTTTTGACACGCAGGCAGAAAAAGACTTTGTGACACGCAGGCAGAAAAAGACTTTGTGACACGCAGGCAGAAAAAGACTTTTTGACACGCAGGCAGAAAAAGACTTTGTGACACGCAGGCAGAAAAAGACTTTGTGACACGCAGGCAGAAAAAGACTTTGTGACACGCAGGCAGAAAAAGACTTTGTGACACGCAGGCAGAACTAGACTTTGTGACACGCAGGCAGAAAAAGACTTTGTGACACGCAGGCAGCAAAAGACTTTGTTACACGCAGGCAGAAGAAGACTTTGTGACACGCAGGCCAAAAAAGACTTTGTGACACGCAAGCAGAACTAGACTTTGTGACACGCAGGCAGAACTAGACTTTGTGACACGCAGGCAGAAAAAGACTTTGTGACACGCAGGCAGAACTAGACTTTGTGACACGCAGGCAGAAAAAGACTTTGTGACACGCAGGCAGAAAAAGACTTTGTGACACGCAGGCAGAAAAAGACTTTGTGACACGCAGGCAGAACAAGACTTTGTGACACACAGGCAGAACTAGACTTTGTGACACGCAGGCAGAACTAGACTTTGTGACACGCAGGCAGAACTAGACTTTGTGACACGCAGGCAGAACTAGACTTTGTGACACGCAGGCAGAAAAAGACTTTGTGACACGCAGGCAGAAAAAGACTTTGTGACACGCAGGCAGAACAAGACTTTGTGACACGCAGGCAGAACTAGACTTTGTGACATGCAGGCAGAAAAAGACTTTTTGACACGCAGGCAGAACTAGACTTTGTGACACGCAGGCAGAACAAGACTTTGTGACACGCAGGCAGAACAAGACTTTGTGACACGCAGGCAAAACAAGACTTTGTGATACGCAGGCAAAACAAGACTTTGTGACACGCAGGCAGAACAAGACTTTGTGACACGCAGGCAAAACTAGACTTTGTGACACACAGGCAGAAAAAGACTTTGTGACACGCACGCGGGAAAAAAGACTTTGTGACACGCAGGCAGAAAAAGACTTTGTGACACGCAGGCAGAACAAGACTTTGTGACACGCAGGCAGAACTAGACTTTGTGACACGCAGGCAGAAAAAGACTTTGTGACACGCAGGCAGAACTAGACTTTGTGACACGCAGGCAGAAAAAGACTTTGTGACACCCAGGCAGAACTAGACTTTGTGACACGCAGGCAGAAAAAGACTTTGTGACACGCAGTTAGAAAAAGACTTTGTGACACGCAGGCAGAAAAAGACTTTGTGACACGCAGGCAGAACAAGACTTTGTGACACGCAGGCAGAACTAGATTTTGTGACACGCAGGCAGAAAAAGACTTTGTGACGCGCAGGCAGAAAAAGACTTTGTGACACGCAGGCAGAACAAGACTTTGTGACACGCAGGAAAAACAAGACTTTGTGACACGCAGGCAGAACAAGACTTTGTGAAACGCAGGCAAAACAAGACTTTGTGACACGCAGGCAAAACAAGACTTTGTGACACGCAGGCAGAACTAGACTTTGTGACACGCAGGCAGAAGAAGACTTTGTGACACGCAGCAGAACTAGACTTTGTGACACGCAGGCAGAACTAGACTTTGTGACACGCAGGCAGAACAAGACTTTGTGACACGCAGGCAAAACAAGACTTTGTGACACGCAGGCAGAGAACTAGACTTTGTGACACGCAGGCAGAACTAGACTTGTGACACGCAGGCAGAACAAGACTTTGTGACACGCAGGCAGAACTAGACTTTGTGACACGCAGGCAGAAGAAGACTTTGTCACACGCAGGCAGAACAAGACTTTGTGACACGCAGGCAGAATTAGACTTTGTGACACGCAGGCAGAAGAAGACTTTGTGACACGCAGGCAGAACTAGACTTTGTGACACGCAGGCAGAAAACGACTTTGTGACACGCAGGCAGAACTAGACTTTGTGACACGCAGGCAGAAAAAGACTTTGTGACACGCAGGCAGAACAAGACTTTGTGACACGCAGGAAAAACAAGACTTTGTGACACGCAGGCAGAACAAGACTTTGTGAAACGCAGGCAAAACAAGACTTTGTGACACGCAGGCAGAACTAGACTTTGTGACACGCAGGCAGAAGAAGACTTTGTGACACGCAGGCAGAACTAGACTTTGTGACACACAGGCAAAAAAAGACTTTGTGACACGCACGTGGGAAAAAAGACTTTGTGACACGCAGGCAGAAAAAGACTTTGTGACACGCAGGCAGAACAAGACTTTGTGACACGCAGGCAGAACTAGACTTTGTGACACGCAGGCAGAAAAAGACTTTGTGACACGCAGGCAGAACTAGACTTTGTGACACGCAGGCAGAAGAAGACTTTGTGACACGCAGGCAGAACTAGACTTTGTGACACACAGGCAAAAAAAGACTTTGTGACACGCACGTGGGAAAAAAGACTTTGTGACACGCAGGCAGAAAAAGACTTTGTGACACGCAGGCAGAACAAGACTTGTGACACGCAGGCAGAACTAGACTTTGTGACACGCAGGCAGAAAAAGACTTTGTGACACGCAGGCAGAACTAGACTTTGTGACACCCAGCCAGAAAAGACTTTGTGACACCCAGGCAGAACTAGACTTTGTGACACGCAGGCAGAAAAAGACTTTGTGACACGCAGGCAGAAAAAGACTTTGTGACACGCAGGCAGAACAAGACTTTGTGACACGCAGGCAAACTAGACTTTGTGACACGCAGGCAGAAAAAGACTTTTTGACACGCAGGCAGAAAAAGACTTTGTGACACGCAGGCAGAAAAAGACTTTGTGACACGCAGGCAGAAAAAGACTTTGTGACACGCAGGCAGAACTAGACTTTGTGACACGCAGGCAGAAAAAGACTTTGTGACACGCAGGCAGAAAAAGACTTTGTGACACGCAGGCAGAAAAAGACTTTGTGACACGCAGGCAGAACAAGACTTTGTGACACGCAGGCAGAACTAGACTTTGTGACACCCAGCCAGAAAAAGACTTTTTGACACGCAGGCAGAAAAAGACTTTGTGACACGCAGGCAGAAAAAGACTTTGTGACACGCAGGCAGAAAAAGACTTTGTAACACGCAGGCAGAACTAGACTTTGTGACACGCAGGCAGAAAAAGACTTTGTGACACGCAGGCAGAACAAGACTTTGTGACACGCAGGCAGAACTAGACTTTGTGACACGCAGGCAGAAGAAGACTTTGTGACACGCAGGCAGAACTAGACTTTGTGACACGCAGGCAGAACTAGACTTTGTGACACGCAGGCAGAACTAGACTTTGTGACACGCAGGCAGAAAAAGACTTTGTGACACGCAGGCAGAACAAGACTTTGTGACACGCAGGAAAAACAAGACTTTGTGACACACAGGCAGAACAAGACTTTGTGACACGCAGGCAGAAAAAGACTTTGTGACACGCAGGAAAAACAAGACTTTGTGACACGCAGGCAGAACAAGACTTTGTGACACGCAGGCAGAACAAGACTTTGTGACACGCAGGAAAAACAAGACTTTGTGACACGCAGGCAGAACAAGACTTTGTGACACGCAGGCAAACAAGACTTTGTGACACGCAGGCAGAACTAGACTTTGTGACACGCAGGCAGAAGAAGACTTTGTGACACGCAGGCAGAACTAGACTTTGTGACACACAGGCAGAACAAGACTTTGTGACACGCAGGCAGAAAAAGACTTTGTGACACGCAGGCAGAACAAGACTTGTGACACGCAGGCAGAACTAGACTTTGTGACACGCAGGCAGAAAAAGACTTTGTGACACGCAGGCAGAACTAGACTTTGTGACACCCAGCCAGAAAAAGACTTTGTGACACCCAGGCAGAACTAGACTTTGTGACACGCAGGCAGAAAAAGACTTTGTGACACGCAGGCAGAACTAGACTTTGTGACACGCAGGCAGAAAAAGACTTTGTGACACGCAGGCAGAACTAGACTTTGTGACAGGCAGGCAGAAAAAGACTTTGTGACATGCAGGCAGAACTAGACTTTGTGACACGCAGGCAGAACTAGACTTTGTGACACGCAGGCAGAACTAGACTTTGTGACACGCAGGCAGAAAAAGACTTTGTGACACGCAGGCAGAAAAAGACTTTGTGACACGCAGGCAGAAAAAGACTTTGTGACACGCAGGCAGAACAAGACTTTGTGACACGCAGGCAGAACTAGACTTTGTGACACGCAGGCAGAAAAAGACTTTTTGACACGCAGGCAGAACTAGACTTTGTGACACGCAGGCAGAAAAAGACTTTGTGACACGCAGGCAGAACTAGACTTTGTGACAGGCAGGCAGAAAAGACTTTGTGACACGCAGGCAGAACTAGACTTTGTGACACGCAGGCAGAACTAGACTTTGTGACACGCAGGCAGAAAAAGACTTTGTGACACGCAGGCAGAAAAAGACTTTGTGACACGCAGGCAGAACAAGACTTTGTGACACGCAGGCAGAACTAGACTTTGTGACACGCAGGCAGAAAAAGACTTTGTGACACGCAGGCAGAAAAAGACTTTGTGACACGCAGGCAGAACTAGACTTTGTGACACGCAGGCAGAAAAAGACTTTGTGACACGCAGGCAGAACTAGACTTTGTGACACGCAGGCAGAACTAGACTTTGTGACACGCAGGCAGAAAAAGACTTTGTGACACGCAGGCAGAAAAAGACTTTGTGACACGCAGGCAGAAAAAGACTTTGTGACACGCAGGCAGAACAAGACTTTGTGACACGCAGGCAGAACTAGACTTTGTGACACGCAGGCAGAAAAAGACTTTTTGACACGCAGGCAGAACTAGACTTTGTGACACGCAGGCAGAAAAAGACTTTGTGACACCCAGCCAGAAAAAGACTTTGTGACACGCAGGCAGAAAGAGACTTTTTGACACGCAGGCAGAAAAAGACTTTGTGACACGCAGGCAGAACTAGACTTTGTGACACGCAGGCAGAAAAAGACTTTGTGACACGCAGGCAGAACTAGACTTTGTGACAGGCAGGCAGAAAAAGACTTTGTGACACGCAGGCAGAACTAGACTTTGTGACACGCAGGCAGAAAAAGACTTTGTGACACGCAGGCAGAACTAGACTTTGTGACACGCAGGCAGAAAAAGACTTTTTGACACGCAGGCAGAAAAAGACTTTGTGACACGCAGGCAGAAAAAGACTTTTTGACACGCAGGCAGAAAAAGACTTTGTGACACGCAGGCAGAACTAGACTTTGTGACACGCAGGCAGAAAAAGACTTTGTGACACGCAGGCAGAACTAGACTTTGTGACACGCAGGCAGAAAAAGACTTTGTGACACGCAGGCAGAACTAGACTTTGTGACAGGCAGGCAGAAAAAGACTTTGTGACACGCAGGCAGAACTAGACTTTGTGACACGCAGGCAGAACTAGACTTTGTGACACACAGGCAGAAAAAGACTTTGTGACACGCACGCGGGAAAAAAGACTTTGTGACACGCAGGCAGAAAAAGACTTTGTGACACGCAGGCAGAACAAGACTTTGTGACACGCAGGCAGAACTAGACTTTGTGACACGCAGGCAGCAAAAGACTTTGTGACACGCAGGCAGAAGAAGACTTTGTGACACGCAGGCAAAAAAAGACTTTGTGACACGCAGGCAGAACTAGACTTTGTGACACGCAGGCAGAACTAGACTTTGTGACACGCAGGCAGAAAAAGACTTTGTGACACGCAGGCAGAACTAGACTTTGTGACACGCAGGCAGAAAAAGACTTTGTGACACGCAGGCAGAAAAAGACTTTGTGACACGCAGGCAGAACAAGACTTTGTGACACACAGGCAGAACTAGACTTTGTGACACGCAGGCAGAAAAAGACTTTGTGACACGCAGGCAGAACTAGACTTTGTGACACGCAGGCAGAACTAGACTTTGTGACACGCAGGCAGAAAAAGACTTTGTGACACGCAGGCAGAACAAGACTTTGTGACACGCAGGCAGAACTAGACTTTGTGACACGCAGGCAGAACTAGACTTTGTGACACGCAGGCAGAAAAAGACTTTTTGACACGCAGAAAGAACTAGACTTTGTGACACGCAGGCAAAACAAGACTTTGTGACACGCAGGCAGAAAAAGACTTTGTGACACGCAGGCAGAACTAGACTTTGTGACACGCAGGCAGAACAAGACTTTGTGACACGCAGGCAAAACAAGACTTTGTGATACGCAGGCAAAACAAGACTTTGTGACACGCAGGCAGAACAAGACTTTGTGACACGCAGGCAAAACTAGACTTTGTGACACGCAGGCAGAAAAAGACTTTGTGACACGCAGGCAGAAAAAGACTTTGTGACACGCAGGCAGAAGAAGACTTTGTGACACGCAGGCAAAAAAAGACTTTGTGACACGCAGGCAGAACTAGACTTTGTGACACGCAGGCAGAACTAGACTTTGTGACACGCAGGCAGAAAAAGACTTTGTGACACGCAGGCAGAACTAGACTTTGTGACACGCAGGCAGAAAAAGACTTTGTGACACGCAGGCAGAAAAAGACTTTGTGACACGCAGGCAGAACAAGACTTTGTGACACGCAGGAAAAACAAGACTTTGTGACACGCAGGCAGAACAAGACTTTGTGACACGCAGGCAAAACAAGACTTTGTGAAACGCAGGCAAAACAAGACTTTGTGACACGCAGGCAGAACTAGACTTTGTGACACGCAGGCAGAAGAAGACTTTGTGACACGCAGGCAGAACTAGACTTTGTGACACACAGGCAGAAAAAGACTTTGTGACACGCACGCGGGAAAAAAGACTTTGTGACACGCAGGCAGAAAAAGACTTTGTGACACGCAGGCAGAACAAGACTTTGTGACACGCAGGCAGAACTAGACTTTGTGACACGCAGGCAGAAAAAGACTTTGTGACACGCAGGCAGAACTAGACTTTGTGACACCCAGCCAGAAAAAGACTTTGTGACACCCAGGCAGAACTAGACTTTGTGACACGCAGGCAGAAAAAGACTTTGTGACACGCAGTTAGAAAAAGACTTTGTGACACGCAGGCAGAAAAAGACTTTGTGACACGCAGGCAGAACAAGACTTTGTGACACGCAGGCAGAACTAGACTTTGTGACACACAGGCAGAACTAGACTTTGTGACACGCAGGCAGAATTAGACTTTGTGACACGCAGGCAGAAGAAGACTTTGTGACACGCAGGCAGAACTAGACTTTGTGACACGCAGGCAGAAAACGACTTTGTGACACGCAGGCAGAACTAGACTTTGTGACACGCAGGCAGAAAAAGACTTTGTGACACGCAGGCAGAACAAGACTTTGTGACACGCAGGAAAAACAAGACTTTGTGACACGCAGGCAGAACAAGACTTTGTGAAACGCAGGCAATACAAGACTTTGTGACACGCAGGCAAAACAAGACTTTGTGACACGCAGGCAGAACTAGACTTTGTGACACGCAGGCAGAAGAAGACTTTGTGACACGCAGGCAGAACTAGACTTTGTGACACACAGGCAGAACTAGACTTTGTGACACGCACGCGGGAAAAAAGACTTTGTGACACGCAGGCAGAAAAAGACTTTGTGACACGCAGGCAGAACAAGACTTTGTGACACGCAGGCAGAACTAGACTTTGTGACACGCAGGCAGAAAAAGACTTTGTGACACGCAGGCAGAACTAGACTTTGTGACACCCAGCCAGAAAAAGACTTTGTGACACCCAGGCAAAACTAGACTTTGTGACACGCAGGAAAAACAAGACTTTGTGACACGCAGGCAGAACAAGACTTTGTGACACGCAGGCAAAACAAGACTTTGTGACACGCAGGCAGAACAAGACTTTGTGACACGCAGGCAAAACAAGACTTTGTGACACGCAGGCAGAACTAGACTTTGTGACACGCAGGAAAAACAAGACTTTGTGACACGCAGGCAGAACAAGACCTTGTGACACGCAGGCAGAACAAGACTTTGTGACACGCAGGAAAAACAAGACTTTGTGACACGCAGGCAGAACAAGACTTTGTGACACGCAGGAAAAACAAGACTTTGTGACACGCAGGCAGAACAAGACTTTGTGACACGCAGGCAGAACAAGACTTTGTGACACGCAGGAAAAACAAGACTTTGTGACACGCAGGCAGAACAAGACTTTGTGACACGCAGGCAAAACAAGACTTTGTGACACGCAGGCAGAACTAGACTTTGTGACACGCAGGATGAAGAAGACTTTGTGACACGCAGGCAGAACTAGACTTTGTGACACACAGGCATAAAAAGAGTTTGTGACACGCACGCGGGAAAAAAGACTTTGTGACACGCAGGCAGAAAAAGACTTTGTGACACGCAGGCAGAACAAGACTTTGTGACACGCAGGCAGAACTAGACTTTGTGACACGCAGGCAGAACTAGACTTTGTGACACCCAGCCAGAAAAAGACTTTGTGACACCCAGGCAGAACTAGACTTTGTGACACGCAGGCAGAAAAAGACTTTGTGACACGCAGGCAGAACTAGACTTTGTGACACGCAGGCAGAACTAGACTTTGTGACACGCAGGCAGAAAAAGACTTTGTGACACGCAGGCAGAAAAAGACTTTGTGACACGCAGGCAGAAAAAGACTTTGTGACACGCAGGCAGAACAAGACTTTGTGACACGCAGGCAGAACTAGACTTTGTGACAGGCAGGCAGAAAAAGACTTTGTGACACGCAGGCAGAACTAGACTTTGTGACACGCAGGCAGAACTAGACTTTGTGACACGCAGGCAGAACTAGACTTTGTGACACGCAGGCAGAAAAAGACTTTGTGACACGCAGGCAGAAAACGACTTTGTGACACGCAGGCAGAAAAAGACTTTGTGATACGCAGGCAAAACAAGACTTTGTGACACACAGGCAGAACAAGACTTTGTGACACGCAGGCAGAACAAGACTTTGTGACACGCAGGCAGAACTAGACTTTGTGACACACAGGCAGAACAAGACTTTGTGACACGCAGGCAGAACAAGACTTTGTGACACGCAGGAAAAACAAGACTTTGTGACACGCAGGCAGAACAAGACTTTGTGACACGCAGGCAAAACAAGACTTTGTGACACGCAGGCAGAACTAGACTTTGTGACACGCAGGCAGAAGAAGACTTTGTGACACGCAGGCAGAACTAGACTTTGTGACACACAGGCAGAACAAGACTTTGTGACACGCAGGCAGAAAAAGACTTTGTGACACGCAGGCAGAACAAGACTTTGTGACACGCAGGCAGAACTAGACTTTGTGACACGCAGGCAGAACTAGACTTTGTGACACGCAGGCAGAACTAGACTTTGTGACACGCAGGCAGAAAAAGACTTTGTGACACGCAGGCAGAAAAAGACTTTGTGACACGCAGGCAGAAAAAGACTTTGTGACACGCAGGCAGAACAAGACTTTGTGACACGCAGGCAGAACTAGACTTTGTGACACGCAGGCAGAAAAAGACTTTTTGACACGCAGGCAGAACTAGACTTTGTGACACGCAGGCAGAAAAAGACTTTGTGACACGCAGGCAGAAAAAGACTTTTTGACACGCAGGCAGAAAAAGACTTTGTGACACGCAGGCAGAACTAGACTTTGTGACACGCAGGCAGAAAAAGACTTTGTGACACGCAGGCAGAACTAGACTTTGTGACAGGCAGGCAGAAAAAGACTTTGTGACACGCAGGCAGAACTAGACTTTGTGACACGCAGGCAGAACTAGACTTTGTGACACGCAGGCAGAACTAGACTTTATGACACGCAGGCAGAAAAAGACTTTGTGACACGCAGGCAGAAAAAGACTTTGTGACACGCAGGCAGAAAAAGACTTTGTGACACGCAGGCAGAACAAGACTTTGTGACACGCAGGCAGAACAAGACTTTGTGACACGCAGGCAGAACTAGACTTTGTGACACGCAGGCAGAAAAAGACTTTTTGACACGCAGGCAGAAAAAGACTTTGTGACACGCAGGCAGAAAAAGACTTTGTGACACGCAGGCAGAAAAAGACTTTTTGACACGCAGGCAGAAAAAGACTTTGTGACACGCAGGCAGAACTAGACTTTGTGACACGCAGGCAGAAAAAGACTTTGTGACACGCAGGCAGAACTAGACTTTGTGACACGCAGGCAGAAAAAGACTTTGTGACACGCAGGCAGAACTAGACTTAGTGAGAGGCAGGCAGAAAAAGACTTTGTGACACGCAGGCAGAACTAGACTTTGTGACACGCAGGCAGAACTAGACTTTGTGACACACAGGCAGAAAAAGACTTTGTGACACGCACGCGGGAAAAAAGACTTTGTGACACGCAGGCAGAAAAAGACTTTGTGACACGCAGGCAGAACAAGACTTTGTGACACGCAGGCAGAACTAGACTTTGTGACACGCAGGCAGCAAAAGACTTTGTGACACGCAGGCAGAAGAAGACTTTGTGACACGCAGGCAAAAAAAGACTTTGTGACACGCAGGCAGAACTAGACTTTGTGACACGCAGGCAGAACTAGACTTTGTGACACGCAGGCAGAAAAAGACTTTGTGACACGCAGGCAGAACTAGACTTTGTGACACGCAGGCAGAAAAAGACTTTGTGACACGCAGGCAGAAAAAGACTTTGTGACACGCAGGCAGAAAAAGACTTTGTGACACGCAGGCAGAACAAGACTTTGTGACACACAGGCAGAACTAGACTTTGTGACACGCAGGCAGAAAAAGACTTTGTGACACGCAGGCAGAACTAGACTTTGTGACACGCAGGCAGAACTAGACTTTGTGACACGCAGGCAGAAAAAGACTTTGTGACACGCAGGCAGAACAAGACTTTGTGACACGCAGGCAGAACTAGACTTTGTGACACGCAGGCAGAAAAAGACTTTTTGACACGCAGAAAGAACTAGACTTTGTGACACGCAGGCAGAAAAAGACTTTGTGACACGCAGGCAAAACAAGACTTTGTGACACGCAGGCAAAACAAGACTTTGTGACACGCAGGCAGAACTAGACTTTGTGACACGCAGGCAGAAAAAGACTTTGTGACACGCAGGCAGAACTATACTTTGTGACACGCAGGCAGAAAAAGACTTTGTGACACGCAGGCAGAACAAGACTTTGTGACACGCAGGCAAAACAAGACTTTGTGATACGCAGGCAAAACAAGACTTTGTGACACGCAGGCAGAACAAGACTTTGTGACACGCAGGCAAAACTAGACTTTGTGACACACAGGCAGAAAAAGACTTTGTGACACGCACGCGGGAAAAAAGACTTTGTGACACGCAGGCAGAAAAAGACTTTGTGACACGCAGGCAGAACAAGACTTTGTGACACGCAGGCAGAACTAGACTTTGTGACACGCAGGCAGCAAAAGACTTTGTGACACGCAGGCAGAAGAAGACTTTGTGACACGCAGGCAAAAAAAGACTTTGTGACACGCAGGCAGAACAAGACTTTGTGACACGCAGGCAGAACTAGACTTTGTGACACGCAGGCAGAAAAAGACTTTGTGACACGCAGGCAGAACTAGACTTTGTGACACGCAGGCAGAAAAAGACTTTGTGACACGCAGGCAGAACTAGACTTTGTGACACGCAGGCAGAAAAAGACTTTGTGACACGCAGGCAGAAAAAGACTTTGTGACACGCAGGCAGAACAAGACTTTGTGACACGCAGGAAAAACAAGACTTTGTGACACGCAGGCAGAACAAGACTTTGTGACACGCAGGCAAAACAAGACTTTGTGAAACGCAGGCAAAACAAGACTTTGTGACACGCAGGCAGAACTAGACTTTGTGACACGCAGGCAGAAGAAGACTTTGTGACACGCAGGCAGAACTAGACTTTGTGACACACAGGCAGAAAAAGACTTTGTGACACGCACGCGGGAAAAAAGACTTTGTGACACGCAGGCAGAAAAAGACTTTGTGACACGCAGGCAGAACAAGACTTTGTGACACGCAGGCAGAACTAGACTTTGTGACACGCAGGCAGAAAAAGACTTTGTGACACGCAGGCAGAACTAGACTTTGTGACACCCAGCCAGAAAAAGACTTTGTGACACCCAGGCAGAACTAGACTTTGTGACACGCAGGCAGAAAAAGACTTTGTGACACGCAGTTAGAAAAAGACTTTGTGACACGCAGGCAGAAAAAGACTTTGTGACACGCAGGCAGAACAAGACTTTGTGACACGCAGGCAGAACTAGACTTTGTGACACACAGGCAGAACTAGACTTTGTGACACGCAGGCAGAATTAGACTTTGTGACACGCAGGCAGAAGAAGACTTTGTGACACGCAGGCAGAACTAGACTTTGTGACACACAGGCAAAAAAAGACTTTGTGACACGCACGTGGGAAAAAAGACTTTGTGACACGCAGGCAGAAAAAGACTTTGTGACACGCAGGCAGAACAAGACTTTGTGACACGCAGGCAGAACTAGACTTTGTGACACGCAGGCAGAAAAAGACTTTGTGACACGCAGGCAGAACTAGACTTTGTGACACCCAGCCAGAAAAAGACTTTGTGACACCCAGGCAGAACTAGACTTTGTGACACGCAGGCAGAAAAAGACTTTGTGACACGCAGGCAGAAAAAGACTTTGTGACACGCAGGCAGAACAAGACTTTGTGACACGCAGGCAAACTAGACTTTGTGACACGCAGGCAGAACTAGACTTTGTGACACGCAGGCAGAAAACGACTTTGTGACACGCAGGCAGAACTAGACTTTGTGACACGCAGGCAGAAAAAGACTTTGTGACACGCAGGCAGAACAAGACTTTGTGACACGCAGGAAAAACAAGACTTTGTGACACGCAGGCAGAACAAGACTTTGTGAAACGCAGGCAAAACAAGACTTTGTGACACGCAGGCAGAACAAGACTTTGTGACACGCAGGCAAAACAAGACTTTGTGAAACGCAGGCAAAACAAGACTTTGTGACACGCAGGCAGAACTAGACTTTGTGACACGCAGGCAGAAGAAGACTTTGTGACACGCAGGCAGAACTAGACTTTGTGACACACAGGCAGAAAAAGACTTTGTGACACGCACGCGGGAAAAAAGACTTTGTGACACGCAGGCAGAAAAAGACTTTGTGACACGCAGGCAGAACAAGACTTTGTGACACGCAGGCAGAACAAGACTTTGTGACACGCAGGCAGAAAAAGACTTTGTGACACGCAGGCAGAACTAGCCTTTGTGACACCCAGCCAGAAAAAGACTTTGTGACACGCAGGAAAAACAAGACTTTGTGACACGCAGGCAGAACAAGACTTTGTGACACGCAGGCAAAACAAGACTTTGTGAAACGCAGGCAAAACAAGACTTTGTGACACGCAGGCAGAACTAGACTTTGTGACACGCAGGCAGAAGAAGACTTTGTGACACGCAGGCAGAACTAGACTTTGTGACACACAGGCAGAAAAAGACTTTGTGACACGCACGCGGGAAAAAAGACTTTGTGACACGCAGGCAGAAAAAGACTTTGTGACACGCAGGCAGAACAAGACTTTGTGACACGCAGGCAGAACTAGACTTTGTGACACGCAGGCAGAAAAAGACTTTGTGACACGCAGGCAGAACTAGACTTTGTGACACCCAGCCAGAAAAAGACTTTGTGACACCCAGGCAGAACTAGACTTTGTGACACGCAGGCAGAAAAAGACTTTGTGACACGCAGTTAGAAAAAGACTTTGTGACACGCAGGCAGAAAAAGACTTTGTGACACGCAGGCAGAACAAGACTTTGTGACACGCAGGCAGAACTAGACTTTGTGACACACAGGCAGAACTAGACTTTGTGACACGCAGGCAGAATTAGACTTTGTGACACGCAGGCAGAAGAAGACTTTGTGACACGCAGGCAGAACTAGACTTTGTGACACGCAGGCAGAAAACGACTTTGTGACACGCAGGCAGAACTAGACTTTGTGACACGCAGGCAGAAAAAGACTTTGTGACACGCAGGCAGAACAAGACTTTGTGACACGCAGGAAAAACAAGACTTTGTGACACGCAGGCAGAACAAGACTTTGTGAAACGCAGGCAAAACAAGACTTTGTGACACGCAGGCAGAACAAGACTTTGTGACACGCAGGCAAAACAAGACTTTGTGAAACGCAGGCAAAACAAGACTTTGTGACACGCAGGCAGAACTAGACTTTGTGACACGCAGGCAGAAGAAGACTTTGTGACACGCAGGCAGAACTAGACTTTGTGACACACAGGCAGAAAAAGACTTTGTGACACGCACGCGGGAAAAAAGACTTTGTGACACGCAGGCAGAAAAAGACTTTGTGACACGCAGGCAGAACAAGACTTTGTGAGACGCAGGCAGAACAAGACTTTGTGACACGCAGGCAGAAAAAGACTTTGTGACACGCAGGCAGAACTAGCCTTTGTGACACCCAGCCAGAAAAAGACTTTGTGACACCCAGGCAGAACTAGACTTTGTGACACGCAGGCAGAAAAAGACTTTGTGACACGCAGTTAGAAAAAGACTTTGTGACACGCAGGCAGAAAAAGACTTTGTGACACGCAGGCAGAACTAGACTTTGTGACACGCAGGCAGAACTAGACTTTGTGACACGCAGGCAGAATTAGACTTTGTGACACGCAGGCAGAAGAAGACTTTGTGACACGCAGGCAGAACTAGACTTTGTGACACGCAGGCAGAAAACGACTTTGTGACACGCAGGCAGAACTAGACTTTGTGACACGCAGGCAGAAAAAGACTTTGTGACACGCAGGCAGAACAAGACTTTGTGACACGCAGGAAAAACAAGACTTTGTGACACGCAGGCAGAACAAGACTTTGTGAAACGCAGGCAAAACAAGACTTTGTGACACGCAGGCAAAACAAGACTTTGTGACACGCAGGCAGAACTAGACTTTGTGACACGCAGGCAGAAGAAGACTTTGTGACACGCAGGCAGAACTAGACTTTGTGACACACAGGCAGAAAAAGACTTTGTGACACGCAGGCAGAAAAAGACTTTGTGACACGCAGTTAGAAAAAGACTTTGTGACACGCAGGCAGAAAAAGACTTTGTGACACGCAGGCAGAACAAGACTTTGTGACACGCAGGCAGAACTAGACTTTGTGACACACAGGCAGAACTAGACTTTGTGACACGCAGGCAGAATTAGACTTTGTGACACGCAGGCAGAAGAAGACTTTGTGACACGCAGGCAGAACTAGACTTTGTGACACGCAGGCAGAAAACGACTTTGTGACACGCAGGCAGAACTAGACTTTGTGACACGCAGGCAGAAAAAGACTTTGTGACACGCAGGCAGAACAAGACTTTGTGACACGCAGGAAAAACAAGACTTTGTGACACGCAGGCAGAACAAGACTTTGTGAAACGCAGGCAAAACAAGACTTTGTGACACGCAGGCAGAACAAGACTTTGTGACACGCAGGCAAAACAAGACTTTGTGAAACGCAGGCAAAACAAGACTTTGTGACACGCAGGCAGAACTAGACTTTGTGACACGCAGGCAGAAGAAGACTTTGTGACACGCAGGCAGAACTAGACTTTGTGACACACAGGCAGAAAAAGACTTTGTGACACGCACGCGGGAAAAAAGACTTTGTGACACGCAGGCAGAAAAAGACTTTGTGACACGCAGGCAGAACAAGACTTTGTGACACGCAGGCAGAACAAGACTTTGTGACACGCAGGCAGAAAAAGACTTTGTGACACGCAGGCAGAACTAGCCTTTGTGACACCCAGCCAGAAAAAGACTTTGTGACACCCAGGCAGAACTAGACTTTGTGACACGCAGGCAGAAAAAGACTTTGTGACACGCAGTTAGAAAAAGACTTTGTGACACGCAGGCAGAAAAAGACTTTGTGACACGCAGGCAGAACTAGACTTTGTGACACGCAGGCAGAACTAGACTTTGTGACACGCAGGCAGAATTAGACTTTGTGACACGCAGGCAGAAGAAGACTTTGTGACACGCAGGCAGAACTAGACTTTGTGACACGCAGGCAGAAAACGACTTTGTGACACGCAGGCAGAACTAGACTTTGTGACACGCAGGCAGAAAAAGACTTTGTGACACGCAGGCAGAACAAGACTTTGTGACACGCAGGAAAAACAAGACTTTGTGACACGCAGGCAGAACAAGACTTTGTGAAACGCAGGCAAAACAAGACTTTGTGACACGCAGGCAAAACAAGACTTTGTGACACGCAGGCAGAACTAGACTTTGTGACACGCAGGCAGAAGAAGACTTTGTGACACGCAGGCAGAACTAGACTTTGTGACACACAGGCAGAAAAAGACTTTGTGACACGCACGCGGGAAAAAAGACTTTGTGACACGCAGGCAGAAAAAGACTTTGTGACACGCAGGCAGAACAAGACTTTGTGACACGCAGGCAGAACTAGACTTTGTGACACGCAGGAAAAACAAGACTTTGTGACACGCAGGCAGAACAAGACTTTGTGACACGCAGGAAAAACAAGACTTTGTGACACGCAGGCAGAACAAGACTTTGTGACACGCAGGCAGAACAAGACTTTGTGACACGCAGGAAAAACAAGACTTTGTGACACGCAGGCAGAACAAGACTTTGTGACACGCAGGCAAAACAAGACTTTGTGACACGCAGGCAGAACTAGACTTTGTGACACGCAGGCAGAAGAAGACTTTGTGACACGCAGGCAGAACTAGACTTTGTGACACACAGGCAGAAAAAGACTTTGTGACACGCACGCGGGAAAAAAGACTTTGTGACACGCAGGCAGAAAAAGACTTTGTGACACGCAGGCAGAACAAGACTTTGTGACACGCAGGCAGAACTAGACTTTGTGACACGCAGGCAGAACAAGACTTTGTGACACGCAGGCAGAACTAGACTTTGTGACACCCAGCCAGAAAAAGACTTTGTGACACCCAGGCAGAACTAGACTTTGTGACACGCAGGCAGAAAAAGACTTTGTGACACGCAGGCAGAACTAGACTTTGTGACAGGCAGGCAGAAAAAGACTTTGTGACATGCAGGCAGAACTAGACTTTGTGACACGCAGGCAGAACTAGACTTTGTGACACGCAGGCAGAACTAGACTTTGTGACACGCAGGCAGAAAAAGACTTTGTGACACGCAGGCAGAAAAAGACTTTGTGACAGGCAGGCAGAAAAAGACTTTGTGACACGCAGGCAGAACTAGACTTTGTGACACGCAGGCAGAACTAGACTTTGTGACACGCAGGCAGAACTAGACTTTGTGACACGCAGGCAGAACTAGACTTTGTGACAACAGGCAGAAGAAGACTTTGTGACACGCAGGCAGAACTAGACTTTGTGACACACAGGCAGAAAAAGACTTTGTGACACGCACGCGGGAAAAAAGACTTTGTGACACGCAGGCAGAAAAAGACTTTGTGACACGCAGGCAGAACAAGACTTTGTGACACGCAGGCAGAACTAGATTTGTGACACGCAGGCAGAAAAAGACTTTGTGACACGCAGGCAGAACTAGACTTTGTGACACCCAGCCAGAAAAAGACTTTGTGACACCCAGGCAGAACTAGACTTTGTGACACGCAGGCAGAAAAAGACTTTGTGACACGCAGGCAGAACTAGACTTTGTGACACGCAGGCAGAAAAAGACTTTGTGACACGCAGGCAGAACTAGACTTTGTGACAGGCAGGCAGAAAAAGACTTTGTGACATGCAGGCAGAACTAGACTTTGTGACACGCAGGCAGAACTAGACTTTGTGACACGCAGGCAGAAAAAGACTTTGTGACACGCAGGCAGAACAAGACTTTGTGACACGCAGGAAAAACAAGACTTTGTGACACGCAGGCAGAACAAGACTTTGTGACACGCAGGCAGAACTAGACTTTGTGACACGCAGGCAGAAAAAGACTTTTTGACACGCAGGCAGAACTAGACTTTGTGACACGCAGGCAGAAAAAGACTTTGTGACACGCAGGCAGAACTAGACTTTGTGACAGGCAGGCAGAAAAAGACTTTGTGACACGCAGGCAGAACTAGACTTTGTGACACGCAGGCAGAACTAGACTTTGTGACACGCAGGCAGAACTAGACTTTGTGACACGCAGGCAGAAAAAGACTTTGTGACACGCAGGCAGAACAAGACTTTGTGACACGCAGGCAGAACTAGACTTTGTGAAACGCAGGCAAAACAAGACTTTGTGACACGCAGGCAGAACTAGACTTTGTGACACGCAGGCAGAAGAAGACTTTGTGACACGCAGGCAGAACTAGACTTTGTGACACACAGGCAGAAAAAGACTTTGTGACACGCACGCGGGAAAAAAGACTTTGTGACACGCAGGCAGAAAAAGACTTTGTGACACGCAGGCAGAACAAGACTTTGTGACACGCAGGCAGAACTAGACTTTGTGACACGCAGGCAGAAAAAGACTTTGTGACACGCAGGCAGAACTAGACTTTGTGACACCCAGCCAGAAAAAGACTTTGTGACACCCAGGCAGAACTAGACTTTGTGACACGCAGGCAGAAAAAGACTTTGTGACACGCAGTTAGAAAAAGACTTTGTGACACGCAGGCAGAAAAAGACTTTGTGACACGCAGGCAGAACAAGACTTTGTGACACGCAGGCAAAACAAGACTTTGTGAAACGCAGGCAAAACAAGACTTTGTGACACGCAGGCAGAACTAGACTTTGTGACACGCAGGCAGAAGAAGACTTTGTGACACGCAGGCAGAACTAGACTTTGTGACACACAGGCAGAAAAAGACTTTGTGACACGCACGCGGGAAAAAAGACTTTGTGACACGCAGGCAGAAAAAGACTTTGTGACACGCAGGCAGAACTAGACTTTGTGACACGCAGGCAGAAAAAGACTTTGTGACACGCAGGCAGAACTAGCCTTTGTGACACCCAGCCAGAAAAAGACTTTGTGACACCCAGGCAGAACTAGACTTTGTGACACGCAGGCAGAAAAAGACTTTGTGACACGCAGTTAGAAAAAGACTTTGTGACACGCAGGCAGAAAAAGACTTTGTGACACGCAGGCAGAACTAGACTTTGTGACACGCAGGCAGAACTAGACTTTGTGACACGCAGGCAGAATTAGACTTTGTGACACGCAGGCAGAAGAAGACTTTGTGACACGCAGGCAGAACTAGACTTTGTGACACGCAGGCAGAAAACGACTTTGTGACACGCAGGCAGAACTAGACTTTGTGACACGCAGGCAGAAAAAGACTTTGTGACACGCAGGCAGAACAAGACTTTGTGACACGCAGGAAAAACAAGACTTTGTGACACGCAGGCAGAACAAGACTTTGTGAAACGCAGGCAAAACAAGACTTTGTGACACGCAGGCAAAACAAGACTTTGTGACACGCAGGCAGAACTAGACTTTGTGACACGCAGGCAGAAGAAGACTTTGTGACACGCAGGCAGAACTAGACTTTGTGACACACAGGCAGAAAAAGACTTTGTGACACGCACGCGGGAAAAAAGACTTTGTGACACGCAGGCAGAAAAAGACTTTGTGACACGCAGGCAGAACAAGACTTTGTGACACGCAGGCAGAACTAGACTTTGTGACACGCAGGAAAAACAAGACTTTGTGACACGCAGGCAGAACAAGACTTTGTGACACGCAGGAAAAACAAGACTTTGTGACACGCAGGCAGAACAAGACTTTGTGACACGCAGGCAGAACAAGACTTTGTGACACGCAGGAAAAACAAGACTTTGTGACACGCAGGCAGAACAAGACTTTGTGACACGCAGGCAAAACAAGACTTTGTGACACGCAGGCAGAACTAGACTTTGTGACACGCAGGCAGAAGAAGACTTTGTGACACACAGGCAGAAAAAGACTTTGTGACACGCACGCGGGAAAAAAGACTTTGTGACACGCAGGCAGAAAAAGACTTTGTGACACGCAGGCAGAACAAGACTTTGTGACACGCAGGCAGAACTAGACTTTGTGACACGCAGGCAGAAAAAGACTTTGTGACACGCAGGCAGAACTAGACTTTGTGACACCCAGCCAGAAAAAGACTTTGTGACACCCAGGCAGAACTAGACTTTGTGACACGCAGGCAGAAAAAGACTTTGTGACACGCAGGCAGAACTAGACTTTGTGACAGGCAGGCAGAAAAAGACTTTGTGACACGCAGGCAGAACTAGACTTTGTGACAGGCAGGCAGAAAAAGACTTTGTGACATGCAGGCAGAACTAGACTTTGTGACACGCAGGCAGAACTAGACTTTGTGACACGCAGGCAGAACTAGACTTTGTGACACGCAGGCAGAAAAAGACTTTGTGACACGCAGGCAGAAAAAGACTTTGTGACACGCAGGCAGAACTAGACTTTGTGACACGCAGGCAGAAAAAGACTTTTTGACACGCAGGCAGAACTAGACTTTGTGACACGCAGGCAGAAAAAGACTTTGTGACACGCAGGCAGAAAAAGACTTTGTGACAGGCAGGCAGAAAAAGACTTTGTGACACGCAGGCAGAACTAGACTTTGTGACACGCAGGCAGAACTAGACTTTGTGACACGCAGGCAGAACTAGACTTTGTGACACGCAGGCAAACTAGACTTTGTGACACGCAGGCAGAAAAAGACTTTGTGACACGCAGGCAGAAAAAGACTTTGTGACACGCAGGCAGAACTAGACTTTGTGACACGCAGGCAGAACTAGACTTTGTGACACGCAGGCAGAACTAGACTTTGTGACACGCAGGCAGAAAAAGACTTTGTGACACGCAGGCAGAAAAAGACTTTGTGACACGCAGGCAGAAAAAGACTTTGTGACACGCAGGCAGAAAAAGACTTTGTAACACGCAGGCAGAACTAGACTTTGTGACACGCAGGCAAAACAAGACTTTGTGACACGCAGGCAGAACAAGACTTTGTGACACGCAGGCAGAACTAGACTTTGTGACACGCAGGCAGAAGAAGACTTTGTGACACGCAGGCAGAACTAGACTTTGTGACACGCAGGCAGAACTAGACTTTGTGACACGCAGGCAGAACTAGACTTTGTGACACGCAGGCAGAACTAGACTTTGTGACACGCAGGCAGAATTAGACTTTGTGACACGCAGGCAGAAGAAGACTTTGTGACACGCAGGCAGAACTAGACTTTGTGACACGCAGGCAGAAAACGACTTTGTGACACGCAGGCAGAACTAGACTTTGTGACACGCAGGCAGAAAAAGACTTTGTGACACGCAGGCAGAACAAGACTTTGTGACACGCAGGAAAAACAAGACTTTGTGACACGCAGGCAGAACAAGACTTTGTGAAACGCAGGCAAAACAAGACTTTGTGACACGCAGGCAAAACAAGACTTTGTGACACGCAGGCAGAACTAGACTTTGTGACACGCAGGCAGAAGAAGACTTTGTGACACGCAGGCAGAACTAGACTTTGTGACACACAGGCAGAAAAAGACTTTGTGACACGCACGCGGGAAAAAAGACTTTGTGACACGCAGGCAGAAAAAGACTTTGTGACACGCAGGCAGAACAAGACTTTGTGACACGCAGGCAGAACTAGACTTTGTGACACGCAGGAAAAACAAGACTTTGTGACACGCAGGCAGAACAAGACTTTGTGACACGCAGGAAAAACAAGACTTTGTGACACGCAGGCAGAACAAGACTTTGTGACACGCAGGCAGAACAAGACTTTGTGACACGCAGGAAAAACAAGACTTTGTGACACGCAGGCAGAACAAGACTTTGTGACACGCAGGCAAAACAAGACTTTGTGACACGCAGGCAGAACTAGACTTTGTGACACGCAGGCAGAAGAAGACTTTGTGACACGCAGGCAGAACTAGACTTTGTGACACACAGGCAGAAAAAGACTTTGTGACACGCACGCGGGAAAAAAGACTTTGTGACACGCAGGCAGAAAAAGACTTTGTGACACGCAGGCAGAACAAGACTTTGTGACACGCAGGCAGAACTAGACTTTGTGACACGCAGGCAGAAAAAGACTTTGTGACACGCAGGCAGAACTAGACTTTGTGACACCCAGCCAGAAAAAGACTTTGTGACACCCAGGCAGAACTAGACTTTGTGACACGCAGGCAGAAAAAGACTTTGTGACACGCAGGCAGAACTAGACTTTGTGACAGGCAGGCAGAAAAAGACTTTGTGACACGCAGGCAGAACTAGACTTTGTGACAGGCAGGCAGAAAAAGACTTTGTGACATGCAGGCAGAACTAGACTTTGTGACACGCAGGCAGAACTAGACTTTGTGACACGCAGGCAGAACTAGACTTTGTGACACGCAGGCAGAAAAAGACTTTGTGACACGCAGGCAGAAAAAGACTTTGTGACACGCAGGCAGAACTAGACTTTGTGACACGCAGGCAGAAAAAGACTTTTTGACACGCAGGCAGAACTAGACTTTGTGACACGCAGGCAGAAAAAGACTTTGTGACACGCAGGCAGAAAAAGACTTTGTGACAGGCAGGCAGAAAAAGACTTTGTGACACGCAGGCAGAACTAGACTTTGTGACACGCAGGCAGAACTAGACTTTGTGACACGCAGGCAGAACTAGACTTTGTGACACGCAGGCAAACTAGACTTTGTGACACGCAGGCAGAAAAAGACTTTGTGACACGCA
This sequence comes from Perissodus microlepis, assembly GCF_051167445.1. Classification (NCBI taxonomy): domain Eukaryota; kingdom Metazoa; phylum Chordata; class Actinopteri; order Cichliformes; family Cichlidae; genus Perissodus; species Perissodus microlepis. The sequence goes on along the minus strand of NW_028182056.1, from coordinate 28,305 downwards.
GGCAGAAAAAGACTTTGTGACACGCAGGCAGAACTAGACTTTGTGACACGCAGGCAGAACTAGACTTTGTGACACGCAGGCAGAACTAGACTTTGTGACACGCAGGCAGAAAAAGACTTTGTGACACGCAGGCAGAAAAAGACTTTGTGACACGCAGGCAGAAAAAGACTTTGTGACACGCAGGCAGAAAAAGACTTTGTAACACGCAGGCAGAACTAGACTTTGTGACACGCAGGCAGAAAAAGACTTTGTGACACGCAGGCAGAACAAGACTTTGTGACACGCAGGCAGAACTAGACTTTGTGACACGCAGGCAGAAGAAGACTTTGTGACACGCAGGCAGAACTAGACTTTGTGACACGCAGGCAGAACTAGACTTTGTGACACGCAGGCAGAACTAGACTTTGTGACACGCAGGCAGAAAAAGACTTTGTGACACGCAGGCAGAACAAGACTTTGTGACACGCAGGAAAAACAAGACTTTGTGACACGCAGGCAGAACTAGACTTTGTGACACGCAGGAAAAACAAGACTTTGTGACACGCAGGCAGAACAAGACCTTGTGACACGCAGGCAGAACAAGACTTTGTGACACGCAGGAAAAACAAGACTTTGTGACACGCAGGCAGAAAAAGACTTTGTAACACGCAGGCAGAACTAGACTTTGTGACACGCAGGCAGAACAAGACTTTGTGACACGCAGGCAAAACAAGACTTTGTGACACGCAGGCAGAACTAGACTTTGTGACACGCAGGCAGAAGAAGACTTTGTGACACGCAGGCAGAACTAGACTTTGTGACACACAGGCAGAAAAAGACTTTGTGACACGCACGCGGGAAAAAAGACTTTGTGACACGCAGGCAGAAAAAGACTTTGTGACACGCAGGCAGAACAAGACTTTGTGACACGCAGGCAGAACTAGACTTTGTGACACGCAGGCAGAAAAAGACTTTGTGACACGCAGGCAGAACTAGACTTTGTGACAGGCAGGCAGAAAAAGACTTTGTGACACGCAGGCAGAACTAGACTTTGTGACACGCAGGCAGAACTAGACTTTGTGACACGCAGGCAGAACTAGACTTTGTGACACGCAGGCAGAAAAAGACTTTGTGACACGCAGGCAGAAAAAGACTTTGTGACACGCAGGCAGAAAAAGACTTTGTGACACGCAGGCAGAACAAGACTTTGTGACACGCAGGCAGAACTAGACTTTGTGACACGCAGGCAGAAAAAGACTTTTTGACACGCAGGCAGAAAAAGACTTTGTGACACGCAGGCAGAACTAGACTTTGTGACACGCAGGCAGAAAAAGACTTTGTGACACGCAGGCAGAACTAGACTTTGTGACACGCAGGCAGAACTAGACTTTGTGACACGCAGGCAGAAAAAGACTTTGTGACACGCAGGCAGAAAAAGACTTTGTGACACGCAGGCAGAAAAAGACTTTGTGACACGCAGGCAGAACAAGACTTTGTGACACGCAGGCAGAACTAGACTTTGTGACACGCAGGCAGAAAAAGACTTTTTGACACGCAGGCAGAAAAAGACTTTGTGACACGCAGGCAGAAAAAGACTTTGTGACACGCAGGCAGAACTAGACTTTGTGACACGCAGGCAGAAAAAGACTTTTTGACACGCAGGCAGAAAAAGACTTTGTGACACGCAGGCAGAACTAGACTTTGTGACACGCAGGCAGAAAAAGACTTTGTGACACGCAGGCAGAACTAGACTTTGTGACAGGCAGGCAGAAAAAGACTTTGTGACACGCAGGCAGAACTAGACTTTGTGACACGCAGGCAGAACTAGACTTTGTGACACGCAGGCAGAACTAGACTTTATGACACGCAGGCAGAAAAAGACTTTGTGACACGCAGGCAGAACAAGACTTTGTGACACGCAGGCAGAACAAGACTTTGTGACACGCAGGCAGAACTAGACTTTGTGACACGCAGGCAGAAAAAGACTTTTTGACACGCAGGCAGAAAAAGACTTTGTGACACGCAGGCAGAAAAAGACTTTGTGACACGCAGGCAGAAAAAGACTTTTTGACACGCAGGCAGAAAAAGACTTTGTGACACGCAGGCAGAACTAGACTTTGTGACACGCAGGCAGAAAAAGACTTTGTGACACGCAGGCAGAACTAGACTTTGTGACACGCAGGCAGAAAAAGACTTTGTGACACGCAGGCAGAACTAGACTTTGTGACAGGCAGGCAGAAAAAGACTTTGTGACACGCAGGCAGAACTAGACTTTGTGACACGCAGGCAGAACTAGACTTTGTGACACACAGGCAGAAAAAGACTTTGTGACACGCACGCGGGAAAAAAGACTTTGTGACACGCAGGCAGAAAAAGACTTTGTGACACGCAGGCAGAACAAGACTTTGTGACACGCAGGCAGAACTAGACTTTGTGACACGCAGGCAGCAAAAGACTTTGTGACACGCAGGCAGAAGAAGACTTTGTGACACGCAGGCAAAAAAAGACTTTGTGACACGCAGGCAGAACTAGACTTTGTGACACGCAGGCAGAACTAGACTTTGTGACACGCAGGCAGAAAAAGACTTTGTGACACGCAGGCAGAACTAGACTTTGTGACACGCAGGCAGAAAAAGACTTTGTGACACGCAGGCAGAAAAAGACTTTGTGACACGCAGGCAGAAAAAGACTTTGTGACACGCAGGCAGAACAAGACTTTGTGACACACAGGCAGAACTAGACTTTGTGACACGCAGGCAGAAAAAGACTTTGTGACACGCAGGCAGAACTAGACTTTGTGACACGCAGGCAGAACTAGACTTTGTGACACGCAGGCAGAACAAGACTTTGTGACACGCAGGCAGAACTAGACTTTGTGACACGCAGGCAGAAAAAGACTTTTTGACACGCAGAAAGAACTAGACTTTGTGACACGCAGGCAGAAAAAGACTTTGTGACACGCAGGCAAAACAAGACTTTGTGACACGCAGGCAAAAAAAGACTTTGTGACACGCAGGCAGAACTAGACTTTGTGACACGCAGGCAGAAAAAGACTTTGTGACACGCAGGCAGAACTAGACTTTGTGACACGCAGGCAGAACAAGACTTTGTGACACGCAGGCAGAACAAGACTTTGTGACACGCAGGCAAAACAAGACTTTGTGATACGCAGGCAAAACAAGACTTTGTGACACGCAGGCAGAACAAGACTTTGTGACACGCAGGCAAAACTAGACTTTGTGACACACAGGCAGAAAAAGACTTTGTGACACGCACGCGGGAAAAAAGACTTTGTGACACGCAGGCAGAAAAAGACTTTGTGACACGCAGGCAGAACAAGACTTTGTGACACGCAGGCAGAACTAGACTTTGTGACACGCAGGCAGCAAAAGACTTTGTGACACGCAGGCAGAAGAAGACTTTGTGACACGCAGGCAAAAAAAGACTTTGTGACACGCAGGCAGAACTAGACTTTGTGACACGCAGGCAGAACTAGACTTTGTGACACGCAGGCAGAAAAAGACTTTGTGACACGCAGGCAGAACTAGACTTTGTGACACGCAGGCAGAAAAAGACTTTGTGACACGCAGGCAGAAAAAGACTTTGTGACACGCAGGCAGAACAAGACTTTGTGACACGCAGGAAAAACAAGACTTTGTGACACGCAGGCAGAACAAGACTTTGTGACACGCAGGCAAAACAAGACTTTGTGAAACGCAGGCAAAACAAGACTTTGTGACACGCAGGCAGAACTAGACTTTGTGACACGCAGGCAGAAGAAGACTTTGTGACACGCAGGCAGAACTAGACTTTGTGACACACAGGCAGAAAAAGACTTTGTGACACGCACGCGGGAAAAAAGACTTTGTGACACGCAGGCAGAAAAAGACTTTGTGACACGCAGGCAGAACAAGACTTTGTGACACGCAGGCAGAACTAGACTTTGTGACACGCAGGCAGAAAAAGACTTTGTGACACGCAGGCAGAACTAGACTTTGTGACACCCAGCCAGAAAAAGACTTTGTGACACCCAGGCAGAACTAGACTTTGTGACACGCAGGCAGAAAAAGACTTTGTGACACGCAGTTAGAAAAAGACTTTGTGACACGCAGGCAGAAAAAGACTTTGTGACACGCAGGCAGAACAAGACTTTGTGACACGCAGGCAGAACTAGACTTTGTGACACGCAGGCAGAACTAGACTTTGTGACACGCAGGCAGAATTAGACTTTGTGACACGCAGGCAGAAGAAGACTTTGTGACACGCAGGCAGAACTAGACTTTGTGACACGCAGGCAGAAAACGACTTTGTGACACGCAGGCAGAACTAGACTTTGTGACACGCAGGCAGAAAAAGACTTTGTGACACGCAGGCAGAACAAGACTTTGTGACACGCAGGAAAAAGAAGACTTTGTGACACGCAGGCAGAACAAGACTTTGTGAAACGCAGGCAAAACAAGACTTTGTGACACGCAGGCAAAACAAGACTTTGTGACACGCAGGCAGAACTAGACTTTGTGACACGCAGGCAGAAGAAGACTTTGTGACACGCAGGCAGAACTAGACTTTGTGACACACAGGCAGAAAAAGACTTTGTGACACGCACGCGGGAAAAAAGACTTTGTGACACGCAGGCAGAAAAAGACTTTGTGACACGCAGGCAGAACAAGACTTTGTGACACGCAGGCAGAACTAGACTTTGTGACACGCAGGCAGAAAAAGACTTTGTGACACGCAGGCAGAACTAGACTTTGTGACACCCAGCCAGAAAAAGACTTTGTGACACGCAGGCAGAACTAGACTTTGTGACACGCAGGCAGAAAAAGACTTTGTGACACGCAGGCAGAAAAAGACTTTGTGACACGCAGGCAGAACAAGACTTTGTGACACGCAGGCAAACTAGACTTTGTGACACGCAGGCAGAAAAAGAATTTTTGACACGCAGGCAGAAAAAGACTTTGTGACACGCAGGCAGAAAAAGACTTTGTGACACGCAGGAAAAACAAGACTTTGTGACACGCAGGCAGAACAAGACTTTGTGACACGCAGGCAAAACAAGACTTTGTGACACGCAGGAAAAACAAGACTTTGTGACACGCAGGCAGAACAAGACTTTGTGACACGCAGGCAGAACAAGACTTTGTGACACGCAGGAAAAACAAGACTTTGTGACACGCAGGCAGAACAAGACTTTGTGACACGCAGGCAAAACAAGACTTTGTGACACGCAGGCAGAACTAGACTTTGTGACACGCAGGCAGAAGAAGACTTTGTGACACGCAGGCAGAACTAGACTTTGTGACACACAGGCAGAAAAAGACTTTGTGACACGCACGCGGGAAAAAAGACTTTGTGACACGCAGGCAGAAAAAGACTTTGTGACACGCAGGCAGAACAAGACTTTGTGACACGCAGGCAGAACTAGACTTTGTGACACGCAGGCAGAAAAAGACTTTGTGACACGCAGGCAGAACTAGACTTTGTGACACCCAGCCAGAAAAAGACTTTGTGACACCCAGGCAGAACTAGACTTTGTGACACGCAGGCAGAAAAAGACTTTGTGACACGCAGGCAGAACTAGACTTTGTGACACGCAGGCAGAAAAAGACTTTGTGACACGCAGGCAGAACTAGACTTTGTGACAGGCAGGCAGAAAAAGACTTTGTGACATGCAGGCAGAACTAGACTTTGTGACACGCAGGCAGAACTAGACTTTGTGACACGCAGGCAGAACTAGACTTTGTGACACGCAGGCAGAAAAAGACTTTGTGACACGCAGGCAGAAAAAGACTTTGTGACACGCAGGCAGAACAAGACTTTGTGACACGCAGGCAGAACTAGACTTTGTGACACGCAGGCAGAAAAAGACTTTTTGACACGCAGGCAGAACTAGACTTTGTGACACGCAGGCAGAAAAAGACTTTGTGACACGCAGGCAGAAAAAGACTTTGTGACAGGCAGGCAGAAAAAGACTTTGTGACACGCAGGCAGAACTAGACTTTGTGACACGCAGGCAGAACTAGACTTTGTGACACGCAGGCAGAACTAGACTTTGTGACACGCAGGCAGAAAAAGACTTTGTGACACGCAGGCAGAAAAAGACTTTGTGACACGCAGGCAGAACAAGACTTTGTGACACGCAGGCAGAACTAGACTTTGTGACACGCAGGCAGAAAAAGACTTTTTGACACGCAGGCAGAAAAAGACTTTGTGACACGCAGGCAGAACTAGACTTTGTGACACGCAGGCAGAAAAAGACTTTGTGACACGCAGGCAGAACTAGACTTTGTGACACGCAGGCAGAACTAGACTTTGTGACACGCAGGCAGAAAAAGACTTTGTGACACGCAGGCAGAAAAAGACTTTGTGACACGCAGGCAGAAAAAGACTTTGTGACACGCAGGCAGAACAAGACTTTGTGACACGCAGGCAGAACTAGACTTTGTGACACGCAGGCAGAAAAAGACTTTTTGACACGCAGGCAGAACTAGACTTTGTGACACGCAGGCAGAAAAAGACTTTGTGACACGCAGGCAGAACTAGACTTTGTGACACGCAGGCAGAAAAAGACTTTTTGACACGCAGGCAGAAAAAGACTTTGTGACACGCAGGCAGAACTAGACTTTGTGACACGCAGGCAGAAAAAGACTTTGTGACACGCAGGCAGAACTAGACTTTGTGACAGGCAGGCAGAAAAAGACTTTGTGACACGCAGGCAGAACTAGACTTTGTGACACGCAGGCAGAAAAAGACTTTGTGACACGCAGGCAGAAAAAGACTTTTTGACACGCAGGCAGAAAAAGACTTTGTGACACGCAGGCAGAACAAGACTTTGTGACACGCAGGCAGAACAAGACTTTGTGACACGCAGGCAGAACTAGACTTTGTGACACGCAGGCAGAAAAAGACTTTTTGACACGCAGGCAGAAAAAGACTTTGTGACACGCAGGCAGAAAAAGACTTTGTGACACGCAGGCAGAAAAAGACTTTGTGACACGCAGGCAGAACTAGACTTTGTGACACGCAGGCAGAAAAAGACTTTGTGACACGCAGGCAGAACTAGACTTTGTGACAGGCAGGCAGAAAAAGACTTTGTGACACGCAGGCAGAACTAGACTTTGTGACACGCAGGCAGAACTAGACTTTGTGACACACAGGCAGAAAAAGACTTTGTGACACGCACGCGGGAAAAAAGACTTTGTGACACGCAGGCAGAAAAAGACTTTGTGACACGCAGGCAGAACAAGACTTTGTGACACGCAGGCAGAACTAGACTTTGTGACACGCAGGCAGAACTAGACTTTGTGACACGCAGGCAGAAAAAGACTTTGTGACACGCAGGCAGAACTAGACTTTGTGACACGCAGGCAGAAAAAGACTTTGTGACACGCAGGCAGAAAAAGACTTTGTGACACGCAGGCAGAACAAGACTTTGTGACACACAGGCAGAACTAGACTTTGTGACACGCAGGCAGAAAAAGACTTTGTGACACGCAGGCAGAAAAAGACTTTGTGACACGCAGGCAGAAAAAGACTTTGTGACACGCAGGCAGAACAAGACTTTGTGACACACAGGCAGAACTAGACTTTGTGACACGCAGGCAGAAAAAGACTTTGTGACACGCAGGCAGAACTAGACTTTGTGACACGCAGGCAGAACTAGACTTTGTGACACGCAGGCAGAAAAAGACTTTGTGACACGCAGGCAGAAAAAGACTTTGTGACACGCAGGCAGAAAAAGACTTTGTGACACGCAGGCAGAACAAGACTTTGTGACACGCAGGCAGAACTAGACTTTGTGACACGCAGGCAGAAAAAGACTTTTTGACACGCAGGCAGAACTAGACTTTGTGACACGCAGGCAGAAAAAGACTTTGTGACACGCAGGCAGAACAAGACTTTGTGACACGCAGGCAGAACAAGACTTTGTGACACGCAGGCAGAAAAAGACTTTGTGACACGCAGGCAGAAAAAGACTTTGTGACACGCAGGCAGAAAAAGACTTTGTGACACGCAGGCAGAACTAGACTTTGTGACACGCAGGCAGAAAAAGACTTTGTGACACGCAGGCAGAACTAGACTTTGTGACAGGCAGGCAGAAAAAGACTTTGTGACACGCAGGCAGAACTAGACTTTGTGACACGCAGGCAGAACTAGACTTTGTGACACACAGGCAGAAAAAGACTTTGTGACACGCACGCGGGAAAAAAGACTTTGTGACACGCAGGCAGAAAAAGACTTTGTGACACGCAGGCAGAACAAGACTTTGTGACACGCAGGCAGAACTAGACTTTGTGACACGCAGGCAGAACTAGACTTTGTGACACGCAGGCAGAAAAAGACTTTGTGACACGCAGGCAGAACTAGACTTTGTGACACGCAGGCAGAAAAAGACTTTGTGACACGCAGGCAGAAAAAGACTTTGTGACACGCAGGCAGAACAAGACTTTGTGACACACAGGCAGAACTAGACTTTGTGACACGCAGGCAGAAAAAGACTTTGTGACACGCAGGCAGAAAAAGACTTTGTGACACGCAGGCAGAAAAAGACTTTGTGACACGCAGGCAGAACAAGACTTTGTGACACACAGGCAGAACTAGACTTTGTGACACGCAGGCAGAAAAAGACTTTGTGACACGCAGGCAGAACTAGACTTTGTGACACGCAGGCAGAACTAGACTTTGTGACACGCAGGCAGAAAAAGACTTTGTGACACGCAGGCAGAAAAAGACTTTGTGACACGCAGGCAGAAAAAGACTTTGTGACACGCAGGCAGAACAAGACTTTGTGACACGCAGGCAGAACTAGACTTTGTGACACGCAGGCAGAAAAAGACTTTTTGACACGCAGGCAGAACTAGACTTTGTGACACGCAGGCAGAAAAAGACTTTGTGACACGCAGGCAAAACTAGACTTTGTGACACGCAGGCAGAAAAAGACTTTGTGACACGCAGGCAGAACTAGACTTTGTGACACGCAGGCAGAACTAGACTTTGTGACACGCAGGCAGAACTAGACTTTGTGACACGCAGGCAGAAAAAGACTTTGTGACACGCAGGCAGAAAAAGACTTTGTGACACGCAGGCAGAAAAAGACTTTGTGACACGCAGGCAGAACAAGACTTTGTGACACGCAGGCAGAACTAGACTTTGTGACACGCAGGCAGAAAAAGACTTTTTGACACGCAGGCAGAAAAAGACTTTGTGACACGCAGGCAGAACTAGACTTTGTAACACGCAGGCAGAAAAAGACTTTGTGACACGCAGGCAGAACTAGACTTTGTGACACGCAGGCAGAACTAGACTTTGTGACACGCAGGCAGAAAAAGACTTTGTGACACGCAGGCAGAAAAAGACTTTGTGACACGCAGGCAGAAAAAGACTTTGTGACACGCAGGCAGAACAAGACTTTGTGACACGCAGGCAGAACTAGACTTTGTGACACGCAGGCAGAAAAAGACTTTTTGACACGCAGGCAGAACTAGACTTTGTGACACGCAGGCAGAAAAAGACTTTGTGACACGCAGGCAGAACTAGACTTTGTGACACGCAGGCAGAAAAAGACTTTTTGACACGCAGGCAGAAAAAGACTTTGTGACACGCAGGCAGAACTAGACTTTGTGACACGCAGGCAGAAAAAGACTTTGTGACACGCAGGCAGAACTAGACTTTGTGACAGGCAGGCAGAAAAAGACTTTGTGACACGCAGGCAGAACTAGACTTTGTGACACGCAGGCAGAACTAGACTTTGTGACACGCAGGCAGAACTAGACTTTGTGACACGCAGGCAGAACTAGACTTTATGACACGCAGGCAGAAAAAGACTTTGTGACACGCAGGCAGAACTAGACTTTGTGACACGCAGGCAGAAAAAGACTTTGTGACACGCAGGCAGAACAAGACTTTGTGACACGCAGGCAGAACAAGACTTTGTGACACGCAGGCAGAACTAGACTTTGTGACACGCAGGCAGAAAAAGACTTTTTGACACGCAGGCAGAAAAAGACTTTGTGACACGCAGGCAGAAAAAGACTTTGTGACACGCAGGCAGAAAAAGACTTTGTGACACGCAGGCAGAACTAGACTTTGTGACACGCAGGCAGAAAAAGACTTTTTGACACGCAGGCAGAAAAAGACTTTGTGACACGCAGGCAGAACTAGACTTTGTGACACGCAGGCAGAAAAAGACTTTGTGACACGCAGGCAGAACTAGACTTTGTGACACGCAGGCAGAAAAAGACTTTGTGACACGCAGGCAGAACTAGACTTTGTGACAGGCAGGCAGAAAAAGACTTTGTGACACGCAGGCAGAACTAGACTTTGTGACACGCAGGCAGAACTAGACTTTGTGACACACAGGCAGAAAAAGACTTTGTGACACGCACGCGGGAAAAAAGACTTTGTGACACGCAGGCAGAAAAAGACTTTGTGACACGCAGGCAGAACAAGACTTTGTGACACGCAGGCAGAACTAGACTTTGTGACACGCAGGCAGCAAAAGACTTTGTGACACGCAGGCAGAAGAAGACTTTGTGACACGCAGGCAAAAAAAGACTTTGTGACACGCAGGCAGAACTAGACTTTGTGACACGCAGGCAGAACTAGACTTTGTGACACGCAGGCAGAAAAAGACTTTGTGACACGCAGGCAGAACTAGACTTTGTGACACGCAGGCAGAAAAAGACTTTGTGACACGCAGGCAGAAAAAGACTTTGTGACACGCAGGCAGAACAAGACTTTGTGACACACAGGCAGAACTAGACTTTGTGACACGCAGGCAGAAAAAGACTTTGTGACACGCAGGCAGAAAAAGACTTTGTGACACGCAGGCAGAAAAAGACTTTGTGACACGCAGGCAGAACAAGACTTTGTGACACACAGGCAGAACTAGACTTTGTGACACGCAGGCAGAAAAAGACTTTGTGACACGCAGGCAGAACTAGACTTTGTGACACGCAGGCAGAACTAGACTTTGTGACACGCAGGCAGAAAAAGACTTTGTGACAAGCAGGCAGAACAAGACTTTGTGACACGCAGGCAGAACTAGACTTTGTGACACGCAGGCAGAAAAAGACTTTTTGACACGCAGGCAGAACTAGACTTTGTGACACGCAGGCAGAAAAAGACTTTGTGACACGCAGGCAGAACTAGACTTTGTGACAGGCAGGCAGAAAAAGACTTTGTGACACGCAGGCAGAACTAGACTTTGTGACACGCAGGCAGAACTAGACTTTGTGACACGCAGGCAGAACTAGACTTTGTGACACGCAGGCAGAAAAAGACTTTGTGACACGCAGGCAGAAAAAGACTTTGTGACACGCAGGCAGAAAAAGACTTTGTGACACGCAGGCAGAACAAGACTTTGTGACACGAAGGCAGAACTAGACTTTGTGACACGCAGGCAGAAAAAGACTTTGTGACACGCAGGCAGAACTAGACTTTGTGACAGGCAGGCAGAAAAAGACTTTGTGACATGCAGGCAGAACTAGACTTTGTGACACGCAGGCAGAACTAGACTTTGTGACACGCAGGCAGAACTAGACTTTGTGACACGCAGGCAGAAAAAGACTTTGTGACACGCAGGCAGAAAAAGACTTTGTGACACGCAGGCAGAACAAGACTTTGTGACACGCAGGCAGAACTAGACTTTGTGACACGCAGGCAGAAAAAGACTTTTTGACACGCAGGCAGAACTAGACTTTGTGACACGCAGGCAGAAAAAGACTTTGTGACACGCAGGCAGAACTAGACTTTGTGACAGGCAGGCAGAAAAAGACTTTGTGACACGCAGGCAGAACTAGACTTTGTGACACGCAGGCAGAACTAGACTTTGTGACACGCAGGCAGAACTAGACTTTGTGACACGCAGGCAGAAAAAGACTTTGTGACACGCAGGCAGAAAAAGACTTTGTGACACGCAGGCAGAAAAAGACTTTGTGACACGCAGGCAGAACAAGACTTTGTGACACGCAGGCAGAACTAGACTTTGTGACACGCAGGCAGAAAAAGAATTTTTGACACGCAGGCAGAAAAAGACTTTGTGACACGCAGGCAGAACTAGACTTTGTGACACGCAGGCAGAAAAAGACTTTGTGACACGCAGGCAGAACTAGACTTTGTGACACGCAGGCAGAACTAGACTTTGTGACACGCAGGCAGAAAAAGACTTTGTGACACGCAGGCAGAAAAAGACTTTGTGACACGCAGGCAGAAAAAGACTTTGTGACACGCAGGCAGAACAAGACTTTGTGACACGCAGGCAGAACTAGACTTTGTGACACGCAGGCAGAAAAAGACTTTTTGACACGCAGGCAGAACTAGACTTTGTGACACGCAGGCAGAAAAAGACTTTGTGACACGCAGGCAGAACTAGACTTTGTGACACGCAGGCAGAAAAAGACTTTGTGACACGCAGGCAGAAAAAGACTTTGTGACACGCAGGCAGAACAAGACTTTGTGACACACAGGCAGAACTAGACTTTGTGACACGCAGGCAGAAAAAGACTTTGTGACACGCAGGCAGAAAAAGACTTTGTGACACGCAGGCAGAAAAAGACTTTGTGACACGCAGGCAGAACAAGACTTTGTGACACGCAGGCAGAACTAGACTTTGTGACACGCAGGCAGAAAAAAACTTTGTGACACGCAGGCAGAACTAGACTTTGTGACACGCAGGCAGAACTAGACTTTGTGACACGCAGGCAGAAAAAGACTTTGTGACACGCAGGCAGAAAAAGACTTTGTGACACGCAGGCAGAACAAGACTTTGTGACACGCAGGCAGAACTAGACTTTGTGACACGCAGGCAGAAAAAGACTTTGTGACACGCAGGCAGAACTAGACTTTGTGACACGCAGGCAGAAAAAGACTTTGTGACACGCAGGCAGAACTAGACTTTGTGACAGGCAGGCAGAAAAAGACTTTGTGACACGCAGGCAGAACTAGACTTTGTGACACGCAGGCAGAACTAGACTTTGTGACACGCAGGCAGAACTAGACTTTGTGACACGCAGGCAGAAAAAGACTTTGTGACACGCAGGCAGAAAAAGACTTTGTGACACGCAGGCAGAAAAAGACTTTGTGACACGCAGGCAGAACAAGACTTTGTGACACGAAGGCAGAACTAGACTTTGTGACACGCAGGCAGAAAAAGACTTTGTGACACGCAGGCAGAACTAGACTTTGTGACAGGCAGGCAGAAAAAGACTTTGTGACATGCAGGCAGAACTAGACTTTGTGACACGCAGGCAGAACTAGACTTTGTGACACGCAGGCAGAACTAGACTTTGTGACACGCAGGCAGAAAAAGACTTTGTGACACGCAGGCAGAAAAAGACTTTGTGACACGCAGGCAGAACAAGACTTTGTGACACGCAGGCAGAACTAGACTTTGTGACACGCAGGCAGAAAAAGACTTTTTGACACGCAGGCAGAACTAGACTTTGTGACACGCAGGCAGAAAAAGACTTTGTGACACGCAGGCAGAACTAGACTTTGTGACAGGCAGGCAGAAAAAGACTTTGTGACACGCAGGCAGAACTAGACTTTGTGACACGCAGGCAGAACTAGACTTTGTGACACGCAGGCAGAACTAGACTTTGTGACACGCAGGCAGAAAAAGACTTTGTGACACGCAGGCAGAAAAAGACTTTGTGACACGCAGGCAGAAAAAGACTTTGTGACACGCAGGCAGAACAAGACTTTGTGACACGCAGGCAGAACTAGACTTTGTGACACGCAGGCAGAAAAAGAATTTTTGACACGCAGGCAGAAAAAGACTTTGTGACACGCAGGCAGAACTAGACTTTGTGACACGCAGGCAGAAAAAGACTTTGTGACACGCAGGCAGAACTAGACTTTGTGACACGCAGGCAGAACTAGACTTTGTGACACGCAGGCAGAAAAAGACTTTGTGACACGCAGGCAGAAAAAGACTTTGTGACACGCAGGCAGAAAAAGACTTTGTGACACGCAGGCAGAACAAGACTTTGTGACACGCAGGCAGAACTAGACTTTGTGACACGCAGGCAGAAAAAGACTTTTTGACACGCAGGCAGAACTAGACTTTGTGACACGCAGGCAGAAAAAGACTTTGTGACACGCAGGCAGAACTAGACTTTGTGACACGCAGGCAGAAAAAGACTTTGTGACACGCAGGCAGAAAAAGACTTTGTGACACGCAGGCAGAACAAGACTTTGTGACACACAGGCAGAACTAGACTTTGTGACACGCAGGCAGAAAAAGACTTTGTGACACGCAGGCAGAAAAAGACTTTGTGACACGCAGGCAGAAAAAGACTTTGTGACACGCAGGCAGAACTAGACTTTGTGACACGCAGGCAGAAAAAAACTTTGTGACACGCAGGCAGAACTAGACTTTGTGACACGCAGGCAGAACTAGACTTTGTGACACGCAGGCAGAACTAGACTTTGTGACACGCAGGCAGAAAAAGACTTTGTGACACGCAGGCAGAACTAGACTTTGTGACACGCAGGCAGAAAAAGACTTTGTGACACGCAGGCAGAAAAAGACTTTGTGACACGCAGGCAGAACAAGACTTTGTGACACACAGGCAGAACTAGACTTTGTGACACGCAGGCAGAAAAAGACTTTGTGACACGCAGGCAGAAAAAGACTTTGTGACACGCAGGCAGAACAAGACTTTGTGACACGCAGGCAGAACTAGACTTTGTGACACGCAGGCAGAAAAAAACTTTGTGACACGCAGGCAGAACTAGACTTTGTGACACGCAGGCAGAACTAGACTTTGTGACACGCAGGCAGAAAAAGACTTTGTGACACGCAGGCAGAAAAAGACTTTGTGACACGCAGGCAGAACAAGACTTTGTGACACGCAGGCAGAACTAGACTTTGTGACACGCAGGCAGAAAAAGACTTTGTGACACGCAGGCAGAACTAGACTTTGTGACACGCAGGCAGAAAAAGACTTTGTGACACGCAGGCAGAACTAGACTTTGTGACAGGCAGGCAGAAAAAGACTTTGTGACACGCAGGCAGAACTAGACTTTGTGACACGCAGGCAGAACTAGACTTTGTGACACGCAGGCAGAACTAGACTTTGTGACACGCAGGCAGAAAAAGACTTTGTGACACGCAGGCAGAAAAAGACTTTGTGACACGCAGGCAGAAAAAGACTTTGTGACACGCAGGCAGAACAAGACTTTGTGACACGAAGGCAGAACTAGACTTTGTGACACGCAGGCAGAAAAAGACTTTGTGACACGCAGGCAGAACTAGACTTTGTGACAGGCAGGCAGAAAAAGACTTTGTGACATGCAGGCAGAACTAGACTTTGTGACACGCAGGCAGAACTAGACTTTGTGACACGCAGGCAGAACTAGACTTTGTGACACGCAGGCAGAAAAAGACTTTGTGACACGCAGGCAGAAAAAGACTTTGTGACACGCAGGCAGAAAAAGACTTTGTGACACGCAGGCAGAACAAGACTTTGTGACACGCAGGCAGAACTAGACTTTGTGACACGCAGGCAGAAAAAGACTTTTTGACACGCAGGCAGAACTAGACTTTGTGACACGCAGGCAGAAAAAGACTTTGTGACACGCAGGCAGAACTAGACTTTGTGACAGGCAGGCAGAAAAAGACTTTGTGACACGCAGGCAGAACTAGACTTTGTGACACGCAGGCAGAACTAGACTTTGTGACACGCAGGCAGAACTAGACTTTGTGACACGCAGGCAGAAAAAGACTTTGTGACACGCAGGCAGAAAAAGACTTTGTGACACGCAGGCAGAAAAAGACTTTGTGACACGCAGGCAGAACAAGACTTTGTGACACGCAGGCAGAACTAGACTTTGTGACACGCAGGCAGAAAAAGAATTTTTGACACGCAGGCAGAAAAAGACTTTGTGACACGCAGGCAGAACTAGACTTTGTGACACGCAGGCAGAAAAAGACTTTGTGACACGCAGGCAGAACTAGACTTTGTGACACGCAGGCAGAACTAGACTTTGTGACACGCAGGCAGAAAAAGACTTTGTGACACGCAGGCAGAAAAAGACTTTGTGACACGCAGGCAGAAAAAGACTTTGTGACACGCAGGCAGAACAAGACTTTGTGACACGCAGGCAGAACTAGACTTTGTGACACGCAGGCAGAAAAAGACTTTTTGACACGCAGGCAGAACTAGACTTTGTGACACGCAGGCAGAAAAAGACTTTGTGACACGCAGGCAGAACTAGACTTTGTGACACGCAGGCAGAAAAAGACTTTTTGACACGCAGGCAGAAAAAGACTTTGTGACACGCAGGCAGAACTAGACTTTGTGACACGCAGGCAGAAAAAGACTTTGTGACACGCAGGCAGAACTAGACTTTGTGACAGGCAGGCAGAAAAAGACTTTGTGACACGCAGGCAGAACTAGACTTTGTGACACGCAGGCAGAACTAGACTTTGTGACACGCAGGCAGAACTAGACTTTATGACACGCAGGCAGAAAAAGACTTTGTGACACGCAGGCAGAAAAAGACTTTGTGACACGCAGGCAGAAAAAGACTTTGTGACACGCAGGCAGAACTAGACTTTGTGACACGCAGGCAGAACTAGACTTTGTGACACACAGGCAGAAAAAGACTTTGTGACACGCACGCGGGAAAAAAGACTTTGTGACACGCAGGCAGAAAAAGACTTTGTGACACGCAGGCAGAACAAGACTTTGTGACACGCAGGCAGAACTAGACTTTGTGACACGCAGGCAGCAAAAGACTTTGTGACACGCAGGCAGAAGAAGACTTTGTGACACGCAGGCAAAAAAAGACTTTGTGACACGCAGGCAGAACTAGACTTTGTGACACGCAGGCAGAACTAGACTTTGTGACACGCAGGCAGAAAAAGACTTTGTGACACGCAGGCAGAACTAGACTTTGTGACACGCAGGCAGAAAAAGACTTTGTGACACGCAGGCAGAAAAAGACTTTGTGACACGCAGGCAGAACAAGACTTTGTGACACACAGGCAGAACTAGACTTTGTGACACGCAGGCAGAAAAAGACTTTGTGACACGCAGGCAGAAAAAGACTTTGTGACACGCAGGCAGAACAAGACTTTGTGACACGCAGGCAGAACTAGACTTTGTGACACGCAGGCAGAACTAGACTTTGTGACACGCAGGCAGAACTAGACTTTGTGACACGCAGGCAGAAAAAGACTTTGTGACACGCAGGCAGAAAAAGACTTTGTGACACGCAGGCAGAAAAAGACTTTGTGACACGCAGGCAGAACAAGACTTTGTGACACGCAGGCAGAACTAGACTTTGTGACACGCAGGCAGAAAAAGACTTTGTGACACGCAGGCAGAACTAGACTTTGTGACAGGCAGGCAGAAAAAGACTTTGTGACATGCAGGCAGAACTAGACTTTGTGACACGCAGGCAGAACTAGACTTTGTGACACGCAGGCAGAACTAGACTTTGTGACACGCAGGCAGAAAAAGACTTTGTGACACGCAGGCAGAAAAAGACTTTGTGACACGCAGGCAGAAAAAGACTTTGTGACACGCAGGCAGAACAAGACTTTGTGACACGCAGGCAGAACTAGACTTTGTGACACGCAGGCAGAAAAAGACTTTTTGACACGCAGGCAGAACTAGACTTTGTGACACGCAGGCAGAAAAAGACTTTGTGACACGCAGGCAGAACTAGACTTTGTGACAGGCAGGCAGAAAAAGACTTTGTGACACGCAGGCAGAACTAGACTTTGTGACACGCAGGCAGAACTAGACTTTGTGACACGCAGGCAGAACTAGACTTTGTGACACGCAGGCAGAAAAAGACTTTGTGACACGCAGGCAGAAAAAGACTTTGTGACAGGCAGGCAGAACTAGACTTTGTGACACGCAGGCAGAAAAAGACTTTGTGACACGCAGGCAGAACTAGACTTTGTGACACGCAGGCAGAAAAAGACTTTGTGACAGGCAGGCAGAAAAAGACTTTGTGACAGGCAGGCAGAAAAAGACTTTGTGACAGGCAGGCAGAACTAGACTTTGTGACACGCAGGCAGAAAAAGACTTTGTGACACGCAGGCAGAAAAAGACTTTGTGACAGGCAGGCAGAAAAAGACTTTGTGACACGCAGGCAGAACTAGACTTTGTGACACGCAGGCAGAACTAGACTTTGTGACACACAGGCAGAAAAAGACTTTGTGACACGCACGCGGGAAAAAAGACTTTGTGACACGCAGGCAGAAAAAGACTTTGTGACACGCAGGCAGAACAAGACTTTGTGACACGCAGGCAGAACTAGACTTTGTGACACGCAGGCAGAACTAGACTTTGTGACACGCAGGCAGAAAAAGACTTTGTGACACGCAGGCAGAACTAGACTTTGTGACACGCAGGCAGAAAAAGACTTTGTGACACGCAGGCAGAAAAAGACTTTGTGACACGCAGGCAGAACAAGACTTTGTGACACACAGGCAGAACTAGACTTTGTGACACGCAGGCAGAAAAAGACTTTGTGACACGCAGGCAGAAAAAGACTTTGTGACACGCAGGCAGAAAAAGACTTTGTGACACGCAGGCAGAACAAGACTTTGTGACACACAGGCAGAACTAGACTTTGTGACACGCAGGCAGAAAAAGACTTTGTGACACGCAGGCAGAACTAGACTTTGTGACACGCAGGCAGAACTAGACTTTGTGACACGCAGGCAGAAAAAGACTTTGTGACACGCAGGCAGAAAAAGACTTTGTGACACGCAGGCAGAAAAAGACTTTGTGACACGCAGGCAGAACAAGACTTTGTGACACGCAGGCAGAACTAGACTTTGTGACACGCAGGCAGAAAAAGACTTTTTGACACGCAGGCAGAACTAGACTTTGTGACACGCAGGCAGAAAAAGACTTTGTGACACGCAGGCAAAACTAGACTTTGTGACACGCAGGCAGAAAAAGACTTTGTGACACGCAGGCAGAACTAGACTTTGTGACACGCAGGCAGAACTAGACTTTGTGACACGCAGGCAGAACTAGACTTTGTGACACGCAGGCAGAAAAAGACTTTGTGACACGCAGGCAGAAAAAGACTTTGTGACACGCAGGCAGAAAAAGACTTTGTGACACGCAGGCAGAACAAGACTTTGTGACACGCAGGCAGAACTAGACTTTGTGACACGCAGGCAGAAAAAGACTTTTTGACACGCAGGCAGAAAAAGACTTTGTGACACGCAGGCAGAACTAGACTTTGTAACACGCAGGCAGAAAAAGACTTTGTGACACGCAGGCAGAACTAGACTTTGTGACACGCAGGCAGAACTAGACTTTGTGACACGCAGGCAGAAAAAGACTTTGTGACACGCAGGCAGAAAAAGACTTTGTGACACGCAGGCAGAAAAAGACTTTGTGACACGCAGGCAGAACAAGACTTTGTGACACGCAGGCAGAACTAGACTTTGTGACACGCAGGCAGAAAAAGACTTTTTGACACGCAGGCAGAACTAGACTTTGTGACACGCAGGCAGAAAAAGACTTTGTGACACGCAGGCAGAACTAGACTTTGTGACACGCAGGCAGAAAAAGACTTTTTGACACGCAGGCAGAAAAAGACTTTGTGACACGCAGGCAGAACTAGACTTTGTGACACGCAGGCAGAAAAAGACTTTGTGACACGCAGGCAGAACTAGACTTTGTGACAGGCAGGCAGAAAAAGACTTTGTGACACGCAGGCAGAACTAGACTTTGTGACACGCAGGCAGAACTAGACTTTGTGACACGCAGGCAGAACTAGACTTTGTGACACGCAGGCAGAACTAGACTTTATGACACGCAGGCAGAAAAAGACTTTGTGACACGCAGGCAGAACTAGACTTTGTGACACGCAGGCAGAAAAAGACTTTGTGACACGCAGGCAGAACAAGACTTTGTGACACGCAGGCAGAACAAGACTTTGTGACACGCAGGCAGAACTAGACTTTGTGACACGCAGGCAGAAAAAGACTTTTTGACACGCAGGCAGAAAAAGACTTTGTGACACGCAGGCAGAAAAAGACTTTGTGACACGCAGGCAGAAAAAGACTTTGTGACACGCAGGCAGAACTAGACTTTGTGACACGCAGGCAGAAAAAGACTTTTTGACACGCAGGCAGAAAAAGACTTTGTGACACGCAGGCAGAACTAGACTTTGTGACACGCAGGCAGAAAAAGACTTTGTGACACGCAGGCAGAACTAGACTTTGTGACACGCAGGCAGAAAAAGACTTTGTGACACGCAGGCAGAACTAGACTTTGTGACAGGCAGGCAGAAAAAGACTTTGTGACACGCAGGCAGAACTAGACTTTGTGACACGCAGGCAGAACTAGACTTTGTGACACACAGGCAGAAAAAGACTTTGTGACACGCACGCGGGAAAAAAGACTTTGTGACACGCAGGCAGAAAAAGACTTTGTGACACGCAGGCAGAACAAGACTTTGTGACACGCAGGCAGAACTAGACTTTGTGACACGCAGGCAGCAAAAGACTTTGTGACACGCAGGCAGAAGAAGACTTTGTGACACGCAGGCAAAAAAAGACTTTGTGACACGCAGGCAGAACTAGACTTTGTGACACGCAGGCAGAACTAGACTTTGTGACACGCAGGCAGAAAAAGACTTTGTGACACGCAGGCAGAACTAGACTTTGTGACACGCAGGCAGAAAAAGACTTTGTGACACGCAGGCAGAAAAAGACTTTGTGACACGCAGGCAGAACAAGACTTTGTGACACACAGGCAGAACTAGACTTTGTGACACGCAGGCAGAAAAAGACTTTGTGACACGCAGGCAGAAAAAGACTTTGTGACACGCAGGCAGAAAAAGACTTTGTGACACGCAGGCAGAACAAGACTTTGTGACACGCAGGCAGAACTAGACTTTGTGACACGCAGGCAGAAAAAGACTTTTTGACACGCAGGCAGAAAAAGACTTTGTGACACGCAGGCAGAACTAGACTTTGTAACACGCAGGCAGAAAAAGACTTTGTGACACGCAGGCAGAACTAGACTTTGTGACACGCAGGCAGAACTAGACTTTGTGACACGCAGGCAGAAAAAGACTTTGTGACACGCAGGCAGAAAAAGACTTTGTGACACGCAGGCAGAAAAAGACTTTGTGACACGCAGGCAGAACAAGACTTTGTGACACGCAGGCAGAACTAGACTTTGTGACACGCAGGCAGAAAAAGACTTTTTGACACGCAGGCAGAACTAGACTTTGTGACACGCAGGCAGAAAAAGACTTTGTGACACGCAGGCAGAACTAGACTTTGTGACACGCAGGCAGAAAAAGACTTTTTGACACGCAGGCAGAAAAAGACTTTGTGACACGCAGGCAGAACTAGACTTTGTGACACGCAGGCAGAAAAAGACTTTGTGACACGCAGGCAGAACTAGACTTTGTGACAGGCAGGCAGAAAAAGACTTTGTGACACGCAGGCAGAACTAGACTTTGTGACACGCAGGCAGAACTAGACTTTGTGACACGCAGGCAGAACTAGACTTTGTGACACGCAGGCAGAACTAGACTTTATGACACGCAGGCAGAAAAAGACTTTGTGACACGCAGGCAGAACTAGACTTTGTGACACGCAGGCAGAAAAAGACTTTGTGACACGCAGGCAGAACAAGACTTTGTGACACGCAGGCAGAACAAGACTTTGTGACACGCAGGCAGAACTAGACTTTGTGACACGCAGGCAGAAAAAGACTTTTTGACACGCAGGCAGAAAAAGACTTTGTGACACGCAGGCAGAAAAAGACTTTGTGACACGCAGGCAGAAAAAGACTTTGTGACACGCAGGCAGAACTAGACTTTGTGACACGCAGGCAGAAAAAGACTTTTTGACACGCAGGCAGAAAAAGACTTTGTGACACGCAGGCAGAACTAGACTTTGTGACACGCAGGCAGAAAAAGACTTTGTGACACGCAGGCAGAACTAGACTTTGTGACACGCAGGCAGAAAAAGACTTTGTGACACGCAGGCAGAACTAGACTTTGTGACAGGCAGGCAGAAAAAGACTTTGTGACACGCAGGCAGAACTAGACTTTGTGACACGCAGGCAGAACTAGACTTTGTGACACACAGGCAGAAAAAGACTTTGTGACACGCACGCGGGAAAAAAGACTTTGTGACACGCAGGCAGAAAAAGACTTTGTGACACGCAGGCAGAACAAGACTTTGTGACACGCAGGCAGAACTAGACTTTGTGACACGCAGGCAGCAAAAGACTTTGTGACACGCAGGCAGAAGAAGACTTTGTGACACGCAGGCAAAAAAAGACTTTGTGACACGCAGGCAGAACTAGACTTTGTGACACGCAGGCAGAACTAGACTTTGTGACACGCAGGCAGAAAAAGACTTTGTGACACGCAGGCAGAACTAGACTTTGTGACACGCAGGCAGAAAAAGACTTTGTGACACGCAGGCAGAAAAAGACTTTGTGACACGCAGGCAGAACAAGACTTTGTGACACACAGGCAGAACTAGACTTTGTGACACGCAGGCAGAAAAAGACTTTGTGACACGCAGGCAGAAAAAGACTTTGTGACACGCAGGCAGAAAAAGACTTTGTGACACGCAGGCAGAACAAGACTTTGTGACACACAGGCAGAACTAGACTTTGTGACACGCAGGCAGAAAAAGACTTTGTGACACGCAGGCAGAACTAGACTTTGTGACACGCAGGCAGAACTAGACTTTGTGACACGCAGGCAGAAAAAGACTTTGTGACAAGCAGGCAGAACAAGACTTTGTGACACGCAGGCAGAACTAGACTTTGTGACACGCAGGCAGAAAAAGACTTTTTGACACGCAGGCAGAACTAGACTTTGTGACACGCAGGCAGAAAAAGACTTTGTGACACGCAGGCAGAACTAGACTTTGTGACAGGCAGGCAGAAAAAGACTTTGTGACACGCAGGCAGAACTAGACTTTGTGACACGCAGGCAGAACTAGACTTTGTGACACGCAGGCAGAACTAGACTTTGTGACACGCAGGCAGAAAAAGACTTTGTGACACGCAGGCAGAAAAAGACTTTGTGACACGCAGGCAGAAAAAGACTTTGTGACACGCAGGCAGAACAAGACTTTGTGACACGAAGGCAGAACTAGACTTTGTGACACGCAGGCAGAAAAAGACTTTGTGACACGCAGGCAGAACTAGACTTTGTGACAGGCAGGCAGAAAAAGACTTTGTGACATGCAGGCAGAACTAGACTTTGTGACACGCAGGCAGAACTAGACTTTGTGACACGCAGGCAGAACTAGACTTTGTGACACGCAGGCAGAAAAAGACTTTGTGACACGCAGGCAGAAAAAGACTTTGTGACACGCAGGCAGAACAAGACTTTGTGACACGCAGGCAGAACTAGACTTTGTGACACGCAGGCAGAAAAAGACTTTTTGACACGCAGGCAGAACTAGACTTTGTGACACGCAGGCAGAAAAAGACTTTGTGACACGCAGGCAGAACTAGACTTTGTGACAGGCAGGCAGAAAAAGACTTTGTGACACGCAGGCAGAACTAGACTTTGTGACACGCAGGCAGAACTAGACTTTGTGACACGCAGGCAGAACTAGACTTTGTGACACGCAGGCAGAAAAAGACTTTGTGACACGCAGGCAGAAAAAGACTTTGTGACACGCAGGCAGAAAAAGACTTTGTGACACGCAGGCAGAACAAGACTTTGTGACACGCAGGCAGAACTAGACTTTGTGACACGCAGGCAGAAAAAGAATTTTTGACACGCAGGCAGAAAAAGACTTTGTGACACGCAGGCAGAACTAGACTTTGTGACACGCAGGCAGAAAAAGACTTTGTGACACGCAGGCAGAACTAGACTTTGTGACACGCAGGCAGAACTAGACTTTGTGACACGCAGGCAGAAAAAGACTTTGTGACACGCAGGCAGAAAAAGACTTTGTGACACGCAGGCAGAAAAAGACTTTGTGACACGCAGGCAGAACAAGACTTTGTGACACGCAGGCAGAACTAGACTTTGTGACACGCAGGCAGAAAAAGACTTTTTGACACGCAGGCAGAACTAGACTTTGTGACACGCAGGCAGAAAAAGACTTTGTGACACGCAGGCAGAACTAGACTTTGTGACACGCAGGCAGAAAAAGACTTTGTGACACGCAGGCAGAAAAAGACTTTGTGACACGCAGGCAGAACAAGACTTTGTGACACACAGGCAGAACTAGACTTTGTGACACGCAGGCAGAAAAAGACTTTGTGACACGCAGGCAGAAAAAGACTTTGTGACACGCAGGCAGAAAAAGACTTTGTGACACGCAGGCAGAACAAGACTTTGTGACACGCAGGCAGAACTAGACTTTGTGACACGCAGGCAGAAAAAAACTTTGTGACACGCAGGCAGAACTAGACTTTGTGACACGCAGGCAGAACTAGACTTTGTGACACGCAGGCAGAAAAAGACTTTGTGACACGCAGGCAGAAAAAGACTTTGTGACACGCAGGCAGAACAAGACTTTGTGACACGCAGGCAGAACTAGACTTTGTGACACGCAGGCAGAAAAAGACTTTGTGACACGCAGGCAGAACTAGACTTTGTGACACGCAGGCAGAAAAAGACTTTGTGACACGCAGGCAGAACTAGACTTTGTGACAGGCAGGCAGAAAAAGACTTTGTGACACGCAGGCAGAACTAGACTTTGTGACACGCAGGCAGAACTAGACTTTGTGACACGCAGGCAGAACTAGACTTTGTGACACGCAGGCAGAAAAAGACTTTGTGACACGCAGGCAGAAAAAGACTTTGTGACACGCAGGCAGAAAAAGACTTTGTGACACGCAGGCAGAACAAGACTTTGTGACACGAAGGCAGAACTAGACTTTGTGACACGCAGGCAGAAAAAGACTTTGTGACACGCAGGCAGAACTAGACTTTGTGACAGGCAGGCAGAAAAAGACTTTGTGACATGCAGGCAGAACTAGACTTTGTGACACGCAGGCAGAACTAGACTTTGTGACACGCAGGCAGAACTAGACTTTGTGACACGCAGGCAGAAAAAGACTTTGTGACACGCAGGCAGAAAAAGACTTTGTGACACGCAGGCAGAACAAGACTTTGTGACACGCAGGCAGAACTAGACTTTGTGACACGCAGGCAGAAAAAGACTTTTTGACACGCAGGCAGAACTAGACTTTGTGACACGCAGGCAGAAAAAGACTTTGTGACACGCAGGCAGAACTAGACTTTGTGACAGGCAGGCAGAAAAAGACTTTGTGACACGCAGGCAGAACTAGACTTTGTGACACGCAGGCAGAACTAGACTTTGTGACACGCAGGCAGAACTAGACTTTGTGACACGCAGGCAGAAAAAGACTTTGTGACACGCAGGCAGAAAAAGACTTTGTGACACGCAGGCAGAAAAAGACTTTGTGACACGCAGGCAGAACAAGACTTTGTGACACGCAGGCAGAACTAGACTTTGTGACACGCAGGCAGAAAAAGAATTTTTGACACGCAGGCAGAAAAAGACTTTGTGACACGCAGGCAGAACTAGACTTTGTGACACGCAGGCAGAAAAAGACTTTGTGACACGCAGGCAGAACTAGACTTTGTGACACGCAGGCAGAACTAGACTTTGTGACACGCAGGCAGAAAAAGACTTTGTGACACGCAGGCAGAAAAAGACTTTGTGACACGCAGGCAGAAAAAGACTTTGTGACACGCAGGCAGAACAAGACTTTGTGACACGCAGGCAGAACTAGACTTTGTGACACGCAGGCAGAAAAAGACTTTTTGACACGCAGGCAGAACTAGACTTTGTGACACGCAGGCAGAAAAAGACTTTGTGACACGCAGGCAGAACTAGACTTTGTGACACGCAGGCAGAAAAAGACTTTGTGACACGCAGGCAGAAAAAGACTTTGTGACACGCAGGCAGAACAAGACTTTGTGACACACAGGCAGAACTAGACTTTGTGACACGCAGGCAGAAAAAGACTTTGTGACACGCAGGCAGAAAAAGACTTTGTGACACGCAGGCAGAAAAAGACTTTGTGACACGCAGGCAGAACAAGACTTTGTGACACGCAGGCAGAACTAGACTTTGTGACACGCAGGCAGAAAAAACTTTGTGACACGCAGGCAGAACTAGACTTTGTGACACGCAGGCAGAACTAGACTTTGTGACACGCAGGCAGAAAAAGACTTTGTGACACGCAGGCAGAAAAAGACTTTGTGACACGCAGGCAGAACAAGACTTTGTGACACGCAGGCAGAACTAGACTTTGTGACACGCAGGCAGAAAAAGACTTTGTGACACGCAGGCAGAACTAGACTTTGTGACACGCAGGCAGAAAAAGACTTTGTGACACGCAGGCAGAACTAGACTTTGTGACAGGCAGGCAGAAAAAGACTTTGTGACACGCAGGCAGAACTAGACTTTGTGACACGCAGGCAGAACTAGACTTTGTGACACGCAGGCAGAACTAGACTTTGTGACACGCAGGCAGAAAAAGACTTTGTGACACGCAGGCAGAAAAAGACTTTGTGACACGCAGGCAGAAAAAGACTTTGTGACACGCAGGCAGAACAAGACTTTGTGACACGAAGGCAGAACTAGACTTTGTGACACGCAGGCAGAAAAAGACTTTGTGACACGCAGGCAGAACTAGACTTTGTGACAGGCAGGCAGAAAAAGACTTTGTGACATGCAGGCAGAACTAGACTTTGTGACACGCAGGCAGAACTAGACTTTGTGACACGCAGGCAGAACTAGACTTTGTGACACGCAGGCAGAAAAAGACTTTGTGACACGCAGGCAGAAAAAGACTTTGTGACACGCAGGCAGAAAAGACTTTGTGACACGCAGGCAGAACAAGACTTTGTGACACGCAGGCAGAACTAGACTTTGTGACACGCAGGCAGAAAAAGACTTTTTGACACGCAGGCAGAACTAGACTTTGTGACACGCAGGCAGAAAAAGACTTTGTGACACGCAGGCAGAACTAGACTTTGTGACAGGCAGGCAGAAAAAGACTTTGTGACACGCAGGCAGAACTAGACTTTGTGACACGCAGGCAGAACTAGACTTTGTGACACGCAGGCAGAACTAGACTTTGTGACACGCAGGCAGAAAAAGACTTTGTGACACGCAGGCAGAAAAAGACTTTGTGACACGCAGGCAGAAAAAGACTTTGTGACACGCAGGCAGAACAAGACTTTGTGACACGCAGGCAGAACTAGACTTTGTGACACGCAGGCAGAAAAAGAATTTTGACACGCAGGCAGAAAAGACTTTGTGACACGCAGGCAGAACTAGACTTTGTGACACGCAGGCAGAAAAAGACTTTGTGACACGCAGGCAGAACTAGACTTTGTGACACGCAGGCAGAACTAGACTTTGTGACACGCAGGCAGAAAAAGACTTTGTGACACGCAGGCAGAAAAAGACTTTGTGACACGCAGGCAGAAAAAGACTTTGTGACACGCAGGCAGAACAAGACTTTGTGACACGCAGGCAGAACTAGACTTTGTGACACGCAGGCAGAAAAAGACTTTGTGACACGCAGGCAGAACTAGACTTTGTGACACGCAGGCAGAAAAAGACTTTGTGACACGCAGGCAGAACTAGACTTTGTGACACGCAGGCAGAAAAAGACTTTTTGACACGCAGGCAGAAAAAGACTTTGTGACACGCAGGCAGAACTAGACTTTGTGACACGCAGGCAGAAAAAGACTTTGTGACACGCAGGCAGAACTAGACTTTGTGACAGGCAGGCAGAAAAAGACTTTGTGACACGCAGGCAGAACTAGACTTTGTGACACGCAGGCAGAACTAGACTTTGTGACACGCAGGCAGAACTAGACTTTATGACACGCAGGCAGAAAAAGACTTTGTGACACGCAGGCAGAAAAAGACTTTGTGACACGCAGGCAGAAAAAGACTTTGTGACACGCAGGCAGAACTAGACTTTGTGACACGCAGGCAGAACTAGACTTTGTGACACACAGGCAGAAAAGACTTTGTGACACGCACGCGGGAAAAAGACTTTGTGACACGCAGGCAGAAAAAGACTTTGTGACACGCAGGCAGAACAAGACTTTGTGACACGCAGGCAGAACTAGACTTTGTGACACGCAGGCAGCAAAAGACTTTGTGACACGCAGGCAGAAGAAGACTTTGTGACACGCAGGCAAAAAAGACTTTGTGACACGCAGGCAGAACTAGACTTTGTGACACGCAGGCAGAACTAGACTTTGTGACACGCAGGCAGAAAAAGACTTTGTGACACGCAGGCAGAACTAGACTTTGTGACACGCAGGCAGAAAAAGACTTTGTGACAC
>NW_028182055.1:0-184000 GCF_051167445.1 Perissodus microlepis | reverse complement strand
TACATTTATGATAAAGTAGATAAAACACTTTTATGTCGGCCTTGGCTCATAGTTCTTGTCTTTAAATGAACTTTGTGTGTGTTTCAGGTACTGCACTCTCAAAGACTGAATGAACCAGCATTGCAGCCACGGGTCACTGTGAGCATCACAGGGAAGGTTGAAGCCGCCCACTGCACCTGTAAGGCCGGAGTCGCGGAGACCTGCACCCACGTCGCTTCTCTTCTGTTTAATGTAGAAGCAACAATGTTGATCTGTGGCACAAGGACTGTTACAGATGAACCTGCATACTGGGTTTTGCTGGGTAATATGACCAAGATACAGGTCAGAGGCCATAAGGTAGACTTCTCCTCTTCAGCTGCCCAAAAAAAGGCTCTTGATCAAAACATAAACAGACCATCCGTAATGAAAGGTCAAAGGAGCCTCAAAAAAGAAAAATCCCACCTGGTACTGTGGAGGAGTTGTCACTGCTATAATGTTTTATCTAGGGCTTCAGATTCATGCCTGTAGTGCACTGCCGTGTAAATAATTTGCATTTACTGAATATGTACTGACTGAGTCCCACTGTTCAAAAGTTGAATAAAGAAACAAACTACTTTTTGCCTCTTTTTTTTTATTTATTAAAACCACTTTATAGAACATCACATCCGTTACAGTGTACAATCCATGTCATTTACAGTTTACAAATGACAAAATGTTTACATAAAATCATGAAGGGTTTACATGATATCACCCACTACTAACATTACTTTATTTACTGTATCTTCTGAAAAAATACCGCTATTTATACAGCACAAGACTTAAGAATATTTAACAGGAGCAAGTTTCATTGTTCCCTGGTTTTACTACCACACTGTTCAACAAACGCAGCAAACCTTCACCATCTTATCCAGAAGGGTCACCTCTTCACCCTCACATGGAAGAAGTAATCTGATTGGCATGGTGGTATGTTTGAAGCAGGTCCCTTGTGTAGCGCTGGAACCCAGTCATGATGTGCCATCCATTTCATAGGCTGGTTTGCTGCAATAATGCCAAATAATTAGCAACTCTATAAATAGAAGGTAGTTCTGCAAAATCACTCAGTAGGATGTTTGTTCTAATTTGCTATGAGCTCAGAGTGCATCGAAAATAAAACTAATAGGCTATAAAGAGTGATATGAACATATTTAGAACTTACCGGAATGAAAATGTCTGGAGCACCAACAGATATTTGGAGATGGAAGAGAACTGGATATCAGCTCGTCTCACAGCTGCTATCCAGGCTAGACGCCTTCGTTTGGTAACATCGATACACGAGCTGCCTTATGTTGCTTCCAGGTTGGGAAACAATGAAAAGACAAACCCTTTTCAAGCTTATTCTCTTGCCGGTCGTGCGATCGAACATTGCAGCCGACCACACAGCAAGAACAAACCATGGCTGTTGTGTGTGCCTTCGCTCCTTTTTCGCTTGCGCTTAGACCCCCAAAATGGCGGATCGGGCCAAAATCCTTTCCACGCCCACCCCCGTGACATCACGCTCCAAAGCCCTATAGAACAGAGTTTGAATGAAAGCAACAGAATTCTAAAACAAACAATAGAATTTGAATAAAAAGAGTAGAATTAGAATGAAAACAAAATCATTTGAACGAAAACAGAGGAATTTGAATGAAAAGAACGGAATTTGAATGAACAGAACAGAATTTGAATCAAAACAACGGAAATAGAATGAACAGAACAGAATTTGAATCAAAACAACGGAAATAGAATGAACATAACAGAATTTGAATCAAAACAATGAAATTTGAATGAAAACAACAGAATTAGAATGAAATGAATAGAATTTGAATGAAAACAACGGAATTACAATGTATAGGGCTTTGGAGTTGACGTCACGCCGCAATGCATTGTGGGAGCGCGGCACCATTTTCGGGGTCTACGAATCAAAACAAACACACTGTGTTGGAACGACGATTACAAGATGCTTAAAAGCAGCTCAAAAGAGAATGGACTGTATAGAGACCGATTTCGTCCAGAGGCGAAGCGGCGGTTCTTGCAGAAAATAACCTGCATTGGAAATGTGGACCCGTATGAAACACGGCCGTGGAGTAGAAACCCTGAAGACCAACCGCTATTGACGTAGCCTGATATATTTTCGTACCTTATCTGTGGAATCAGCGCGTACAAGTCGTCATCCAAACAAAGGTAAGTCAGCTCGAGGACTGCGAGTAAAATGCGTTTGATTTCCCTGCAAACATTCACATTAGTGCAGCATAAATTCATTCATGAGGGGAAATTACAGTGATAACATGTGGAGGCTGTTAGATGGATAACATAGTGAGTTGTGTGTGACATTGTCCTGAAGGATTTAGTTATTCTTTATGGTTAAAGAAATTGCAATGATTTATTCATATTTATTATAAATAATTCTAATTATACATCTTGCTTCCATATTTGTATCCTGTGTCACTAAAAATACATTTTATTTTAATTTTATACATTGATTAATGACCTGCAGAATCTCCTTATCATATTAAGTGATTCATAATTGTCACTTTATGCTTTCTCCATCTCTAAAGTGATGACATCCTTGCATTACATACTTTAGGTTCATTTTCTGCAGGCAGGTTTCTGACAGAGAACAGGCAGATTTAGAATATATCATGCAGCGTTCTATAGATGGACACATAAAGAAATGAAAAATTACATGTATGTGCTAACTTTCTAAACACTTTGTTACATTTATGATAAAGTAGATAAAACACATTTATGTCGGCCTTGGCTCATAGTTCTTGTCTTTAAATGAACTTTGTGTGTGTTTCAGGTACTGCACTCTCAAAGACTGAATGAACCAGCATTGCAGCCACGGGTCACTGTGAGCATCACAGGGAAGGTTGAAGCCGCCCACTGCACCTGTAAGGCCGGAGTCGCGGAGACCTGCACCCACGTCGCTTCTCTTCTGTTTAATGTAGAAGCAACAATGTTGATCTGTGGCACAAGGACTGTTACAGATGAACCTGCATACTGGGTTTTGCTGGGTAATATGACCAAGATACAGGTCAGAGGCCATAAGGTAGACTTCTCCTCTTCAGCTGCCCAAAAAAAGGCTCTTGATCAAAACATAAACAGACCATCCGTAACGAAAGGTCAAAGGAGCCTCAAAAAAGAAAAATCCCACCTGCTACTGTGGAGGAGTTGTCACTGCTATAATGTTTTATCTAGGGCTTCAGATTTATGCCTGTAGTGCACTGCCGTGTAAATAATTTGCATTTACTGAATATGTACTGACTGAGTCCCACTGTTCAAAAGTTGAATAAAGAAACAAACTACTTTTTGCCTCTTTTTTTTTATTTATTAAAACCACTTTATAGAACATCACATCCGTTACAGTGTAGAATCCATGTCATTTACAGTTTACAAATGACAAAATGTTTACATAAAATCATGAAGGGTTTACATGATATCACCCACTACTAACATTACTTTATTTACTGTATCTTCTGAAAAAATACCGCTATTTATACAGCACAAGACTTAAGAATATTTAACAGGAGCAAGTTTCATTGTTCCCTGGTTTTACTACCACACTGTTCAACAAACGCAGCAAACCTTCACCATCTTATCCAGAAGGGTCACCTCTTCACCCTCACATGGAAGAAGTAATCTGATTGGCATGGTGGTATGTTTGAAGCAGGTCCCTTGTGTAGCGCTGGAACCCAGTCATGATGTGCCATCCATTTCATAGGCTGGTTTGCTGCAATAATGCCAAATAATTAGCAACTCTATAAATAGAAGGTAGTTCTGCAAAATCACTCAGTAGGATGTTTGTTCTAATTTGCTATGAGCTCAGAGTGCATCGAAAATAAAACTAATAGGCTATAAAGAGTGATATGAACATATTTAGAACTTACCGGAATGAAAATGTCTGGAGCACCAACAGATATTTGGAGATGGAAGAGAACTGGATATCAGCTCGTCTCACAGCTGCTATCCAGGCTAGACGCCTTGGTTTGGTAACATCGATACGCGAGCTGCCTCATGTTGCTTCCAGGTTGGGAAACAATGAAAAGACAAACGCTTTTCAAGCTTATTCTCTTGCCGGTCGTGCGATCGAACATTGCAGCCGACCACACAGCAAGAACAAACCATGGCTGTTGTGTGTGCCTTCGCTCCTTTTTCGCTTGCGCTTAGACCCCCAAAATGGCGGATCGGGCCAAAATCCTTTCCACGCCCACCCCCGTGACATCACGCTCCAAAGCCCTATAGAACAGAGTTTGAATGAAAGCAACAGAATTCTAAAACAAACAATAGAATTTGAATAAAAAGAGTAGAATTAGAATGAAAACAAAATCATTTGAACGAAAACAGAGGAATTTTAATGAAAAGAACGGAATTAGAATGAAATGAATAGAATTTGAATCAAAACAACGGAATTTGAAAACAAACAACGGAATTTGAAAACAAACAACGGAATTTGAATGAACAGAACAGAATTTGAATCAAAGCAACGGAAATAGAATGAACAGAACAGAATTTGAATCAAAACAATGAAATTAGAATGAAATGAATAGAATTTGAATGAAAACAACGGAATTAGAATGTATAGGGCTTTGGAGTTGATGTCACGCCGCAATGCATTGTGGGAGCGCGGCACCATTTTCGGGGTCTACGAATCAAAACAAACACACTGTGTTGGAACGACGATTACAAGATGCTTAAAAGCAGCTCAAAAGAGAATGGACTGTATAGAGACCGATTTCGTCTAGAGGCGAAGCGGCGGTTCTTGCAGAAAATAACGTGCATTGGAAATGTGGACCCGTATGAAACACGGCCGTGGAGTAGAAACCCTGAAGACCAACCGCTATTGACGTAGCCTGATATATTTTCGTACCTTATCTGTGGAATCAGCGCGTACAAGTCGTCATCCAAACAAAGGTAAGTCAGCTCGAGGACTGCGAGTAAAATGCGTTTGATTTCCCTGCAAACATTCACATTAGTGCAGCATAAATTCATTCATGAGGGGAAATTACAGTGATAACATGTGGAGGCTGTTAGATGGATAACATAGTGAGTTGTGTGTGACATTGTCCTGAAGGATTTAGTTATTCTTTATGGTTAAAGAAATTGCAATGATTTATTCATATTTATTATAAATAATTCTAATTATACATCTTGCTTCCATATTTGTATCCTGTGTCACTAAAAATACATTTTATTTTAATTTTATACATTGATTAATGACCTGCAGAATCTCCTTATCATATTAAGTGATTCATAATTGTCACTTTATGCTTTCTCCATCTCTAAAGTGATGACATCCTTGCATTACATACTTTAGGTTCATTTTCTGCAGGCAGGTTTCTGACAGAGAACAGGCAGATTTAGAATATATCATGCAGCGTTCTATAGATGGACACATAAAGAAATGAAAAATTACATGTATGTGCTAACTTTCTAAACACTTTGCTACATTTATGATAAAGTAGATAAAACACATTTATGTCGGCCTTGGCTCATAGTTCTTGTCTTTCAATGAACTTTGTGTGTGTTTCAGGTACTGCACTCTCAAAGACTGAATGAACCAGCATTGCAGCCACGGGTCACTGTGAGCATCACAGGGAAGGTTGAAGCCGCCCACTGCACCTGTAAGGCCGGAGTCGCGGAGACCTGCACCCACGTCGCTTCTCTTCTGTTTAATGTAGAAGCAACAATGTTGATCTGTGGCACAAGGACTGTTACAGATGAACCTGCATACTGGGTTTTGCTGGGTAATATGACCAAGATACAGGTCAGAGGCCATAAGGTAGACTTCTCCTCTTCAGCTGCCCAAAAAAAGGCTCTTGATCAAAACATAAACAGACCATCCGTAATGAAAGGTCAAAGGAGCCTCAAAAAAGAAAAATCCCACCTGCTACTGTGGAGGAGTTGTCACTGCTATAATGTTTTATCTAGGGCTTCAGATTTATGCCTGTAGTGCACTGCCGTGTAAATAATTTGCATTTACTGAATATGTACTGACTGAGTCCCACTGTTCAAAAGTTGAATAAAGAAACAAACTACTTTTTGCCTCTTTTTTTTTATTTATTAAAACCACTTTATAGAACATCACATCCGTTACAGTGTAGAATCCATGTCATTTACAGTTTACAAATGACAAAATGTTTACATAAAATCATGAAGGGTTTACATGATATCACCCACTACTAACATTACTTTATTTACTGTATCTTCTGAAAAAATACCGCTATTTATACAGCACAAGACTTAAGAATATTTAACAGGAGCAAGTTTCATTGTTCCCTGGTTTTACTACCACACTGTTCAACAAACGCAGCAAACCTTCACCATCTTATCCAGAAGGGTCACCTCTTCACCCTCACATGGAAGAAGTAATCTGATTGGCATGGTGGTATGTTTGAAGCAGGTCCCTTGTGTAGCGCTGGAACCCAGTCATGATGTGCCATCCATTTCATAGGCTGGTTTGCTGCAATAATGCCAAATAATTAGCAACTCTATAAATAGAAGGTAGTTCTGCAAAATCACTCAGTAGGATGTTTGTTCTAATTTGCTATGAGCTCAGAGTGCATCGAAAATAAAACTAATAGGCTATAAAGAGTGATATGAACATATTTAGAACTTACCGGAATGAAAATGTCTGGAGCACCAACAGATATTTGGAGATGGAAGAGAACTGGATATCAGCTCGTCTCACAGCTGCTATCCAGGCTAGACGCCTTCGTTTGGTAACATCGATACGCGAGCTGCCTCATGTTGCTTCCAGGTTGGGAAACAATGAAAAGACAAACCCTTTTCAAGCTTATTCTCTTGCCGGTCGTGCGATCGAACATTGCAGCCGACCACACAGCAAGAACAAACCATGGCTGTTGTGTGTGCCTTCGCTCCTTTTTCGCTTGCGCTTAGACCCCCAAAATGGCGGATCGGGCCAAAATCCTTTCCACGCCCACCCCCGTGACATCACGCTCCAAAGCCCTATAGAACAGAGTTTGAATGAAAGCAACAGAATTCTAAAACAAACAATAGAATTTGAATAAAAAGAGTAGAATTAGAATGAAAACAAAATCATTTGAACGAAAACAGAGGAATTTTAATGAAAAGAACGGAATTAGAATGAAATGAATAGAATTTGAATCAAAACAACGGAATTTGAAAACAAACAACGGAATTTGAATGAACAGAACAGAATTTGAATCAAAACAACGGAAATAGAATGAACAGAACAGAATTTGAATCAAAACAACGGAAATAGAATGAACAGAACAGAATTTGAATCAAAACAATGAAATTTGAATGAAAACAACAGAATTAGAATGAAATGAATAGAATTTGAATGAAAACAACGGAATTACAATGTATAGGGCTTTGGAGTTGACGTCACGCCGCAATGCATTGTGGGAGCGCGGCACCATTTTCGGGGTCTACGAATCAAAACAAACACACTGTGTTGGAACGACGATTACAAGATGCTTAAAAGCAGCTCAAAAGAGAATGGACTGTATAGAGACCGATTTCGTCCAGAGGCGAAGCGGCGGTTCTTGCAGAAAATAACGTGCATTGGAAATGTGGACCCGTATGAAACACGGCCGTGGAGTAGAAACCCAGAAGACCAACC
Source organism: Perissodus microlepis (assembly GCF_051167445.1). Classification (NCBI taxonomy): domain Eukaryota; kingdom Metazoa; phylum Chordata; class Actinopteri; order Cichliformes; family Cichlidae; genus Perissodus; species Perissodus microlepis. The sequence goes on along the minus strand of NW_028182055.1, from coordinate 176,397 downwards.
GCTATTGACGTAGCCTGATATATTTTCGTACCTTATCTGTGGAATCAGCGCGTACAAGTCGTCATCCAAACAAAGGTAAGTCAGCTCGAGTACTGCGAGTAAAATGCGTTTGATTTCCCTGCAAACATTCACATTAGTGCAGCATAAATTCATTCATGAGGGGAAATTACAGTGATAACATGTGGAGGCTGTTAGATGGATAACATAGTGAGTTGTGTGTGACATTGTCCTGAAGGATTTAGTTATTCTTTATGGTTAAAGAAATTGCAATGATTTATTCATATTTATTATAAATAATTCTAATTATACATCTTGCTTCCATATTTGTATCCTGTGTCACTAAAAATACATTTTATTTTAATTTTATACATTGATTAATGACCTGCAGAATCTCCTTATCATATTAAGTGATTCATAATTGTCACTTTATGCTTTCTCCATCTCTAAAGTGATGACATCCTTGCATTACATACTTTAGGTTCATTTTGTGCAGGCAGGTTTCTGACAGAGAACAGGCAGATTTAGAATATATCATGCAGCGTTCTATAGATGGACACATAAAGAAATGAAAAATTACATGTATGTGCTAACTTTCTAAACACTTTGCTACATTTATGATAAAGTAGATAAAACACATTTATGTCGGCCTTGGCTCATAGTTCTTGTCTTTCAATGAACTTTGTGTGTGTTTCAGGTACTGCACTCTCAAAGACTGAATGAACCAGCATTGCAGCCACGGGTCACTGTGAGCATCACAGGGAAGGTTGAAGCCGCCCACTGCACCTGTAAGGCCGGAGTCGCGGAGACCTGCACCCACGTCGCTTCTCTTCTGTTTAATGTAGAAGCAACAATGTTGATCTGTGGCACAAGGACTGTTACAGATGAACCTGCATACTGGGTTTTGCTGGGTAATATGACCAAGATACAGGTCAGAGGCCATAAGGTAGACTTCTCCTCTTCAGCTGCCCAAAAAAAGGCTCTTGATCAAAACATAAACAGACCATCCGTAACGAAAGGTCAAAGGAGCCTCAAAAAAGAAAAATCCCACCTGCTACTGTGGAGGAGTTGTCACCGCTATAATGTTTTATCTAGGGCTTCAGATTTATGCCTGTAGTGCACTGCCGTGTAAATAATTTGCATTTACTGAATATGTACTGACTGAGTCCCACTGTTCAAAAGTTGAATAAAGAAACAAACTACTTTTTGCCTCTTTTTTTTATTTATTAAAACCACTTTATAGAACATCACATCCGTTACAGTGTAGAATCCATGTCATTTACAGTTTACAAATGACAAAATGTTTACATAAAATCATGAAGGGTTTACATGATATCACCCACTACTAACATTACTTTATTTACTGTATCTTCTGAAAAAATACCGCTATTTATACAGCACAAGACTTAAAATATTTAACAGGAGCAAGTTTCATTGTTCCCTGGTTTTACTACCACACTGTTCAACAAACGCAGCAAACCTTCACCATCTTATCCAGAAGGGTCACCTCTTCACCCTCACATGGAAGAAGTAATCTGATTGGCATGGTGGTATGTTTGAAGCAGGTCCCTTGTGTAGCGCTGGAACCCAGTCATGATGTGCCATCCATTTCATAGGCTGGTTTGCTGCAATAATGCCAAATAATTAGCAACTCTATAAATAGAAGGTAGTTCTGCAAAATCACTCAGTAGGATGTTTGTTCTAATTTGCTATGAGCTCAGAGTGCATCGAAAATAAAACTAATAGGCTATAAAGAGTGATATGAACATATTTAGAACTTACCGGAATGAAAATGTCTGGAGCACCAACAGATATTTGGAGATGGAAGAGAACTGGATATCAGCTCGTCTCACAGCTGCTATCCAGGCTAGACGCCTTCGTTTGGTAACATCGATACGCGAGCTGCCTCATGTTGCTTCCAGGTTGGGAAACAATGAAAAGACAAACCCTTTTCAAGCTTATTCTCTTGCCGGTCGTGCGATCGAACATTGCAGCCGACCACACAGCAAGAACAAACCATGGCTGTTGTGTGTGCCTTCGCTCCTTTTTCGCTTGTGCTTAGACCCCCAAAATGGCGGATCGGGCCAAAATCCTTTCCACACCCACCCCCGTGACATCACGCTCCAAAGCCCTATAGAACAGAGTTTGAATGAAAGCAACAGAATTCTAAAACAAACAATAGAATTTGAATAAAAAGAGTAGAATTAGAATGAAAACAAAATCATTTGAACGAAAACAGAGGAATTTTAATGAAAAGAACGGAATTAGAATGAAATGAATAGAATTTGAATCAAAACAACGGAATTTGAAAACAAACAACGGAATTTGAAAACAAACAACGGAATTTGAATGAACAGAACAGAATTTGAATCAAAGCAACGGAAATAGAATGAACAGAACAGAATTTGAATCAAAACAATGAAATTTGAATGAAATGAATAGAATTTGAATGAAAACAACGGAATTACAATGTATAGGGCTTTGGAGTTGACGTCACGCCGCAATGCATTGTGGGAGCGCGGCACCATTTTCGGGGTCTACGAATCAAAACAAACACACTGTGTTGGAACGACGATTACAAGATGCTTAAAAGCAGCTCAAAAGAGAATGGACTGTATAGAGACCGATTTCGTCTAGAGGCGAAGCGGCGGTTCTTGCAGAAAATAACGTGCATTGGAAATGTGGACCCGTATGAAACACGGCCGTGGAGTAGAAACCCAGAAGACCAACCGCTATTGACGTAGCCTGATATATTTTCGTACCTTATCTGTGGAATCAGCGCGTACAAGTCGTCATCCAAACAAAGGTAAGTCAGCTCGAGTACTGCGAGTAAAATGCGTTTGATTTCCCTGCAAACATTCACATTAGTGCAGCATAAATTCATTCATGAGGGGAAATTACAGTGATAACATGTGGAGGCTGTTAGATGGATAACATAGTGAGTTGTGTGTGACATTGTCCTGAAGGATTTAGTTATTCTTTATGGTTAAAGAAATTGCAATGATTTATTGATATTTATTATAAATAATTCTAATTATACATCTTGCTTCCATATTTGTATCCTGTGTCACTAAAAATACATTTTATTTTAATTTTATACATTGATTAATGACCTGCAGAATCTCCTTATCATATTAAGTGATTCATAATTGTCACTTTATGCTTTCTCCATCTCTAAAGTGATGACATCCTTGCATTACATACTTTAGGTTCATTTTCTGCAGGCAGGTTTCTGACAGAGAACAGGCAGATTTAGAATATATCATGCAGCGTTCTATAGATGGACACATAAAGAAATGAAAAATTACATGTATGTGCAAATTTTCTAAACACTTTGTTACATTTATGATAAAGTAGATAAAACACATTTATGTCGGCCTTGGCTCATAGTTCTTGTCTTTCAATGAACTTTGTGTGTGTTTCAGGTACTGCACTCTCAAAGACTGAATGAACCAGCATTGCAGCCACGGGTCACTGTGAGCATCACAGGGAAGGTTGAAGCCGCCCACTGCACCTGTAAGGCCGGAGTCGCGGAGACCTGCACCCACGTCGCTTCTCTTCTGTTTAATGTAGAAGCAACAATGTTGATCTGTGGCACAAGGACTGTTACAGATGAACCTGCATACTGGGTTTTGCTGGGTAATATGACCAAGATACAGGTCAGAGGCCATAAGGTAGACTTCTCCTCTTCAGCTGCCCAAAAAAAGGCTCTTGATCAAAACATAAACAGACCATCCGTAACGAAAGGTCAAAGGAGCCTCAAAAAAGAAAAATCCCACCTGCTACTGTGGAGGAGTTGTCACTGCTATAATGTTTTATCTAGGGCTTCAGATTTATGCCTGTAGTGCACTGCCGTGTAAATAATTTGCATTTACTGAATATGTACTGACTGAGTCCCACTGTTCAAAAGTTGAATAAAGAAACAAACTACTTTTTGCCTCTTTTTTTTTATTTATTAAAACCACTTTATAGAACATCACATCCGTTACAGTGTAGAATCCATGTCATTTACAGTTTACAAATGACAAAATGTTTACATAAAATCATGAAGGGTTTACATGATATCACCCACTACTAACATTACTTTATTTACTGTATCTTCTGAAAAAATACCGCTATTTATACAGCACAAGACTTAAGAATATTTAACAGGAGCAAGTTTCATTGTTCCCTGGTTTTACTACCACACTGTTCAACAAACGCAGCAAACCTTCACCATCTTATCCAGAAGGGTCACCTCTTCACCCTCACATGGAAGAAGTAATCTGATTGGCATGGTGGTATGTTTGAAGCAGGTCCCTTGTGTAGCGCTGGAACCCAGTCATGATGTGCCATCCATTTCATAGGCTGGTTTGCTGCAATAATGCCAAATAATTAGCAACTCTATAAATAGAAGGTAGTTCTGCAAAATCACTCAGTAGGATGTTTGTTCTAATTTGCTATGAGCTCAGAGTGCATCGAAAATAAAACTAATAGGCTATAAAGAGTGATATGAACATATTTAGAACTTACCGGAATGAAAATGTCTGGAGCACCAACAGATATTTGGAGATGGAAGAGAACTGGATATCAGCTCGTCTCACAGCTGCTATCCAGGCTAGACGCCTTCGTTTGGTAACATCGATACACGAGCTGCCTCATGTTGCTTCCAGGTTGGGAAACAATGAAAAGACAAACCCTTTTCAAGCTTATTCTCTTGCCGGTCGTGCGATCGAACATTGTAGCCGACCACACAGCAAGAACAAACCATGGCTGTTGTGTGTGCCTTCGCTCCTTTTTCGCTTGCGCTTAGACCCCCAAAATGGCGGATCGGGCCAAAATCCTTTCCACGCCCACCCCTGTGACATCACGCTCCAAAGCCCTATAGAACAGAGTTTGAATGAAAGCAACAGAATTCTAAAACAAACAATAGAATTTGAATAAAAAGAGTAGAATTAGAATGAAAACAAAATCATTTGAACGAAAACAGAGGAATTTTAATGAAAAGAACGGAATTAGAATGAAATGAATAGAATTTGAATCAAAACAACGGAATTTGAAAACAAACAACGGAATTTGAAAACAAACAACGGAATTTGAATGAACAGAACAGAATTTGAATCAAAACAACGGAAATAGAATGAACAGAACAGAATTTGAATCAAAACAACGGAAATAGAATGAACAGAACAGAATTTGAATCAAAACAATGAAATTTGAATGAAAACAACAGAATTAGAATGAAATGAATAGAATTTGAATGAAAACAACGGAATTAGAATGTATAGGGCTTTGGAGTTGACGTCACGCCGCAATGCATTGTGGGAGCGCGGCACCATTTTCGGGGTCTACGAATCAAAACAAACACACTGTGTTGGAACGACGATTACAAGATGCTTAAAAGCAGCTCAAAAGAGAATGGACTGTATAGAGACCGATTTCGTCCAGAGGCGAAGCGGCGGTTCTTGCAGAAAATAACGTGCATTGGAAATGTGGACCCGTATGAAACACGGCCGTGGAGTAGAAACCCAGAAGACCAACCGCTATTGACGTAGCCTGATATATTTTCGTACCTTATCTGTGGAATCAGCGCGTACAAGTCGTCATCCAAACAAAGGTAAGTCAGCTCGAGTACTGCGAGTAAAATGCGTTTGATTTCCCTGCAAACATTCACATTAGTGCAGCATAAATTCATTCATGAGGGGAAATTACAGTGATAACATGTGGAGGCTGTTAGATGGATAACATAGTGAGTTGTGTGTGACATTGTCCTGAAGGATTTAGTTATTCTTTATGGTTAAAGAAATTGCAATGATTTATTCATATTTATTATAAATAATTCTAATTATACATCTTGCTTCCATATTTGTATCCTGTGTCACTAAAAATACATTTTATTTTAATTTTATACATTGATTAATGACCTGCAGAATCTCCTTATCATATTAAGTGATTCATAATTGTCACTTTATGCTTTCTCCATCTCTAAAGTGATGACATCCTTGCATTACATACTTTAGGTTCATTTTCTGCAGGCAGCTTTCTGACAGAGAACAGGCAGATTTAGAATATATCATGCAGCGTTCTATAGATGGACACATAAAGAAATGAAAAATTACATGTATGTGCAAATTTTCTAAACACTTTGTTACATTTATGATAAAGTAGATAAAACACATTTATGTCGGCCTTGGCTCATAGTTCTTGTCTTTCAATGAACTTTGTGTGTGTTTCAGGTACTGCACTCTCAAAGACTGAATGAACCAGCATTGCAGCCACGGGTCACTGTGAGCATCACAGGGAAGGTTGAAGCCGCCCACTGCACCTGTAAGGCCGGATTCGCGGAGACCTGCACCCACGTCGCTTCTCTTCTGTTTAATGTAGAAGCAACAGTGTTGATCTGTGGCACAAGGACTGTTACAGATGAACCTGCATACTGGGTTTTTCTGGGTAATATGACCAAGATACAGGTCAGAGGCCATAAGGTAGACTTCTCCTCTTCAGCTGCCCAAAAAAAGGCTCTTGATCAAAACATAAACAGACCATCCGTAACGAAAGGTCAAAGGAGCCTCAAAAAAGAAAAATCCCACCTGCTACTGTGGAGGAGTTGTCACTGCTATAATGTTTTATCTAGGGCTTCAGATTCATGCCTGTAGTGCACTGCCGTGTAAATAATTTGCATTTACTGAATATGTACTGACTGAGTCCCACTGTTCAAAAGTTGAATAAAGAAACAAACTACTTTTTGCCTCTTTTTTTTTATTTATTAAAACCACTTTATAGAACATCACATCCGTTACAGTGTAGAATCCATGTCATTTACAGTTTACAAATGCCAAAATGTTTACATAAAATCATAAAGGGTTTACATGATATCACCCACTACTAACATTACTTTATTTACTGTATCTTCTGAAAAAATACCGCTATTTATACAGCACAAGACTTAAGAATATTTAACAGGAGCAAGTTTCATTGTTCCCTGGTTTTACTACCACACTGTTCAACAAACGCAGCAAACCTTCACCATCTTATCCAGAAGGGTCACCTCTTCACCCTCACATGGAAGAAGTAATCTGATTGGCATGGTGGTATGTTTGAAGCAGGTCCCTTGTGTAGCGCTGGAACCCAGTCATGATGTGCCATCCATTTCATAGGCTGGTTTGCTGCAATAATGCCAAATAATTAGCAACTCTATAAATAGAAGGTAGTTCTGCAAAATCACTCAGTAGGATGTTTGTTCTAATTTGCTATGAGCTCAGAGTGCATCGAAAATAAAACTAATAGGCTATAAAGAGTGATATGAACATATTTAGAACTTACTGGAATGAAAATGTCTGGAGAACCAACAGATATTTGGAGATGGAAGAGAACTGGATATCAGCTCGTCTCACAGCTGCTATCCAGGCTAGACGCCTTCGTTTGGTAACATCGATACACGAGCTGCCTCATGTTGCTTCCAGGTTGGGAAACAATGAAAAGACAAACCCTTTTCAAGCTTATTCTCTTGCCGGTCGTGCGATCGAACATTGCAGCCGACCACACAGCAAGAACAAACCATGGCTGTTGTGTGTGCCTTCGCTCCTTTTTCGCTTGCGCTTAGACCCCCAAAATGGCGGATCGGGCCAAAATCCTTTCCACGCCCACCCCCGTGACATCACGCTCCAAAGCCCTATAGAACAGAGTTTGAATGAAAGCAACAGAATTCTAAAACAAACAATAGAATTTGAATAAAAAGAGTAGAATTAGAATGAAAACAAAATCATTTGAACGAAAACAGAGGAATTTTAATGAAAAGAACGGAATTAGAATGAAATGAATAGAATTTGAATCAAAACAACGGAATTTGAAAACAAACAACGGAATTTGAAAACAAACAACGGAATTTGAATGAACAGAACAGAATTTGAATCAAAACAACGGAAATAGAATGAACAGAACAGAATTTGAATCAAAACAACGGAAATAGAATGAACAGAACAGAATTTGAATCAAAACAATGAAATTTGAATGAAAACAACAGAATTAGAATGAAATGAATAGAATTTGAATGAAAACAACGGAATTACAATGTATAGGGCTTTGGAGTTGACGTCACGCCGCAATGCATTGTGGGAGCGCGGCACCATTTTCGGGGTCTACGAATCAAAACAAACACCCTGTGTTGGAACGACGATTACAAGATGCTTAAAAGCAGCTCAAAAGAGAATGGACTGTATAGAGACCGATTTCGTCCAGAGGCGAAGCGGCGGTTCTTGCAGAAAATAACGTGCATTGGAAATGTGGACCCGTATGAAACACGGCCGTGGAGTAGAAACCCAGAAGACCAACCGCTATTGACGTAGCCTGATATATTTTCGTACCTTATCTGTGGAATCAGCGCGTACAAGTCGTCATCCAAACAAAGGTAAGTCAGCTCGAGTACTGCGAGTAAAATGCGTTTGATTTCCCTGCAAACATTCACATTAGTGCAGCATAAATTCATTCATGAGGGGAAATTACAGTGATAACATGTGGAGGCTGTTAGATGGATAACATAGTGAGTTGTGTGTGACATTGTCCTGAAGGATTTAGTTATTCTTTATGGTTAAAGAAATTGCAATGATTTATTCATATTTATTATAAATAATTCTAATTATACATCTTGCTTCCATATTTGTATCCTGTGTCACTAAAAATACATTTTATTTTAATTTTATACATTGATTAATGACCTGCAGAATCTCCTTATCATATTAAGTGATTCATAATTGTCACTTTATGCTTTCTCCATCTCTAAAGTGATGACATCCTTGCATTACATACTTTAGGTTCATTTTCTGCAGGCAGGTTTCTGACAGAGAACAGGCAGATTTAGAATATATCATGCAGCGTTCTATAGATGGACACATAAAGAAATGAAAAATTACATGTATGTGCAAATTTTCTAAACACTTTGTTACATTTATGATAAAGTAGATAAAACACATTTATGTCGGCCTTGGCTCATAGTTCTTGTCTTTCAATGAACTTTGTGTGTGTTTCAGGTACTGCACTCTCAAAGACTGAATGAACCAGCATTGCAGCCACGGGTCACTGTGAGCATCACAGGGAAGGTTGAAGCCGCCCACTGCACCTGTAAGGCCGGAGTCGCGGAGACCTGCACCCACGTCGCTTCTCTTCTGTTTAATGTAGAAGCAACAATGTTGATCTGTGGCACAAGGACTGTTACAGATGAACCTGCATACTGGGTTTTGCTGGGTAATATGACCAAGATACAGGTCAGAGGCCATAAGGTAGACTTCTCCTCTTCAGCTGCCCAAAAAAAGGCTCTTGATCAAAACATAAACAGACCATCCGTAACGAAAGGTCAAAGGAGCCTCAAAAAAGAAAAATCCCACCTGCTACTGTGGAGGAGTTGTCACTGCTATAATGTTTTATCTAGGGCTTCAGATTTATGCCTGTAGTGCACTGCCGTGTAAATAATTTGCATTTACTGAATATGTACTGACTGAGTCCCACTGTTCAAAAGTTGAATAAAGAAACAAACTACTTTTTGCCTCTTTTTTTTATTTATTAAAACCACTTTATAGAACATCACATCCGTTACAGTGTAGAATCCATGTCATTTACAGTTTACAAATGACAAAATGTTTACATAAAATCATGAAGGGTTTACATGATATCACCCACTACTAACATTACTTTATTTACTGTATCTTCTGAAAAAATACCGCTATTTATACAGCACAAGACTTAAAATATTTAACAGGAGCAAGTTTCATTGTTCCCTGGTTTTACTACCACACTGTTCAACAAACGCAGCAAACCTTCACCATCTTATCCAGAAGGGTCACCTCTTCACCCTCACATGGAAGAAGTAATCTGATTGGCATGGTGGTATGTTTGAAGCAGGTCCCTTGTGTAGCGCTGGAACCCAGTCATGATGTGCCATCCATTTCATAGGCTGGTTTGCTGCAATAATGCCAAATAATTAGCAACTCTATAAATAGAAGGTAGTTCTGCAAAATCACTCAGTAGGATGTTTGTTCTAATTTGCTATGAGCTCAGAGTGCATCGAAAATAAAACTAATAGGCTATAAAGAGTGATATGAACATATTTAGAACTTACCGGAATGAAAATGTCTGGAGCACCAACAGATATTTGGAGATGGAAGAGAACTGGATATCAGCTCGTCTCACAGCTGCTATCCAGGCTAGACGCCTTCGTTTGGTAACATCGATACACGAGCTGCCTCATGTTGCTTCCAGGTTGGGAAACAATGAAAAGACAAACCCTTTTCAAGCTTATTCTCTTGCCGGTCGTGCGATCGAACATTGTAGCCGACCACACAGCAAGAACAAACCATGGCTGTTGTGTGTGCCTTCGCTCCTTTTTCGCTTGCGCTTAGACCCCCAAAATGGCGGATCGGGCCAAAATCCTTTCCACGCCCACCCCCGTGACATCACGCTCCAAAGCCCTATAGAACAGAGTTTGAATGAAAGCAACAGAATTCTAAAACAAACAATAGAATTTGAATAAAAAGAGTAGAATTAGAATGAAAACAAAATCATTTGAACGAAAACAGAGGAATTTTAATGAAAAGAACGGAATTAGAATGAAATGAATATAATTTGAATCAAAACAACGGAATTTGAAAACAAACAACGGAATTTGAAAACAAACAACGGAATTTGAATGAACAGAATAGAATTTGAATCAAAACAACGGAAATAGAATGAACAGAACAGAATTTGAATCAAAACAATGAAATTTGAATGAAAACAACAGAATTAGAATGAAATGAATAGAATTTGAATGAAAGCAACAGAATTCTAAAACAAACAATAGAATTTGAATAAAAAGAGTAGAATTAGAATGAAAACAAAATCATTTGAACGAAAACAGAGGAATTTTAATGAAAAGAACGGAATTAGAATGAAATGAATAGAATTTGAATCAAAACAACGGAATTTGAAAACAAACAACGGAATTTGAAAACAAACAACGGAATTTGAATGAACAGAACAGAATTTGAATCAAAACAACGGAAATAGAATGAACAGAACAGAATTTGAATCAAAACAACGGAAATAGAATGAACAGAACAGAATTTGAATCAAAACAATGAAATTTGAATGAAAACAACAGAATTAGAATGAAATGAATAGAATTTGAATGAAAACAACGGAATTAGAATGTATAGGGCTTTGGAGTTGACGTCACGCCGCAATGCATTGTGGGAGCGCGGCACCATTTTCGGGGTCTACGAATCAAAACAAACACACTGTGTTGGAACGACGATTACAAGATGCTTAAAAGCAGCTCAAAAGAGAATGGACTGTATAGAGACCGATTTCGTCTAGAGGCGAAGCGGCGGTTCTTGCAGAAAATAACGTGCATTGGAAATGTGGACCCGTATGAAACACGGCCGTGGAGTAGAAACCCAGAAGACCAACCGCTATTGACGTAGCCTGATATATTTTCGTACCTTATCTGTGGAATCAGCGCGTACAAGTCGTCATCCAAACAAAGGTAAGTCAGCTCGAGTACTGCGAGTAAAATGCGTTTGATTTCCCTGCAAACATTCACATTAGTGCAGCATAAATTCATTCATGAGGGGAAATTACAGTGATAACATGTGGAGGCTGTTAGATGGATAACATAGTGAGTTGTGTGTGACATTGTCCTGAAGGATTTAGTTATTCTTTATGGTTAAAGAAATTGCAATGATTTATTGATATTTATTATAAATAATTCTAATTATACATCTTGCTTCCATATTTGTATCCTGTGTCACTAAAAATACATTTTATTTTAATTTTATACATTGATTAATGACCTGCAGAATCTCCTTATCATATTAAGTGATTCATAATTGTCACTTTATGCTTTCTCCATCTCTAAAGTGATGACATCCTTGCATTACATACTTTAGGTTCATTTTCTGCAGGCAGGTTTCTGACAGAGAACAGGCAGATTTAGAATATATCATGCAGCGTTCTATAGATGGACACATAAAGAAATGAAAAATTACATGTATGTGCAAATTTTCTAAACACTTTGTTACATTTATGATAAAGTAGATAAAACACATTTATGTCGGCCTTGGCTCATAGTTCTTGTCTTTCAATGAACTTTGTGTGTGTTTCAGGTACTGCACTCTCAAAGACTGAATGAACCAGCATTGCAGCCACGGGTCACTGTGAGCATCACAGGGAAGGTTGAAGCCGCCCACTGCACCTGTAAGGCCGGAGTCGCGGAGACCTGCACCCACGTCGCTTCTCTTCTGTTTAATGTAGAAGCAACAATGTTGATCTGTGGCACAAGGACTGTTACAGATGAACCTGCATACTGGGTTTTTCTGGGTAATATGACCAAGATACAGGTCAGAGGCCATAAGGTAGACTTCTCCTCTTCAGCTGCCCAAAAAAAGGCTCTTGATCAAAACATAAACAGACCATCCGTAACGAAAGGTCAAAGGAGCCTCAAAAAAGAAAAATCACACCTGCTACTGTGGAGGAGTTGTCACTGCTATAATGTTTTATCTAGGGCTTCAGATTCATGCCTGTAGTGCACTGCCGTGTAAATAATTTGCATTTACTGAATATGTACTGACTGAGTCCCACTGTTCAAAAGTTGAATAAAGAAACAAACTACTTTTTGCCTCTTTTTTTTTATTTATTAAAACCACTTTATAGAACATCACATCCGTTACAGTGTAGAATCCATGTCATTTACAGTTTACAAATGACAAAATGTTTACATAAAATCATGAAGGGTTTACATGATATCACCCACTACTAACATTACTTTATTTACTGTATCTTCTGAAAAAATACCGCTATTTATACAGCACAAGACTTAAAATATTTAACAGGAGCAAGTTTCATTGTTCCCTGGTTTTACTACCACACTGTTCAACAAACGCAGCAAACCTTCACCATCTTATCCAGAAGGGTCACCTCTTCACCCTCACATGGAAGAAGTAATCTGATTGGCATGGTGGTATGTTTGAAGCAGGTCCCTTGTGTAGCGCTGGAACCCAGTCATGATGTGCCATCCATTTCATAGGCTGGTTTGCTGCAATAATGCCAAATAATTAGCAACTCTATAAATAGAAGGTAGTTCTGCAAAATCACTCAGTAGGATGTTTGTTCTAATTTGCTATGAGCTCAGAGTGCATCGAAAATAAAACTAATAGGCTATAAAGAGTGATATGAACATATTTAGAACTTACCGGAATGAAAATGTCTGGAGCACCAACAGATATTTGGAGATGGAAGAGAACTGGATATCAGCTCGTCTCACAGCTGCTATCCAGGCTAGACGCCTTCGTTTGGTAACATCGATACACGAGCTGCCTTATGTTGCTTCCAGGTTGGGAAACAATGAAAAGACAAACCCTTTTCAAGCTTATTCTCTTGCCGGTCGTGCGATCGAACATTGCAGCCGACCACACAGCAAGAACAAACCATGGCTGTTGTGTGTGCCTTCGCTCCTTTTTCGCTTGCGCTTAGACCCCCAAAATGGCGGATCGGGCCAAAATCCTTTCCGCGCCCACCCCCGTGACATCACGCTCCAAAGCCCTATAGAACAGAGTTTGAATGAAAGCAACAGAATTCTAAAACAAACAATAGAATTTGAATAAAAAGAGTAGAATTAGAATGAAAACAAAATCATTTGAACGAAAACAGAGGAATTTTAATGAAAAGAACGGAATTAGAATGAAATGAATAGAATTTGAATCAAAACAACGGAATTTGAAAACAAACAACGGAATTTGAAAACAAACAACGGAATTTGAATGAACAGAACAGAATTTGAATCAAAACAATGAAATTTGAATGAAAACAACAGAATTAGAATGAAATGAATAGAATTTGAATGAAAACAACGGAATTACAATGTATAGGGCTTTGGAGTTGACGTCACGCCGCAATGCATTGTGGGAGCGCGGCACCATTTTCGGGGTCTACGAATTAAAACAAACACACTGTGTTGGAACGACGATTACAAGATGCTTAAAAGCAGCTCAAAAGAGAATGGACTGTATAGAGACCGATTTCGTCCAGAGGCGAAGCGGCGGTTCTTGCAGAAAATAACGTGCATTGGAAATGTGGACCCGTATGAAACACGGCCGTGGAGTAGAAACCCAGAAGACCAACCGCTATTGACGTAGCCTGATATATTTTCGTACCTTATCTGTGGAATCAGCGCGTACAAGTCGTCATCCAAACAAAGGTAAGTCAGCTCGAGTACTGCGAGTAAAATGCGTTTGATTTCCCTGCAAACATTCACATTAGTGCAGCATAAATTCATTCATGAGGGGAAATTACAGTGATAACATGTGGAGGCTGTTAGATGGATAACATAGTGAGTTGTGTGTGACATTGTCCTGAAGGATTTAGTTATTCTTTATGGTTAAAGAAATTGCAATGATTTATTGATATTTATTATAAATAATTCTAATTATACATCTTGCTTCCATATTTGTATCCTGTGTCACTAAAAATACATTTTATTTTAATTTTATACATTGATTAATGACCTGCAGAATCTCCTTATCATATTAAGTGATTCATAATTGTCACTTTATGCTTTCTCCATCTCTAAAGTGATGACATCCTTGCATTACATACTTTAGGTTCATTTTCTGCAGGCAGGTTTCTGACAGAGAACAGGCAGATTTAGAATATATCATGCAGCGTTCTATAGATGGACACATAAAGAAATGAAAAATTACATGTATGTGCAAATTTTCTAAACACTTTGTTACATTTATGATAAAGTAGATAAAACACATTTATGTCGGCCTTGGCTCATAGTTCTTGTCTTTCAATGAACTTTGTGTGTGTTTCAGGTACTGCACTCTCAAAGACTGAATGAACCAGCATTGCAGCCACGGGTCACTGTGAGCATCACAGGGAAGGTTGAAGCCGCCCACTGCACCTGTAAGGCCGGAGTCGCGGAGACCTGCACCCACGTCGCTTCTCTTCTGTTTAATGTAGAAGCAACAATGTTGATCTGTGGCACAAGGACTGTTACAGATGAACCTGCATACTGGGTTTTGCTGGGTAATATGACCAAGATACAGGTCAGAGGCCATAAGGTAGACTTCTCCTCTTCAGCTGCCCAAAAAAAGGCTCTTGATCAAAACATAAACAGACCATCCGTAACGAAAGGTCAAAGGAGCCTCAAAAAAGAAAAATCCCACCTGCTACTGTGGAGGAGTTGTCACTGCTATAATGTTTTATCTAGGGCTTCAGATTTATGCCTGTAGTGCACTGCCGTGTAAATAATTTGCATTTACTGAATATGTACTGACTGAGTCCCACTGTTCAAAAGTTGAATAAAGAAACAAACTACTTTTTGCCTCTTTTTTTTTATTTATTAAAACCACTTTATAGAACATCACATCCGTTACAGTGTAGAATCCATGTCATTTACAGTTTACAAATGACAAAATGTTTACATAAAATCATGAAGGGTTTACATGATATCACCCACTACTAACATTACTTTATTTACTGTATCTTCTGAAAAAATACCGCTATTTATACAGCACAAGACTTAAAATATTTAACAGGAGCAAGTTTCATTGTTCCCTGGTTTTACTACCACACTGTTCAACAAACGCAGCAAACCTTCACCATCTTATCCAGAAGGGTCACCTCTTCACCCTCACATGGAAGAAGTAATCTGATTGGCATGGTGGTATGTTTGAAGCAGGTCCCTTGTGTAGCGCTGGAACCCAGTCATGATGTGCCATCCATTTCATAGGCTGGTTTGCTGCAATAATGCCAAATAATTAGCAACTCTATAAATAGAAGGTAGTTCTGCAAAATCACTCAGTAGGATGTTTGTTCTAATTTGCTATGAGCTCAGAGTGCATCGAAAATAAAACTAATAGGCTATAAAGAGTGATATGAACATATTTAGAACTTACCGGAATGAAAATGTCTGGAGCACCAACAGATATTTGGAGATGGAAGAGAACTGGATATCAGCTCGTCTCACAGCTGCTATCCAGGCTAGACGCCTTCGTTTGGTAACATCGATACACGAGCTGCCTCATGTTGCTTCCAGGTTGGGAAACAATGAAAAGACAAACCCTTTTCAAGCTTATTCTCTTGCCGGTCGTGCGATCGAACATTGTAGCCGACCACACAGCAAGAACAAACCATGGCTGTTGTGTGTGCCTTCGCTCCTTTTTCGCTTGCACTTAGACCCCCAAAATGGCGGATCGGGCCAAAATCCTTTCCACGCCCACCCCCGTGACATCACGCTCCAAAGCCCTATAGAACAGAGTTTGAATGAAAGCAACAGAATTCTAAAACAAACAATAGAATTTGAATAAAAAGAGTAGAATTAGAATGAAAACAAAATCATTTGAACGAAAACAGAGGAATTTTAATGAAAAGAACGGAATTAGAATGAAATGAATATAATTTGAATCAAAACAACGGAATTTGAAAACAAACAACGGAATTTGAATGAACAGAACAGAATTTGAATCAAAACAACGGAAATAGAATGAACAGAACAGAATTTGAATCAAAACAATGAAATTTGAATGAAAACAACAGAATTAGAATGAAATGAATAGAATTTGAATGAAAGCAACAGAATTCTAAAACAAACAATAGAATTTGAATAAAAAGAGTAGAATTAGAATGAAAACAAAATCATTTGAACGAAAACAGAGGAATTTTAATGAAAAGAACGGAATTAGAATGAAATGAATAGAATTTGAATCAAAACAACGGAATTTGAAAACAAACAACGGAATTTGAAAACAAACAACGGAATTTGAATGAACAGAACAGAATTTGAATCAAAACAATGAAATTTGAATGAAAACAACAGAATTAGAATGAAATGAATAGAATTTGAATGAAAACAACGGAATTACAATGTATAGGGCTTTGGAGTTGACGTCACGCCGCAATGCATTGTGGGAGCGCGGCACCATTTTCGGGGTCTACGAATCAAAACAAACACACTGTGTTGGAACGACGATTACAAGATGCTTAAAAGCAGCTCAAAAGAGAATGGACTGTATAGAGACCGATTTCGTCTAGAGGCGAAGCGGCGGTTCTTGCAGAAAATAACGTGCATTGGAAATGTGGACCCGTATGAAACACGGCCGTGGAGTAGAAACCCAGAAGACCAACCGCTATTGACGTAGCCTGATATATTTTCGTACCTTATCTGTGGAATCAGCGTGTACAAGTCGTCATCCAAACAAAGGTAAGTCAGCTCGAGTACTGCGAGTAAAATGCGTTTGATTTCCCTGCAAACATTCACATTAGTGCAGCATAAATTCATTCATGAGGGGAAATTACAGTGATAACATGTGGAGGCTGTTAGATGGATAACATAGTGAGTTGTGTGTGACATTGTCCTGAAGGATTTAGTTATTCTTTATGGTTAAAGAAATTGCAATGATTTATTCATATTTATTATAAATAATTCTAATTATACATCTTGCTTCCATATTTGTATCCTGTGTCACTAAAAATACATTTTATTTTAATTTTATACATTGATTAATGACCTGCAGAATCTCCTTATCATATTAAGTGATTCATAATTGTCACTTTATGCTTTCTCCATCTCTAAAGTGATGACATCCTTGCATTACATACTTTAGGTTCATTTTCTGCAGGCAGGTTTCTGACAGAGAACAGGCAGATTTAGAATATATCATGCAGCGTTCTATAGATGGACACATAAAGAAATGAAAAATTACATGTATGTGCTAACTTTCTAAACACTTTGTTACATTTATGATAAAGTAGATAAAACACATTTATGTCGGCCTTGGCTCATAGTTCTTGTCTTTCAATGAACTTTGTGTGTGTTTCAGGTACTGCACTCTCAAAGACTGAATGAACCAGCATTGCAGCCACGGGTCACTGTGAGCATCACAGGGAAGGTTGAAGCCGCCCACTGCACCTGTAAGGCCGGAGTCGCGGAGACCTGCACCCACGTCGCTTCTCTTCTGTTTAATGTAGAAGCAACAATGTTGATCTGTGGCACAAGGACTGTTACAGATGAACCTGCATACTGGGTTTTTCTGGGTAATATGACCAAGATACAGGTCAGAGGCCATAAGGTAGACTTCTCCTCTTCAGCTGCCCAAAAAAAGGCTCTTGATCAAAACATAAACAGACCATCCGTAACGAAAGGTCAAAGGAGCCTCAAAAAAGAAAAATCCCACCTGCTACTGTGGAGGAGTTGTCACTGCTATAATGTTTTATCTAGGGCTTCAGATTCATGCCTGTAGTGCACTGCCGTGTAAATAATTTGCATTTACTGAATATGTACTGACTGAGTCCCACTGTTCAAAAGTTGAATAAAGAAACAAACTACTTTTTGCCTCTTTTTTTTTATTTATTAAAACCACTTTATAGAACATCACATCCGTTACAGTGTAGAATCCATGTCATTTACAGTTTACAAATGACAAAATGTTTACATAAAATCATGAAGGGTTTACATGATATCACCCACTACTAACATTACTTTATTTACTGTATCTTCTGAAAAAATACCGCTATTTATACAGCACAAGACTTAAAATATTTAACAGGAGCAAGTTTCATTGTTCCCTGGTTTTACTACCACACTGTTCAACAAACGCAGCAAACCTTCACCATCTTATCCAGAAGGGTCACCTCTTCACCCTCACATGGAAGAAGTAATCTGATTGGCATGGTGGTATGTTTGAAGCAGGTCCCTTGTGTAGCGCTGGAACCCAGTCATGATGTGCCATCCATTTCATAGGCTGGTTTGCTGCAATAATGCCAAATAATTAGCAACTCTATAAATAGAAGGTAGTTCTGCAAAATCACTCAGTAGGATGTTTGTTCTAATTTGCTATGAGCTCAGAGTGCATCGAAAATAAAACTAATAGGCTATAAAGAGTGATATGAACATATTTAGAACTTACCGGAATGAAAATGTCTGGAGCACCAACAGATATTTGGAGATGGAAGAGAACTGGATATCAGCTCGTCTCACAGCTGCTATCCAGGCTAGACGCCTTCGTTTGGTAACATCGATACACGAGCTGCCTTATGTTGCTTCCAGGTTGGGAAACAATGAAAAGACAAACCCTTTTCAAGCTTATTCTCTTGCCGGTCGTGCGATCGAACATTGCAGCCGACCACACAGCAAGAACAAACCATGGCTGTTGTGTGTGCCTTCGCTCCTTTTTCGCTTGCGCTTAGACCCCCAAAATGGCGGATCGGGCCAAAATCCTTTCCGCGCCCACCCCCGTGACATCACGCTCCAAAGCCCTATAGAACAGAGTTTGAATGAAAGCAACAGAATTCTAAAACAAACAATAGAATTTGAATAAAAAGAGTAGAATTAGAATGAAAACAAAATCATTTGAACGAAAACAGAGGAATTTTAATGAAAAGAACGGAATTAGAATGAAATGAATAGAATTTGAATCAAAACAACGGAATTTGAAAACAAACAACGGAATTTGAAAACAAACAACGGAATTTGAATGAACAGAACAGAATTTGAATCAAAACAATGAAATTTGAATGAAAACAACAGAATTAGAATGAAATGAATAGAATTTGAATGAAAACAACGGAATTACAATGTATAGGGCTTTGGAGTTGACGTCACGCCGCAATGCATTGTGGGAGCGCGGCACCATTTTCGGGGTCTACGAATCAAAACAAACACACTGTGTTGGAACGACGATTACAAGATGCTTAAAAGCAGCTCAAAAGAGAATGGACTGTATAGAGACCGATTTCGTCCAGAGGCGAAGCGGCGGTTCTTGCAGAAAATAACGTGCATTGGAAATGTGGACCCGTATGAAACACGGCCGTGGAGTAGAAACCCAGAAGACCAACCGCTATTGACGTAGCCTGATATATTTTCGTACCTTATCTGTGGAATCAGCGCGTACAAGTCGTCATCCAAACAAAGGTAAGTCAGCTCGAGTACTGCGAGTAAAATGCGTTTGATTTCCCTGCAAACATTCACATTAGTGCAGCATAAATTCATTCATGAGGGGAAATTACAGTGATAACATGTGGAGGCTGTTAGATGGATAACATAGTGAGTTGTGTGTGACATTGTCCTGAAGGATTTAGTTATTCTTTATGGTTAAAGAAATTGCAATGATTTATTGATATTTATTATAAATAATTCTAATTATACATCTTGCTTCCATATTTGTATCCTGTGTCACTAAAAATACATTTTATTTTAATTTTATACATTGATTAATGACCTGCAGAATCTCCTTATCATATTAAGTGATTCATAATTGTCACTTTATGCTTTCTCCATCTCTAAAGTGATGACATCCTTGCATTACATACTTTAGGTTCATTTTCTGCAGGCAGGTTTCTGACAGAGAACAGGCAGATTTAGAATATATCATGCAGCGTTCTATAGATGGACACATAAAGAAATGAAAAATTACATGTATGTGCAAATTTTCTAAACACTTTGTTACATTTATGATAAAGTAGATAAAACACATTTATGTCGGCCTTGGCTCATAGTTCTTGTCTTTCAATGAACTTTGTGTGTGTTTCAGGTACTGCACTCTCAAAGACTGAATGAACCAGCATTGCAGCCACGGGTCACTGTGAGCATCACAGGGAAGGTTGAAGCCGCCCACTGCACCTGTAAGGCCGGAGTCGCGGAGACCTGCACCCACGTCGCTTCTCTTCTGTTTAATGTAGAAGCAACAATGTTGATCTGTGGCACAAGGACTGTTACAGATGAACCTGCATACTGGGTTTTGCTGGGTAATATGACCAAGATACAGGTCAGAGGCCATAAGGTAGACTTCTCCTCTTCAGCTGCCCAAAAAAAGGCTCTTGATCAAAACATAAACAGACCATCCGTAACGAACGGTCAAAGGAGCCTCAAAAAAGAAAAATCCCACCTGCTACTGTGGAGGAGTTGTCACTGCTATAATGTTTTATCTAGGGCTTCAGATTTATGCCTGTAGTGCACTGCCGTGTAAATAATTTGCATTTACTGAATATGTACTGACTGAGTCCCACTGTTCAAAAGTTGAATAAAGAAACAAACTACTTTTTGCCTCTTTTTTTTTATTTATTAAAACCACTTTATAGAACATCACATCCGTTACAGTGTAGAATCCATGTCATTTACAGTTTACAAATGACAAAATGTTTACATAAAATCATGAAGGGTTTACATGATATCACCCACTACTAACATTACTTTATTTACTGTATCTTCTGAAAAAATACCGCTATTTATACAGCACAAGACTTAAAATATTTAACAGGAGCAAGTTTCATTGTTCCCTGGTTATACTACCACACTGTTCAACAAACGCAGCAAACCTTCACCATCTTATCCAGAAGGGTCACCTCTTCACCCTCACATGGAAGAAGTAATCTGATTGGCATGGTGGTATGTTTGAAGCAGGTCCCTTGTGTAGCGCTGGAACCCAGTCATGATGTGCCATCCATTTCATAGGCTGGTTTGCTGCAATAATGCCAAATAATTAGCAACTCTATAAATAGAAGGTAGTTCTGCAAAATCACTCAGTAGGATGTTTGTTCTAATTTGCTATGAGCTCAGAGTGCATCGAAAATAAAACTAATAGGCTATAAAGAGTGATATGAACATATTTAGAACTTACCGGAATGAAAATGTCTGGAGCACCAACAGATATTTGGAGATGGAAGAGAACTGGATATCAGCTCGTCTCACAGCTGCTATCCAGGCTAGACGCCTTCGTTTGGTAACATCGATACACGAGCTGCCTCATGTTGCTTCCAGGTTGGGAAACAATGAAAAGACAAACCCTTTTCAAGCTTATTCTCTTGCCGGTCGTGCGATCGAACATTGTAGCCGACCACACAGCAAGAACAAACCATGGCTGTTGTGTGTGCCTTCGCTCCTTTTTCGCTTGCGCTTAGACCCCCAAAATGGCAGATCGGGCCAAAATCCTTTCCACGCCCACCCCCGTCACATCACGCTCCAAAGCCCTATAGAACAGAGTTTGAATGAAAGCAACAGAATTCTAAAACAAACAATAGAATTTGAATAAAAAGAGTAGAATTAGAATGAAAACAAAATCATTTGAACGAAAACAGAGGAATTTTAATGAAAAGAACGGAATTAGAATGAAATGAATAGAATTTGAATCAAAACAACGGAATTTGAAAACAAACAACGGAATTTGAATGAACAGAACAGAATTTGAATCAAAGCAACGGAAATAGAATGAACAGAACAGAATTTGAATCAAAACAATGAAATTTGAATGAAATGAATAGAATTAGAATGAAAACAAAATCATTTGAACGAAAACAGAGGAATTTTAATGAAAAGAACGGAATTAGAATGAAATGAATAGAATTTGAATCAAAACAACGGAATTTGAAAACAAACAACGGAATTTGAAAACAAACAACGGAATTTGAATGAAGAGAACAGAATTTGAATCAAAACAACGGAAATAGAATTAACAGAACAGAATTTGAATCAAAACAACGGAAATAGAATGAACAGAACAGAATTTGAATCAAAACAACGGAAATAGAATGAACAGAACAGAATTTGAATCAAAACAATGAAATTTGAATGAAAACAACAGAATTAGAATGAAATGAATAGAATTTGAATGAAAACAACGGAATTACAATGTATAGGGCTTTGGAGTTGACGTCACGCCGCAATGCATTGTGGGAGCGCGGCACCATTTTCGGGGTCTACGAATCAAAACAAACACACTGTGTTGGAACGACGATTACAAGATGCTTAAAAGCAGCTCAAAAGAGAATGGACTGTATAGAGACCGATTTCGTCCAGAGGCGAAGCGGCGGTTCTTGCAGAAAATAACGTGCATTGGAAATGTGGACCCGTATGAAACACGGCCGTGGAGTAGAAACCCAGAAGACCAACCGCTATTGACGTAGCCTGATATATTTTCGTACCTTATCTGTGGAATCAGCGCGTACAAGTCGTCATCCAAACAAAGGTAAGTCAGCTCGAGTACTGCGAGTAAAATGCGTTTGATTTCCCTGCAAACATTCACATTAGTGCAGCATAAATTCATTCATGAGGGGAAATTACAGTGATAACATGTGGAGGCTGTTAGATGGATAACATAGTGAGTTGTGTGTGACATTGTCCTGAAGGATTTAGTTATTCTTTATGGTTAAAGAAATTGCAATGATTTATTGATATTTATTATAAATAATTCTAATTATACATCTTGCTTCCATATTTGTATCCTGTGTCACTAAAAATACATTTTATTTTAATTTTATACATTGATTAATGACCTGCAGAATCTCCTTATCATATTAAGTGATTCATAATTGTCACTTTATGCTTTCTCCATCTCTAAAGTGATGACATCCTTGCATTACATACTTTAGGTTCATTTTCTGCAGGCAGGTTTCTGACAGAGAACAGGCAGATTTAGAATATATCATGCAGCGTTCTATAGATGGACACATAAAGAAATGAAAAATTACATGTATGTGCAAATTTTCTAAACACTTTGTTACATTTATGATAAAGTAGATAAAACACATTTATGTCGGCCTTGGCTCATAGTTCTTGTCTTTCAATGAACTTTGTGTGTGTTTCAGGTACTGCACTCTCAAAGACTGAATGAACCAGCATTGCAGCCACGGGTCACTGTGAGCATCACAGGGAAGGTTGAAGCCGCCCACTGCACCTGTAAGGCCGGAGTCGCGGAGACCTGCACCCACGTCGCTTCTCTTCTGTTTAATGTAGAAGCAACAATGTTGATCTGTGGCACAAGGACTGTTACAGATGAACCTGCATACTGGGTTTTGCTGGGTAATATGACCAAGATACAGGTCAGAGGCCATAAGGTAGACTTCTCCTCTTCAGCTGCCCAAAAAAAGGCTCTTGATCAAAACATAAACAGACCATCCGTAACGAAAGGTCAAAGGAGCCTCAAAAAAGAAAAATCCCACCTGCTACTGTGGAGGAGTTGTCACTGCTATAATGTTTTATCTAGGGCTTCAGATTTATGCCTGTAGTGCACTGCCGTGTAAATAATTTGCATTTACTGAATATGTACTGACTGAGTCCCACTGTTCAAAAGTTGAATAAAGAAACAAACTACTTTTTGCCTCTTTTTTTTTATTTATTAAAACCACTTTATAGAACATCACATCCGTTACAGTGTACAATCCATGTCATTTACAGTTTACAAATGACAAAATGTTTACATAAAATCATGAAGGGTTTACATGATATCACCCACTACTAACATTACTTTATTTACTGTATCTTCTGAAAAAATACCGCTATTTATACAGCACAAGACTTAAAATATTTAACAGGAGCAAGTTTCATTGTTCCCTGGTTTTACTACCACACTGTTCAACAAACGCAGCAAACCTTCACCATCTTATCCAGAAGGGTCACCTCTTCACCCTCACATGGAAGAAGTAATCTGATTGGCATGGTGGTATGTTTGAAGCAGGTCCCTTGTGTAGCGCTGGAACCCAGTCATGATGTGCCATCCATTTCATAGGCTGGTTTGCTGCAATAATGCCAAATAATTAGCAACTCTATAAATAGAAGGTAGTTCTGCAAAATCACTCAGTAGGATGTTTGTTCTAATTTGCTATGAGCTCAGAGTGCATCGAAAATAAAACTAATAGGCTATAAAGAGTGATATGAACATATTTAGAACTTACCGGAATGAAAATGTCTGGAGCACCAACAGATATTTGGAGATGGAAGAGAACTGGATATCAGCTCGTCTCACAGCTGCTATCCAGGCTAGACGCCTTCGTTTGGTAACATCGATACGCGAGCTGCCTCATGTTGCTTCCAGGTTGGGAAACAATGAAAAGACAAACCCTTTTCAAGCTTATTCTCTTGCCGGTCGTGCGATCGAACATTGTAGCCGACCACACAGCAAGAACAAACCATGGCTGTTGTGTGTGCCTTCGCTCCTTTTTCGCTTGCGCTTAGACCCCCAAAATGGCGGATCGGGCCAAAATCCTTTCCACGCCCACCCCCGTGACATCACGCTCCAAAGCCCTATAGAACAGAGTTTGAATGAAAGCAACAGAATTCTAAAACAAACAATAGAATTTGAATAAAAAGAGTAGAATTAGAATGAAAACAAAATCATTTGAACGAAAACAGAGGAATTTTAATGAAAAGAACGGAATTAGAATGAAATGAATAGAATTTGATTCAAAACAATGGAATTTGAAAACAAACAACGGAATTTGAATGAACAGAACAGAATTTGAATCAAAGCAACGGAAATAGAATGAACAGAACAGAATTTGAATCAAAACAATGAAATTTGAATGAAATGAATAGAATTTGAATGAAAACAACAGAATTAGAATGTATAGGGCTTTGGAGTTGACGTCACGCCGCAATGCATTGTGGGAGCGCGGCACCATTTTCGGGGTCTACGAATCAAAACAAACACACTGTGTTGGAACGACGATTACAAGATGCTTAAAAGCAGCTCAAAAGAGAATGGACTGTATAGAGACCGATTTCGTCCAGAGGCGAAGCGGCGGTTCTTGCAGAAAATAACGTGCATTGGAAATGTGGACCCGTATGAAACACGGCCGTGGAGTAGAAACCCTGAAGACCAACCGCTATTGACGTAGCCTGATATATTTTCGTACCTTATCTGTGGAATCAGCGCGTACAAGTCGTCATCCAAACAAAGGTAAGTCAGCTCGAGGACTGCGAGTAAAATGCGTTTGATTTCCCTGCAAACATTCACATTAGTGCAGCATAAATTCATTCATGAGGGGAAATTACAGTGATAACATGTGGAGGCTGTTAGATGGATAACATAGTGAGTTGTGTGTGACATTGTCCTGAAGGATTTAGTTATTCTTTATGGTTAAAGAAATTGCAATGATTTATTCATATTTATTATAAATAATTCTAATTATACATCTTGCTTCCATATTTGTATCCTGTGTCACTAAAAATACATTTTATTTTAATTTTATACATTGATTAATGACCTGCAGAATCTCCTTATCATATTAAGTGATTCATAATTGTCACTTTATGCTTTCTCCATCTCTAAAGTGATGACATCCTTGCATTACATACTTTAGGTTCATTTTCTGCAGGCAGGTTTCTGACAGAGAACAGGCAGATTTAGAATATATCATGCAGCGTTCTATAGATGGACACATAAAGAAATGAAAAATTACATGTATGTGCTAACTTTCTAAACACTTTGTTACATTTATGATAAAGTAGATAAAACACATTTATGTCGGCCTTGGCTCATAGTTCTTGTCTTTCAATGAACTTTGTGTGTGTTTCAGGTACTGCACTCTCAAAGACTGAATGAACCAGCATTGCAGCCACGGGTCACTGTGAGCATCACAGGGAAGGTTGAAGCCGCCCACTGCACCTGTAAGGCCGGAGTCGCGGAGACCTGCACCCACGTCGCTTCTCTTCTGTTTAATGTAGAAGCAACAATGTTGATCTGTGGCACAAGGACTGTTACAGATGAACCTGCATACTGGGTTTTGCTGGGTAATATGACCAAGATACAGGTCAGAGGCCATAAGGTAGACTTCTCCTCTTCAGCTGCCCAAAAAAAGGCTCTTGATCAAAACATAAACAGACCATCCGTAACGAAAGGTCAAAGGAGCCTCAAAAAAGAAAAATCCCACCTGCTACTGTGGAGGAGTTGTCACTGCTATAATGTTTTATCTAGGGCTTCAGATTTATGCCTGTAGTGCACTGCCGTGTAAATAATTTGCATTTACTGAATATGTACTGACTGAGTCCCACTGTTCAAAAGTTGAATAAAGAAACAAACTACTTTTTGCCTCTTTTTTTTCATTTATTAAAACCACTTTATAGAACATCACATCCGTTACAGTGTAGAATCCATGTCATTTACAGTTTACAAATGACAAAATGTTTACATAAAATCATGAAGGGTTTACATGATATCACCCACTACTAACATTACTTTATTTACTGTATCTTCTGAAAAAATACCGCTATTTATACAGCACAAGACTTAAAATATTTAACAGGAGCAAGTTTCATTGTTCCCTGGTTTTACTACCACACTGTTCAACAAACGCAGCAAACCTTCACCATCTTATCCAGAAGGGTCACCTCTTCACCCTCACATGGAAGAAGTAATCTGATTGGCATGGTGGTATGTTTGAAGCAGGTCCCTTGTGTAGCGCTGGAACCCAGTCATGATGTGCCATCCATTTCATAGGCTGGTTTGCTGCAATAATGCCAAATAATTAGCAACTCTATAAATAGAAGGTAGTTCTGCAAAATCACTCAGTAGGATGTTTGTTCTAATTTGCTATGAGCTAAGAGTGCATCGAAAATAAAACTAATAGGCTATAAAGAGTGATATGAACATATTTAGAACTTACCGGAATGAAAATGTCTGGAGCACCAACAGATATTTGGAGATGGAAGAGAACTGGATATCAGCTCGTCTCACAGCTGCTATCCAGGCTAGACGCCTTCGTTTGGTAACATCGATACGCGAGCTGCCTCATGTTGCTTCCAGGTTGGGAAACAATGAAAAGACAAACCCTTTTCAAGCTTATTCTCTTGCCGGTCGTGCGATCGAACATTGTAGCCGACCACACAGCAAGAACAAACCATGGCTGTTGTGTGTGCCTTCGCTCCTTTTTCGCTTGCGCTTAGACCCCCAAAATGGCGGATCGGGCCAAAATCCTTTCCACGCCCACCCCCGTGACATCACGCTCCAAAGCCCTATAGAACAGAGTTTGAATGAAAGCAACAGAATTCTAAAACAAACAATAGAATTTGAATAAAAAGAGTAGAATTAGAATGAAAACAAAATCATTTGAACGAAAACAGAGGAATTTTAATGAAAAGAACGGAATTAGAATGAAATGAATAGAATTTGAATCAAAACAACGGAATTTGAAAACAAACAACGGAATTTGAATGAACAGAACAGAATTTGAATCAAAGCAACGGAAATAGAATGAACAGAACAGAATTTGAATCAAAACAATGAAATTTTGAATGAAATGAATAGAATTTGAATGAAAACAACAGAATTAGAATGTATAGGGCTTTGGAGTTGACGTCACGCCGCAATGCATTGTGGGAGCGCGGCACCATTTTCGGGGTCTACGAATCAAAACAAACACACTGTGTTGGAACGACGATTACAAGATGCTTAAAAGCAGCTCAAAAGAGAATGGACTGTATAGAGACCGATTTCGTCCAGAGGCGAAGCGGCGGTTCTTGCAGAAAATAACGTGCATTGGAAATGTGGACCCGTATGAAACACGGCCGTGGAGTAGAAACCCTGAAGACCAACCGCTATTGACGTAGCCTGATATATTTTCGTACCTTATCTGTGGAATCAGCGCGTACAAGTCGTCATCCAAACAAAGGTAAGTCAGCTCGAGGACTGCGAGTAAAATGCGTTTGATTTCCCTGCAAACATTCACATTAGTGCAGCATAAATTCATTCATGAGGGGAAATTACAGTGATAACATGTGGAGGCTGTTAGATGGATAACATAGTGAGTTGTGTGTGACATTGTCCTGAAGGATTTAGTTATTCTTTATGGTTAAAGAAATTGCAATGATTTATTCATATTTATTATAAATAATTCTAATTATACATCTTGCTTCCATATTTGTATCCTGTGTCAATAAAAATACATTTTATTTTAATTTTATACATTGATTAATGACCTGCAGAATCTCCTTATCATATTAAGTGATTCATAATTGTCACTTTATGCTTTCTCCATCTCTAAAGTGATGACATCCTTGCATTACATACTTTAGGTTCATTTTCTGCAGGCAGGTTTCTGACAGAGAACAGGCAGATTTAGAATATATCATGCAGCGTTCTATAGATGGACACATAAAGAAATGAAAAATTACATGTATGTGCTAACTTTCTAAACACTTTGTTACATTTATGATAAAGTAGATAAAACACATTTATGTCGGCCTTGGCTCATAGTTCTTGTCTTTCAATGAACTTTGTGTGTGTTTCAGGTACTGCACTCTCAAAGACTGAATGAACCAGCATTGCAGCCACGGGTCACTGTGAGCATCACAGGGAAGGTTGAAGCCGCCCACTGCACCTGTAAGGCCGGAGTCGCGGAGACCTGCACCCACGTCGCTTCTCTTCTGTTTAATGTAGAAGCAACAGTGTTGATCTGTGGCACAAGGACTGTTACAGATGAACCTGCATACTGGGTTTTGCTGGGTAATATGACCAAGATACAGGTCAGAGGCCATAAGGTAGACTTCTCCTCTTCAGCTGCCCAAAAAAAGGCTCTTGATCAAAACATAAACAGACCATCCGTAACGAAAGGTCAAAGGAGCCTCAAAAAAGAAAAATCCCACCTGCTACTGTGGAGGAGTTGTCACTGCTATAATGTTTTATCTAGGGCTTCAGATTCATGCCTGTAGTGCACTGCCGTGTAAATAATTTGCATTTACTGAATATGTACTGACTGAGTCCCACTGTTCAAAAGTTGAATAAAGAAACAAACTACTTTTTGCCTCTTTTTTTTATTTATTAAAACCACTTTATAGAACATCACATCCGTTACAGTGTAGAATCCATGTCATTTACAGTTTACAAATGACAAAATGTTTACATAAAATCATGAAGGGTTTACATGATATCACCCACTACTAACATTACTTTATTTACTGTATCTTCTGAAAAAATACCGCTATTTATACAGCACAAGACTTAAGAATATTTAACAGGAGCAAGTTTCATTGTTCCCTGGTTTTACTACCACACTGTTCAACAAACGCAGCAAACCTTCACCATCTTATCCAGAAGGGTCACCTCTTCACCCTCACATGGAAGAAGTAATCTGATTGGCATGGTGGTATGTTTGAAGCAGGTCCCTTGTGTAGCGCTGGAACCCAGTCATGATGTGCCATCCATTTCATAGGCTGGTTTGCTGCAATAATGCCAAATAATTAGCAACTCTATAAATAGAAGGTAGTTCTGCAAAATAACTCAGTAGGATGTTTGTTCTAATTTGCTATGAGCTCAGAGTGCATCGAAAATAAAACTAATAGGCTATAAAGAGTGATATGAACATATTTAGAACTTACTGGAATGAAAATTTCTGGAGCACCAACAGATATTTGGAGATAGAAGAGAACTGGATATCAGCTCGTCTCACAGCTGCTATCTAGGCTAGACGCCTTCGTTTGGTAACATCGATACACGAGCTGCCTCATGTTGCTTCCAGGTTGGGAAACAATGAAAAGACAAACCCTTTTCAAGCTTATTCTCTTGCCGGTCGTGCGATCGAACATTGCAGCCGACCACACAGCAAGAACAAACCATGGCTGTTGTGTGTGCCTTCGCTCCTTATTCGCTTGCTCTTAGACCCCCAAAATGGCGGATCGGGCCAAAATCCTTTCCACGCCCACCCCCGTGACATCACGCTCCAAAGCCCTATAGAACAGAGTTTGAATGAAAGCAACAGAATTCTAAAACAAACAATAGAATTTGAATAAAAAGAGTAGAATTAGAATGAAAACAAAATCATTTGAACGAAAACAGAGGAATTTCAATGAAAAGAACGGAATTAGAATGAAATGAATAGAATTTGAATGAAAGCAACGGAATTTGAAAATACACAACGGAATTTGAAAACAAACAACGGAATTTGAATGAACAGAACAGAATTTGAATCAAAACAACGGAAATAGAATGAACAGAACAGAATTTGAATCAAAACAATGAAATTTGAATGAAAACAACGGAATTAGAATGTATAGGGCTTTGGAGTTGACGTCACGCCGCAATGCATTGTGGGAGCGCGGCACCATTTTCGGGGTCTACGAATCAAAACAAACACACTGTGTTGGAACGACGATTACAAGATGCTTAAAAGCAGCTCAAAAGAGAATGGACTGTATAGAGACCGATTTCGTCCAGAGGCGAAGCGGCGGTTCTTGCAGAAAATAACGTGCATTGGAAATGTGGACCCGTATGAAACACGGCCGTGGAGTAGAAACCCAGAAGACCAACCGCTATTGACGTAGCCTGATATATTTTCGTACCTTATCTGTGGAATCAGCGCGTACAAGTCGTCATCCAAACAAAGGTAAGTCAGCTCGAGGACTGCGAGTAAAATGCGTTTGATTTCCCTGCAAACATTCACATTAGTGCAGCATAAATTCATTCATGAGGGGAAATTACAGTGATAACATGTGGAGGCTGTTAGATGGATAACATAGTGAGTTGTGTGTGACATTGTCCTGAAGGATTTAGTTATTCTTTATGGTTAAAGAAATTGCAATGATTTATTCATATTTATTATAAATAATTCTAATTATACATCTTGCTTCCATATTTGTATCCTGTGTCACTAAAAATACATTTTATTTTAATTTTATACATTGATTAATGACCTGCAGAATCTCCTTATCATATTAAGTGATTCATAATTGTCACTTTATGCTTTCTCCATCTCTAAAGTGATGACATCCTTGCATTACATACTTTAGGTTCATTTTCTGCAGGCAGGTTTCTGACAGAGAACAGGCAGATTTAGAATATATCATGCAGCGTTCTATAGATGGACACATAAAGAAATGAAAAATTACATGTATGTGCTAACTTTCTAAACACTTTGTTACATTTATGATAAAGTAGATAAAACACATTTATGTCGGCCTTGGCTCATAGTTCTTGTCTTTCAATGAACTTTGTGTGTGTTTCAGGTACTGCACTCTCAAAGACTGAATGAACCAGCATTGCAGCCACGGGTCACTGTGAGCATCACAGGGAAGGTTGAAGCCGCCCACTGCACCTGTAAGGCCGGAGTCGCGGAGACCTGCACCCACGTCGCTTCTCTTCTGTTTAATGTAGAAGCAACAGTGTTGATCTGTGGCACAAGGACTGTTACAGATGAACCTGCATACTGGGTTTTGCTGGGTAATATGACCAAGATACAGGTCAGAGGCCATAAGGTAGACTTCTCCTCTTCAGCTGCCCAAAAAAAGGCTCTTGATCAAAACATAAACAGACCATCCGTAACGAAAGGTCAAAGGAGCCTCAAAAAAGAAAAATCCCACCTGCTACTGTGGAGGAGTTGTCACTGCTATAATGTTTTATCTAGGGCTTCAGATTCATGCCTGTAGTGCACTGCCGTGTAAATAATTTGCATTTACTGAATATGTACTGACTGAGTCCCACTGTTCAAAAGTTGAATAAAGAAACAAACTACTTTTTGCCTCTTTTTTTTATTTATTAAAACCACTTTATAGAACATCACATCCGTTACAGTGTAGAATCCATGTCATTTACAGTTTACAAATGACAAAATGTTTACATAAAATCATGAAGGGTTTACATGATATCACCCACTACTAACATTACTTTATTTACTGTATCTTCTGAAAAAATACCGCTATTTATACAGCACAAGACTTAAAATATTTAACAGGAGCAAGTTTCATTGTTCCCTGGTTTTACTACCACACTGTTCAACAAACGCAGCAAACCTTCACCATCTTATCCAGAAGGGTCACCTCTTCACCCTCACATGGAAGAAGTAATCTGATTGGCATGGTGGTATGTTTGAAGCAGGTCCCTTGTGTAGCGCTGGAACCCAGTCATGATGTGCCATCCATTTCATAGGCTGGTTTGCTGCAATAATGCCAAATAATTAGCAACTCTATAAATAGAAGGTAGTTCTGCAAAATCACTCAGTAGGATGTTTGTTCTAATTTGCTATGAGCTCAGAGTGCATCGGAAATAAAACTAATAGGCTATAAAGAGTGATATGAACATATTTAGAACTTACCGGAATGAAAATGTCTGGAGCACCAACAGATATTTGGAGATGGAAGAGAACTGGATATCAGCTCGTCTCACAGCTGCTATCCAGGCTAGACGCCTTCGTTTGGTAACATCGATACACGAGCTGCCTTATGTTGCTTCCAGGTTGGGAAACAATGAAAAGACAAACCCTTTTCAAGCTTATTCTCTTGCCGGTCGTGCGATCGAACATTGCAGCCGACCACACAGCAAGAACAAACCATGGCTGTTGTGTGTGCCTTCGCTCCTTTTTCGCTTGCGCTTAGACCCCCAAAATGGCGGATCGGGCCAAAATCCTTTCCACGCCCACCCCCGTGACATCACGCTCCAAAGCCCTATAGAACAGAGTTTGAATGAAAGCAACAGAATTCTAAAACAAACAATAGAATTTGAATAAAAAGAGTAGAATTAGAATGAAAACAAAATCATTTGAACGAAAACAGAGGAATTTTAATGAAAAGAACGGAATTAGAATGAAATGAATAGAATTTGAATCAAAACAACGGAATTTGAAAACAAACAACGGAATTTGAAAACAAACAACGGAATTTGAATGAACAGAACAGAATTTGAATCAAAACAATGGAAATAGAATGAACAGAACAGAATTTGAATCAAAACAATGAAATTTGAATGAAAACAACAGAATTAGAATGAAATGAATAGAATTTGAATGAAAACAACGGAATTAGAATGTATAGGGCTTTGGAGTTGACGTCACGCCGCAATGCATTGTGGGAGCGCGGCACCATTTTCGGGGTCTACGAATCAAAACAAACACACTGTGTTGGAACGACGATTACAAGATGCTTAAAAGCAGCTCAAAAGAGAATGGACTGTATAGAGACCGATTTCGTCCAGAGGCGAAGCGGCGGTTCTTGCAGAAAATAACGTGCATTGGAAATGTGGACCCGTATGAAACACGGCCGTGGAGTAGAAACCCAGAAGACCAACCGCTATTGACGTAGCCTGATATATTTTCGTACCTTATCTGTGGAATCAGCGCGTACAAGTCGTCATCCAAACAAAGGTATGTCAGCTCGAGTACTGCGAGTAAAATGCGTTTGATTTCCCTGCAAACATTCACATTAGTGCAGTATAAATTCATTCATGAGGGGAAATTACAGTGATAACATGTGGAGGCTGTTAGATGGATAACATAGTGAGTTGTGTGTGACATTGTCCTGAAGGATTTAGTTATTCTTTATGGTTAAAGAAATTGCAATGATTTATTGATATTTATTATAAATAATTCTAATTATACATCTTGCTTCCATATTTGTATCCTGTGTCACTAAAAATACATTTTATTTTAATTTTATACATTGATTAATGACCTGCAGAATCTCCTTATCATATTAAGTGATTCATAATTGTCACTTTATGCTTTCTCCATCTCTAAAGTGATGACATCCTTGCATTACATACTTTAGGTTCATTTTCTGCAGGCAGGTTTCTGACAGAGAACAGGCAGATTTAGAATATATCATGCAGCGTTCTATAGATGGACACATAAAGAAATGAAAAATTACATGTATGTGCAAATTTTCTAAACACTTTGTTACATTTATGATAAAGTAGATAAAACACATTTATGTCGGCCTTGGCTCATAGTTCTTGTCTTTCAATGAACTTTGTGTGTGTTTCAGGTACTGCACTCTCAAAGACTGAATGAACCAGCATTGCAGCCACGGGTCACTGTGAGCATCACAGGGAAGGTTGAAGCCGCCCACTGCACCTGTAAGGCCGGAGTCGCGGAGACCTGCACCCACGTCGCTTCTCTTCTGTTTAATGTAGAAGCAACAGTGTTGATCTGTGGCACAAGGACTGTTACAGATGAACCTGCATACTGGGTTTTGCTGGGTATTATGACCAAGATACAGGTCAGAGGCCATAAGGTAGACTTCTCTTCTTCAGCTGCCCAAAAAAAGGCTCTTGATCAAAACATAAACAGACCATCCGTAACGAAAGGTCAAAGGAGCCTCAAAAAAGAAAAATCCCACCTGCTACTGTGGAGGAGTTGTCACTGCTATAATGTTTTAGCTAGGGCTTCAGATTCATGCCTGTAGTGCACTGCCGTGTAAATAATTTGCATTTACTGAATATGTACTGACTGAGTCCCACTGTTCAAAAGTTGAATAAAGAAACAAACTACTTTTTGCCTCTTTTTTTTATTTATTAAAACCACTTTATAGAACATCACATCCGTTACAGTGTAGAATCCATGTCATTTACAGTTTACAAATGACAAAATGTTTACATAAAATCATGAAGGGTTTACATGATATCACCCACTACTAACATTACTTTATTTACTGTATCTTCTGAAAAAATACCGCTATTTATACAGCACAAGACTTAAGAATATTTAACAGGAGCAAGTTTCATTGTTCCCTGGTTTTACTACCACACTGTTCAACAAACGCAGCAAACCTTCACCATCTTATCCAGAAGGGTCACCTCTTCACCCTCACATGGAAGAAGTAATCTGATTGGCATGGTGGTATGTTTGAAGCAGGTCCCTTGTGTAGCGCTGGAACCCAGTCATGATGTGCCATCCATTTCATAGGCTGGTTTGCTGCAATAATGCCAAATAATTAGCAACTCTATAAATAGAAGGTAGTTCTGCAAAATAACTCAGTAGGATGTTTGTTCTAATTTGCTATGAGCTCAGAGTGCATCGAAAATAAAACTAATAGGCTATAAAGAGTGATATGAACATATTTAGAACTTACTGGAATGAAAATGTCTGGAGCACCAACAGATATTTGGAGATGGAAGAGAACTGGATATCAGCTCGTCTCACAGCTGCTATTCCAGGGTAGACGCCTTCGTTTGGTAACATCGATACACGAGCTGCCTCATGTTGCTTCCAGGTTGGGAAACAATGAAAAGACAAACCCTTTTCAAGCTTATTCTCTTGCCGGTCGTGCGATCGAACATTGCAGCCGACCACACAGCAAGAACAAACCATGGCTGTTGTGTGTGCCTTCGTTCCTTTTTCGCTTGCGCTTAGACCCCCAAAATGGCGGATCAGGCCAAAATCCTTTCCACGCCCACCCCCGTGACATCACGCTCCAAAGCCCTATAGAACAGAGTTTGAATGAAAGCAACAGAATTCTAAAACAAACAATAGAATTTGAATAAAAAGAGTAGAATTAGAATGAAAACAAAATCATTTGAACGAAAACAGAGGAATTTCAATGAAAAGAACGGAATTAGAATGAAATGAATAGAATTTGAATAAAAAGAGTAGAATTAGAATGAAAACAAAATCATTTGAATGAAAACAGAGGAATTTCAATGAAAAGAACGGAATTAGAATGAAATGAATAGAATTTGAATGAAAGCAACGGAATTTGAAAACAAACAACGGAATTTGAAAACAAACAACGGAATTTGAATGAACAGAACAGAATTTGAATCAAAGCAACGGAAATAGAATGAACAGAACAGAATTTGAATCAAAACAATGAAATTTGAATGAAATGAATAGAATTTGAATGAAAACAACGGAATTAGAATGTATAGGGCTTTGGAGTTGACGTCACGCCGCAATGCATTGTGGGAGCGCGGCACCATTTTCGGGGTCTACGAATCAAAACAAACACACTGTGTTGGAACGACGATTACAAGATGCTTAAAAGCAGCTCAAAAGAGAATGGACTGTATACAGACCGATTTCGTCCAGAGGCGAAGCGGCGGTTCTTGCAGAAAATAACGTGCATTGGAAATGTGGACCCGTATGAAACACGGCCGTGGAGTAGAAACCCTGAAGACCAACCGCTATTGACGTAGCCTGATATATTTTCGTACCTTATCTGTGGAATCAGCGCGTACAAGTCGTCATCCAAACAAAGGTAAGTCAGCTCGAGTACTGCGAGTAAAATGCGTTTGATTTCCCTGCAAACATTCACATTAGTGCAGCATAAATTCATTCATGAGGGGAAATTACAGTGATAACATGTGGAGGCTGTTAGATGGATAACATAGTGAGTTGTGTGTGACATTGTCCTGAAGGATTTAGTTATTCTTTATGGTTAAAGAAATTGCAATGATTTATTCATATTTATTATAAATAATTCTAATTATACATCTTGCTTCCATATTTGTATCCTGTGTCACTAAAAATACATTTTATTTTAATTTTATACATTGATTAATGACCTGCAGAATCTCCTTATCATATTAAGTGATTCATAATTGTCACTTTATGCTTTCTCCATCTCTAAAGTGATGACATCCTTGCATTACATACTTTAGGTTCATTTTCTGCAGGCAGGTTTCTGACAGAGAACAGGCAGATTTAGAATATATCATGCAGCGTTCTATAGATGGACACATAAAGAAATGAAAAATTACATGTATGTGTTAACTTTCTAAACACTTTGTTACATTTATGATAAAGTAGATAAAACACATTTATGTCGGCCTTGGCTCATAGTTCTTGTCTTTAAATGAACTTTGTGTGTGTTTCAGGTACTGCACTCTCAAAGACTGAATGAACCAGCATTGCAGCCACGGGTCACTGTGAGCATCACAGGGAAGGTTGAAGCCGCCCACTGCACCTGTAAGGCCGGAGTCGCGGAGACCTGCACCCACGTCGCTTCTCTTCTGTTTAATGTAGAAGCAACAGTGTTGATCTGTGGCACAAGGACTGTTACAGATGAACCTGCATACTGGGTTTTGCTGGGTAATATGACCAAGATACAGGTCAGAGGCCATAAGGTAGACTTCTCCTCTTCAGCTGCCCAAAAAAAGGCTCTTGATCAAAACATAAACAGACCATCCGTAATGAAAGGTCAAAGGAGCCTCAAAAAAGAAAAATCCCACCTGCTACTGTGGAGGAGTTGTCACTGCTATAATGTTTTATCTAGGGCTTCAGATTTATGCCTGTAGTGCACTGCCGTGTAAATAATTTGCATTTACTGAATATGTACTGACTGAGTCCCACTGTTCAAAAGTTGAATAAAGAAACAAACTACTTTTTGCCTCTTTTTTTTTATTTATTAAAACCACTTTATAGAACATCACATCCGTTACAGTGTAGAATCCATGTCATTTACAGTTTACAAATGACAAAATGTTTACATAAAATCATGAAGGGTTTACATGATATCACCCACTACTAACATTACTTTATTTACTGTATCTTCTGAAAAAATACCGCTATTTATACAGCACAAGACTTAAAATATTTAACAGGAGCAAGTTTCATTGTTCCCTGGTTTTACTACCACACTGTTCAACAAACGCAGCAAACCTTCACCATCTTATCCAGAAGGGTCACCTCTTCACCCTCACATGGAAGAAGTAATCTGATTGGCATGGTGGTATGTTTGAAGCAGGTCCCTTGTGTAGCGCTGGAACCCAGTCATGATGTGCCATCCATTTCATAGGCTGGTTTGCTGCAATAATGCCAAATAATTAGCAACTCTATAAATAGAAGGTAGTTCTGCAAAATCACTCAGTAGGATGTTTGTTCTAATTTGCTATGAGCTCAGAGTGCATCGAAAATAAAACTAATAGGCTATAAAGAGTGATATGAACATATTTAGAACTTACCGGAATGAAAATGTCTGGAGCACCAACAGATATTTGGAGACGGAAGAGAACTGGATATCAGCTCGTCTCACAGCTGCTATCCAGGCTAGACGCCTTCGTTTGGTAACATCGATACACGAGCTGCCTTATGTTGCTTCCAGGTTGGGAAACAATGAAAAGACAAACGCTTTTCAAGCTTATTCTCTTGCCGGTCGTGCGATCGAACATTGCAGCGGACCACACAGCAAGAACAAACCATGGCTGTTGTGTGTGCCTTCGCTCCTTTTTCGCTTGCGCTTAGACCCCCAAAATGGCGGATCGGGCCAAAATCCTTTCCACGCCCACCCCCGTGACATCACGCTCCAAAGCCCTATAGAACAGAGTTTGAATGAAAGCAACAGAATTCTAAAACAAACAATAGAATTTGAAAAAAAGAGTAGAATTAGAATGAAAACAACGGAATTTGAATGAATTCAATTCAATTCAATTCAATTTTATTTATATAGTGCCAAATCACAACAAAAGTCGCCTCAAGGCGCTTCATAGATACAGAGAAAAACCCAACAATCATATGATCCCCTATGAGCAAGCACTTTGGCGACAGTGGGAAGGAAAAACTCCCTTTTAACAGGAAGAAACCTCCGGCAGAACCAGGCTCAGGGAGGGGCGGCCATCTGCTGCGACTGGTTGGGGTGAGAGAAGGAAGACAGGATAAAAGACATGCTGTGGAAGAGAGACAGAGGTTAATAACAGATATGATTCAATGCAGAGAGGTCTATTAATACATAGTGAGTAAGAAAGGTGACTGGAAAGGAAAAACTCAATGCATCATGGGAATCCCCCGGCAGCCTACGTCTATTGCAGCATAACTAAGGGAGGATTCAGGGTCACCTGGTCCAGCCCTAACTATATGCTTTAGCAAAAAGGAAAGTTTTAAGCCTAATCTTAAAAGTAGAGATAGTTTCTGTCTCCCGAATCCAAACTGGAAGCTGGTTCCACAGAAGAGGGGCCTGAAAACTGAAGGCTCTGCCTCCCATTCTACTTTTAAATACTCTAGGAACAACAAGTAGGCCTGCAGAGCGAGAGCGAAGTGCTCTAATAGGGTGATATGGTACTACAAGGTCATTAAGATAAGATGGGGCCTGATTATTTAAGACCTTGTATGTGAGGAGCAGGATTTTGAATTCATTTCTGGACTTAACAGGAAGCCAATGAAGGGAAGCCAAAACAGGAGAAATATGCTCTCTCCTTCTAGTCCCTGTCAGTACTCTTGCTGCAGCATTTTGGATTAGCTGAAGGCTTTTCAGTGAGTTTTTTGGACATCCTGATAATAATGAATTACAGTAGTCCAGCCTGGAAGTAATAAATGCATGAACTAGTTTTTCAGCGTCACTCTGAGACAGGATATTTCTAATTTTAGAGATGTTGGAAGAAAGCAGTCTTACATATTTGTTTAATATGTGCGTTGAAGGACATGTCCTGGTCAAAAATGACTCCAAGGTTCCTCACAGCGTTACTGGAGGCCAAGGTAATGCCATCCAGAGTATGAATCTGGTTAGATACCATATTTCTAAGATTTTCAGGGCCGAGTACAATAACCTCAGTTTTATCTGAATTAAGAAGCAGAAAGTTAGCGGCCATCCAGGTCTTTATGTCTTTAAGACATTCCTGCAGTTTAACTAATTGGTGTGTGTTATCTGGCTTCATGGACAGATAGAGCTGGGTGTCATCTGCATAGCAGTGAAAATGTATGCTATGTCTTCTAATGATGCTGCCTAAGGGAAGCATGTATAATGTAAACAGAATTGGTCCTAGCACTGAACCCTGTGGAACTCCATAATTAACCTCAGTGTGTGAAGAGGACTCTCCATTTACATGCACAAATTGGAGTCTATTAGATAGATATGATACAAACCACTGCAGTGCAGTACCTGTAATACCTACAGCATGTTCTAATCGCTCTAATAGGATATTATGGTCAACAGTATCGAACGCTGCACTGAGGTCTAGCAGGACAAGCACAGAGATGAGTCCACTGTCAGAGGCCATAAGAAGATCATTTGTAACCTTCACTAAAGCTGTTTCTGTGCTGTGATGAGCTCTGAAACCTGACTGAAACTCTTCAAATAAACCATTCCTCTGCAGATGATCTGTTAGCTGTTTGACAACTACTCTTTCAAGGATTTTTGATATGAAAGGAAGGTTGGAGATTGGCCTATAATTAGCTAAGACTGCTGGGTCTAGAGATGGCTTTTTGAGTAAAGGTTTAACTACAGCCAGCTTGAAGGCCTGTGGTACATAGTCGATTATTAGAGATAGGTTGATCATATTTAAGATCGAAGAATTAATCAATGGCAGGACTTCTTTGAGCAGTTTTGTAGGAATGGGGTCTAAAAGACACGTTGATGGTTTGGAGGAAGTAATTATTGAAGTTAACTCAGAAAGATCAATTGGAGAAAAAGAGTCTAACTTAACATCAATGGTACTAAGAGTAGCTGTAGATAATATTACATCTGTGGGATGATTACTGGTAATTTTTTCTCTAATGATAAAAATTTTATTTGTGAAGAAGTTCATGAAGTCATTACTAGTTAACGTTAAAGGGATGGTTGGCTCAACAGAGCTCTGACTGTTTGTCAGCCTGGCTACAGTGCTGAAGAGAAACCTGGGGTTGTTCTTATTTTCTTCAATCAGTGATGAATAGTAAGATGTTCTGGCTTTGCGGAGGGCTTTCTTATAAAGCAGCAAACTATTTCTCCAGGCTAAATGATGATCCTCTAAATTTGTGACACGCCATTTCCTCTCCAGATTACGAGTCATCTGCTTTAGGGTACGTGTTTGAGAATTATACCATGGAGTCAGGTACTTCTGATTAGAGACCTTAGTTTTCACTGGAGCTACAGTATCCAGAGTCGTACGTAGTGAGGAGGTGAAATTATTAACAAGATAATCGACCTCTGTTGGGGTAGCGTTCAGATAGCTGCTCTGCTCTGTGTTGGTACAGGGCATTGAAGATGATAACAGTGGGTGGATTATATTCTTAAACTTAGTTACAGCGCTTTCAGAAAGACATCTACTTTGATAAAATCTACTCTCCACCGCTGTGTAATCAATTATTGTAAATGTAAATGTTATCAGGAAATGATCAGACAGGAGAGGGTTTTCAGGAAACACTGTTAAATGTTCAGTTTCTATGCCATATGTTAAAACAAGATCTAGAGTGTGATTAAAGTGGTGGGTGGGTTCTTTTACATTTTGAGAGAAGCCAATTGAGTCTAATAACAGACTAAATGCCATGTTGAGGCTGTCATTTTTAGCATCTACATGGATGTTAAAATCACCCACAATAATTATTTTATTTGAGCTCAGAACTAAATTAGATATAAAGTCTGAGAAATCAGACAGAAACTCTGTGTAAGGCCCAGGTGGACGATAGATGATAACAAGTAAGACTGGTTTCTGAGTTTCACAGCTGGGGTGGACAATGTTAAGCATCAGGCTTTCAAATGAATTAAAAGTCTGTCTTGGTCTTTCATTAATTAATAGGCTGGTGTGAAAAATTGCTGCCACACCGCCCCCTCGGCCTGTGCTTCGAGGTTTCTGGTAGTTAGAATGACTCGGGGGTGTTGATTCATTTAAACTAACATAATCATCCTGCTGCAACCAGGTTTCTGTAAGGCAGAGTAAATCAATTTGTTGATCAATTATTAAGTCATGTACTAACAGAGACTTGGAGGAGAGAGACCTAATATTTAATAATCCACATTTCACTGTTTTACTCTTTGGTTCAGATGTGGATACTGTACTGTTCTTTCTTTGTAATTGTTTATGTTTAAGTTGTTTGTTGCTGGTTTTTAGTTTGTTTTTTGTCTTTTTGGAAGCTGACACAGTCTCTATGGAGATGGGTTTTTGG
This sequence comes from Perissodus microlepis, assembly GCF_051167445.1. Lineage (NCBI taxonomy): Eukaryota > Metazoa > Chordata > Actinopteri > Cichliformes > Cichlidae > Perissodus > Perissodus microlepis. The sequence goes on along the minus strand of NW_028182055.1, from coordinate 134,127 downwards.
GGGGGTAGCAGGAGGAGAGAAGCTGCAGAGAGGCGTGTAAGACTGCAACTCTGCTTCCTGGTCCCAACTCTGGATAGTCATATTTTGGGGGGTTTAATAAATTTGTCCATATTTCTAGAAATGAGAGCTGCTCCATCCAAAGTGGGATGGATGCCGTCTCTCCTAACAAGACCAGGTTTCCTCCAGAAGGTTTGCCAATTATCTATGAAGCCCACATCGTTTCTGGGACACCACTCAGACAGCCAGCAATTTAAGGAGAACATGCGGCTAAACATGTCACTCCTGGTCTGATTGGGGAGGGGACCAGAGAAAACTACAGAGTCCGACATTGTTTTAGCAAAGTTGCACATCGATTCAATATTGATTTTAGTGACCTCCGATTGGCGTAACCGGGTGTCATTACTGCCGACGTGAATTATGATTTTACTGAATTTACGTTTACCCTTAGCCAGCAGTTTTAAATTTCCTTCAATGTCGCCTGCTCTGGCCCCTGGAAGACAATTGACTATGGTTGCCGGAATTAGAATGAACAGAACAGAATTTGAATGAAAACAACGGAAATAGAATGAACAGAACAGAATTTGAATGAAAACAATGAAATTTGAATGAAAACAACAGAATTAGAATGAAATGAATAGAATTTGAATGAAAACAACGGAATTAGAATGTATAGGGCTTTGGAGTTGACGTCACGCCGCAATGCATTGTGGGAGCGTGGCACCATTTTCGGGGTCTACGAATCAAAACAAACACACTGTGTTGGAACGACGATTACAAGATGCTTAAAAGCAGCTCAAAAGAGAATGGACTGTATAGAGACCGATTTCGTCCAGAGGCGAAGCGGCGGTTCTTGCAGAAAATAAAATGCATTGGAAATGTGGACCCGTATGAAACACGGCCGTGGAGTAGAAACCCTGAAGACCAACCGCTATTGACGTAGCCTGATATATTTTCGTACCTTATCTGTGGAATCAGCGCGTACAAGTCGTCATCCAAACAAAGGTAAGTCAGCTCGAGGACTGCGAGTAAAATGCGTTTGATTTCCCTGCAAACATTCACATTAGTGCAGCATAAATTCATTCATGAGGGGAAATTACAGTGATAACATGTGGAGGCTGTTAGATGGATAACATAGTGAGTTGTGTGTGACATTGTCCTGAAGGATTTAGTTATTCTTTATGGTTAAAGAAATTGCAATGATTTATTCATATTTATTATAAATAATTCTAATTATACATCTTGCTTCCATATTTGTATCCTGTGTCACTAAAAATACATTTTATTTTAATTTTATACATTGATTAATGACCTGCAGAATCTCCTTATCATATTAAGTGATTCATAATTGTCACTTTATGCTTTCTCCATCTCTAAAGTGTTGACATCCTTGCATTACATACTTTAGGTTCATTTTCTGCAGGCAGGTTTCTGACAGAGAACAGGCAGATTTAGAATATATCATGCAGCGTTCTATAGATGGACACATAAAGAAATGAAAAATTACATGTATGTGCTAACTTTCTAAACACTTTGTTACATTTATGATAAAGTAGATAAAACACATTTATGTCGGCCTTGGCTCATAGTTCTTGTCTTTAAATGAACTTTGTGTGTGTTTCAGGTACTGCACTCTCAAAGACTGAATGAACCAGCATTGCAGCCACGGGTCACTGTGAGCATCACAGGGAAGGTTGAAGCCGCCCACTGCACCTGTAAGGCCGGAGTCGCGGAGACCTGCACCCACGTCGCTTCTCTTCTGTTTAATGTAGAAGCAACAGTGTTGATCTGTGGCACAAGGACTGTTACAGATGAACCTGCATACTGGGTTTTGCTGGGTAATATGACCAAGATACAGGTCAGAGGCCATAAGGTAGACTTCTCCTCTTCAGCTGCCCAAAAAAAGGCTCTTGATCAAAACATAAACAGACCATCCGTAATGAAAGGTCAAAGGAGCCTCAAAAAAGAAAAATCCCACCTGCTACTGTGGAGGAGTTGTCACTGCTATAATGTTTTATCTAGGGCTTCAGATTTATGCCTGTAGTGCACTGCCGTGTAAATAATTTGCATTTACTGAATATGTACTGACTGAGTCCCACTGTTCAAAAGTTGAATAAAGAAACAAACTACTTTTTGCCACTTTTTTTTAATTTATTAAAACCACTTTATAGAACATCACATCCGTTACAGTGTAGAATCCATGTCATTTACAGTTTACAAATGCCAAAATGTTTACATAAAATCATGAAGGGTTTACATGATATCACCCACTACTAACATTACTTTATTTACTGTATCTTCTGAAAAAATACCGCTATTTATACAGCACAAGACTTAAGAATATTTAACAGGAGCAAGTTTCATTGTTCCCTGGTTTTACTACCACACTGTTCAACAAACGCAGCAAACCTTCACCATCTTATCCAGAAGGGTCACCTCTTCACCCTCACATGGAAGAAGTAATCTGATTGGCATGGTGGTATGTTTGAAGCAGGTCCCTTGTGTAGCGCTGGAACCCAGTCATGATGTGCCATCCATTTCATAGGCTGGTTTGCTGCAATAATGCCAAATAATTAGCAACTCTATAAATAGAAGGTAGTTCTGCAAAATCACTCAGTAGGATGTTTGTTCTAATTTGCTATGAGCTCAGAGTGCATCGAAAATAAAACTAATAGGCTGTAAAGAGTGATATGAACATATTTAGAACTTACCGGAATGAAAATGTCTGGAGCACCAACAGATATTTGGAGATGGAAGAGAACTGGATATCAGCTCGTCTCACAGCTGCTATCCAGGCTAGACGCCTTCGTTTGGTAACATCGATACACGAGCTGCCTCATGTTGCTTCCAGGTTGGGAAACAATGAAAAGACAAACCCTTTTCAAGCTTATTCTCTTGCCGGTCGTGCGATCGAACATTGCAGCCGACCACACAGCAAGAACAAACCATGGCTGTTGTGTGTGCCTTCGCTCCTTTTTCGCTTGCGCTTAGACCCCCAAATTGGCGGATCGGGCCAAAATCCTTTCCACGCCCACCCCCGTGACATCACGCTCCAAAGCCGTATAGAACAGAGTTTGAATGAAAGCAACAGAATTCTAAAACAAACAATAGAATTTGAATAAAAAGAGTAGAATTAGAATGAAAACAAAATCATTTGAAGGAAAACAGAGGAATTTCAATGAAAAGAACGGAATTAGAATGAAATGAATAGAATTTGAATGAAAACAACGGAATTTGAAAACAAACAACGGAATTTGAAAACAAACAACGGAATTTGAATGAACAGAACAGAATTTGAATCAAAACAATGAAATTTGAATGAAAACAACGGAATTTGAAAACAAACAACGGAATTTGAATGAACAGAACAGAATTTGAATCAAAACAATGAAATTTGAATGGAAACAACAGAATTAGAATGAAATGAATAGAATTTGAATGAAAACAACGGAATTAGAATGTATAGGGCTTTGGAGTTGACGTCACGCTGCAATGCATTGTGGGAGCGCGGCACCATTTTCGGGGTCTACGAATCAAAACAAACACACTGTGTTGGAACGACGATTACAAGATGCTTAAAAGCAGCTCAAAAGAGAATGGACTGTATAGAGACCGATTTCGTCTAGAGGCGAAGCGGCGGTTCTTGCAGAAAATAACGTGCATTGGAAATGTGGACCCGTATGAAACACGGCCGTGGAGTAGAAACCCTGAAGACCAACCGCTATTGACGTAGCCTGATATATTTTCGTACCTTATCTGTGGAATCAGCGCGTACAAGTCGTCATCCAAACAAAGGTAAGTCAGCTCGAGGACTGCGAGTAAAATGCGTTTGATTTCCCTGCAAACATTCACATTAGTGCAGCATAAATTCATTCATGAGGGGAAATTACAGTGATAACATGTGGAGGCTGTTAGATGGATAACATAGTGAGTTGTGTGTGACATTGTCCTGAAGGATTTAGTTATTCTTTATGGTTAAAGAAATTGCAATGATTTATTGATATTTATTATAAATAATTCTAATTATACATCTTGCTTCCATATTTGTATCCTGTGTCACTAAAAATACATTTTATTTTAATTTTATACATTGATTAATGACCTGCAGAATCTCCTTATCATATTAAGTGATTCATAATTGTCACTTTATGCTTTCTCCATCTCTAAAGTGATGACATCCTTGCATTACATACTTTAGGTTCATTTTGTGCAGGCAGGTTTCTGACAGAGAACAGGCAGATTTAGAATATATCATGCAGCGTTCTATAGATGGACACATAAAGAAATGAAAAATTACATGTATGTGTTAACTTTCTAAACACTTTGTTACATTTATGATAAAGTAGATAAAACACATTTATGTCGGCCTTGGCTCATAGTTCTTGTCTTTAAATGAACTTTGTGTGTGTTTCAGGTACTGCACTCTCAAAGACTGAATGAACCAGCATTGCAGCCACGGGTCACTGTGAGCATCACAGGGAAGGTTGAAGCCGCCCACTGCACCTGTAAGGCCGGAGTCGCGGAGACCTGCACCCACGTCGCTTCTCTTCTGTTTAATGTAGAAGCAACAATGTTGATCTGTGGCACAAGGACTGTTACAGATGAACCTGCATACTGGGTTTTGCTGGGTAATATGACCAAGATACAGGTCAGAGGCCATAAGGTAGACTTCTCCTCTTCAGCTGCCCAAAAAAAGGCTCTTGATCAAAACATAAACAGACCATCCGTAACGAAAGGTCAAAGGAGCCTCAAAAAAGAAAAATCCCACCTGCTACTGTGGAGGAGTTGTCACTGCTATAATGTTTTATCTAGGGCTTCAGATTTATGCCTGTAGTGCACTGCCGTGTAAATAATTTGCATTTACTGAATATGTACTGACTGAGTCCCACTGTTCAAAAGTTGAATAAAGAAACAAACTACTTTTTGCCTCTTTTTTTTTATTTATTAAAACCACTTTATAGAACATCACATCCGTTACAGTGTAGAATCCATGTCATTTACAGTTTACAAATGACAAAATGTTTACATAAAATCATGAAGGGTTTACATGATATCACCCACTACTAACATTACTTTATTTACTGTATCTTCTGAAAAAATACCGCTATTTATACAGCACAAGACTTAAAATATTTAACAGGAGCAAGTTTCATTGTTCCCTGGTTTTACTACCACACTGTTCAACAAACGCAGCAAACCTTCACCATCTTATCCAGAAGGGTCACCTCTTCACCCTCACATGGAAGAAGTAATCTGATTGGCATGGTGGTATGTTTGAAGCAGGTCCCTTGTGTAGCGCTGGAACCCAGTCATGATGTGCCATCCATTTCATAGGCTGGTTTGCTGCAATAATGCCAAATAATTAGCAACTCTATAAATAGAAGGTAGTTCTGCAAAATCACTCAGTAGGATGTTTGTTCTAATTTGCTATGAGCTCAGAGTGCATCGAAAATAAAACTAATAGGCTATAAAGAGTGATATGAACATATTTAGAACTTACCGGAATGAAAATGTCTGGAGCACCAACAGATATTTGGAGATGGAAGAGAACTGGATATCAGCTCGTCTCACAGCTGCTATCCAGGCTAGACGCCTTCGTTTGGTAACATCGATACACGAGCTGCCTCATGTTGCTTCCAGGTTGGGAAACAATGAAAAGACAAACCCTTTTCAAGCTTATTCTCTTGCCGGTCGTGCGATCGAACATTGTAGCCGACCACACAGCAAGAACAAACCATGGCTGTTGTGTGTGCCTTCGCTCCTTTTTCGCTTGCGCTTAGACCCCCAAAATGGCGGATCGGGCCAAAATCCTTTCCACGCCCACCCCCGTGACATCACGCTCCAAAGCCCTATAGAACAGAGTTTGAATGAAAGCAACAGAATTCTAAAACAAACAATAGAATTTGAATAAAAAGAGTAGAATTAGAATGAAAACAAAATCATTTGAACGAAAACAGAGGAATTTTAATGAAAAGAATGGAATTAGAATGAAATGAATAGAATTTGAATGAAAACAACGGAATTTGAAAACAAACAACGGAATTTGAAAACAAACAACGGAATTTGAATGAACAGAACAGAATTTGAATCAAAACAACGGAAATAGAATGAACAGAACAGAATTTGAATCAAAACAATGAAATTTGAATGAAAACAACAGAATTAGAATGAAATGAATAGAATTTGAATGAAAACAACGGAATTACAATGTATAGGGCTTTGGAGTTGACGTCACGCCGCAATGCATTGTGGGAGCGCGGCACCATTTTCGGGGTCTACGAATCAAAACAAACACACTGTGTTGGAACGACGATTACAAGATGCTTAAAAGCAGCTCAAAAGAGAATGGACTGTATAGAGACCGATTTCGTCTAGAGGCGAAGCGGCGGTTCTTGCAGAAAATAACGTGCATTGGAAATGTGGACCCGTATGAAACACGGCCGTGGAGTAGAAACCCTGAAGACCAACCGCTATTGATGTAGCCTGATATATTTTCGTACCTTATCTGTGGAATCAGCGCGTACAAGTCGTCATCCAAACAAAGGTAAGTCAGCTCGAGGACTGCGAGTAAAATGCGTTTGATTTCCCTGCAAACATTCACATTAGTGCAGCATAAATTCATTCATGAGGGGAAATTACAGTGATAACATGTGGAGGCTGTTAGATGGATAACATAGTGAGTTGTGTGTGACATTGTCCTGAAGGATTTAGTTATTCTTTATGGTTAAAGAAATTGCAATGATTTATTGATATTTATTATAAATAATTCTAATTATACATCTTGCTTCCATATTTGTATCCTGTGTCACTAAAAATACATTTTATTTTAATTTTATACATTGATTAATGACCTGCAGAATCTCCTTATCATATTAAGTGATTCATAATTGTCACTTTATGCTTTCTCCATCTCTAAAGTGATGACATCCTTGCATTACATACTTTAGGTTCATTTTCTGCAGGCAGGTTTCTGACAGAGAACAGGCAGATTTAGAATATATCATGCAGCGTTCTATAGATGGACACATAAAGAAATGAAAAATTACATGTATGTGCAAATTTTCTAAACACTTTGTTACATTTATGATAAAGTAGATAAAACACATTTATGTCGGCCTTGGCTCATAGTTCTTGTCTTTCAATGAACTTTGTGTGTGTTTCAGGTACTGCACTCTCAAAGACTGAATGAACCAGCATTGCAGCCACGGGTCACTGTGAGCATCACAGGGAAGGTTGAAGCCGCCCACTGCACCTGTAAGGCCGGAGTCGCGGAGACCTGCACCCACGTCGCTTCTCTTCTGTTTAATGTAGAAGCAACAATGTTGATCTGTGGCACAAGGACTGTTACAGATGAACCTGCATACTGGGTTTTTCTGGGTAATATGACCAAGATACAGGTCAGAGGCCATAAGGTAGACTTCTCCTCTTCAGCTGCCCAAAAAAAGGCTCTTGATCAAAACATAAACAGACCATCCGTAACGAAAGGTCAAAGGAGCCTCAAAAAAGAAAAATCCCACCTGCTACTGTGGAGGAGTTGTCACTGCTATAATGTTTTATCTAGGGGTCCAGATTTATGCCTGTAGTGCACTGCCGTGTAAATAATTTGCATTTACTGAATATGTACTGACTGAGTCCCACTGTTCAAAAGTTGAATAAAGAAACAAACTACTTTTTGCCTCTTTTTTTTTATTTATTAAAACCACTTTATAGAACATCACATCCGTTACAGTGTAGAATCCATGTCATTTACAGTTTACAAATGACAAAATGTTTACATAAAATCATGAAGGGTTTACATGATATCACCCACTACTAACATTACTTTATTTACTGTATCTTCTGAAAAAATACCGCTATTTATACAGCACAAGACTTAAGAATATTTAACAGGAGCAAGTTTCATTGTTCCCTGGTTTTACTACCACACTGTTCAACAAACGCAGCAAACCTTCACCATCTTATCCAGAAGGGTCACCTCTTCACCCTCACATGGAAGAAGTAATCTGATTGGCATGGTGGTATGTTTGAAGCAGGTCCCTTGTGTAGCGCTGGAACCCAGTCATGATGTGCCATCCATTTCATAGGCTGGTTTGCTGCAATAATGCCAAATAATTAGCAACTCTATAAATAGAAGGTAGTTCTGCAAAATCACTCAGTAGGATGTTTGTTCTAATTTGCTATGAGCTCAGAGTGCATCGAAAATAAAACTAATAGGCTATAAAGAGTGATATGAACATATTTAGAACTTACCGGAATGAAAATGTCTGGAGCACCAACAGATATTTGGAGATGGAAGAGAACTGGATATCAGCTCGTCTCACAGCTGCTATCCAGGCTAGACGCCTTCGTTTGGTAACATCGATACGCGAGCTGCCTCATGTTGCTTCCAGGTTGGGAAACAATGAAAAGACAAACCCTTTTCAAGCTTATTCTCTTGCCGGTCGTGCGATCGAACATTGCAGCCGACCACACAGCAAGAACAAACCATGGCTGTTGTGTGTGCCTTCGCTCCTTTTTCGCTTGCGCTTAGACCCCCAAAATGGCGGATCGGGCCAAAATCCTTTCCACGCCCACCCCCGTGACATCACGCTCCAAAGCCCTATAGAACAGAGTTTGAATGAAAGCAACAGAATTCTAAAACAAACAATAGAATTTGAATAAAAAGAGTAGAATTAGAATGAAAACAAAATCATTTGAATGAAAACAGAGGAATTTCAATGAAAAGAACGGAATTAGAATGAAATGAATAGAATTAGAATGAAAACAAAATCATTTGAATGAAAACAGAGGAATTTCAGTGAAAAGAATGGAATTAGAATGAAATGAATAGAATTTGAATCAAAACAACGGAATTTGAAAACAAACAACGGAATTTGAAAACAAACAACGGAATTTGAATGAACAGAACAGAATTTGAATCAAAGCAACGGAAATAGAATGAACAGAACAGAATTTGAATCAAAACAATGAAATTTGAATGAAATGAATAGAATTTGAATGAAAACAACGGAATTAGAATGTATAGGGCTTTGGAGTTGACGTCACGCCGCAATGCATTGTGGGAGCGCGGAACCATTTTCGGGGTCACACTGTGTTGGAACGACGATTACAAGATGCTTAAACGCAGCTCAAAAGAGAATGGACTGTATAGAGACCGATTTCGTCCAGAGGCGAAGCGGCGGTTCTTGCAGAAAATAACGTGCATTGGAAATGTGGACCCGTATGAAACACGGCCGTGGAGTAGAAACCCAGAAGACCAACCGCTATTGACGTAGCCTGATATATTTTCGTACCTTATCTGTGGAATCAGCGCGTACAAGTCGTCATCCAAACAAAGGTAAGTCAGCTCGAGTACTGCGAGTAAAATGCGTTTGATTTCCCTGCAAACATTCACATTAGTGCAGCATAAATTCATTCATGAGGGGAAATTACAGTGATAACATGTGGAGGCTGTTAGATGGATAACATAGTGAGTTGTGTGTGACATTGTCCTGAAGGATTTAGTTATTCTTTATGGTTAAAGAAATTGCAATGATTTATTCATATTTATTATAAATAATTCTAATTATACATCTTGCTTCCATATTTGTATCCTGTGTCACTAAAAATACATTTTATTTTAATTTTATACATTGATTAATGACCTGCAGAATCTCCTTATCATATTAAGTGATTCATAATTGTCACTTTATGCTTTCTCCATCTCTAAAGTGATGACATCCTTGCATTACATACTTTAGGTTCATTTTCTGCAGGCAGGTTTCTGACAGAGAACAGGCAGATTTAGAATATATCATGCAGCGTTCTATAGATGGACACATAAAGAAATGAAAAATTACATGTATGTGCTAACTTTCTAAACACTTTGTTACATTTATGATAAAGTAGATAAAACACATTTATGTCGGCCTTGGCTCATAGTTCTTGTCTTTAAATGAACTTTGTGTGTGTTTCAGGTACTGCACTCTCAAAGACTGAATGAACCAGCATTGCAGCCACGGGTCACTGTGAGCATCACAGGGAAGGTTGAAGCCGCCCACTGCACCTGTAAGGCCGGAGTCGCGGAGACCTGCACCCACGTCGCTTCTCTTCTGTTTAATGTAGAAGCAACAGTGTTGATCTGTGGCACAAGGACTGTTACAGATGAACCTGCATACTGGGTTTTTCTGGGTAATATGACCAAGATACAGGTCAGAGGCCATAAGGTAGACTTCTCCTCTTCAGCTGCCCCAAAAAAGGCTCTTGATCAAAACATAAACAGACCATCCGTAACGAAAGGTCAAAGGAGCCTCAAAAAAGAAAAATCCCACCTGCTACTGTGGAGGAGTTGTCACTGCTATAATGTTTTATCTAGGGCTTCAGATTCATGCCTGTAGTGCACTGCCGTGTAAATAATTTGCATTTACTGAATATGTACTGACTGAGTCCCACTGTTCAAAAGTTGAATAAAGAAACAAACTACTTTTTGCCTCTTTTTTTTTATTTATTAAAACCACTTTATAGAACATCACATCCGTTACAGTGTAGAATCCATGTCATTTACAGTTTACAAATGACAAAATGTTTACATAAAATCATGAAGGGTTTACATGATATCACCCACTACTAACATTACTTTATTTACTGTATCTTCTGAAAAAATACCGCTATTTATACAGCACAAGACTTAAGAATATTTAACAGGAGCAAGTTTCATTGTTCCCTGGTTTTACTACCACACTGTTCAACAAACGCAGCAAACCTTCACCATCTTATCCAGAAGGGTCACCTCTTCACCCTCACATGGAAGAAGTAATCTGATTGGCATGGTGGTATGTTTGAAGCAGGTCCCTTGTGTAGCGCTGGAACCCAGTCATGATGTGCCATCCATTTCATAGGCTGGTTTGCTGCAATAATGCCAAATAATTAGCAACTCTATAAATAGAAGGTAGTTCTGCAAAATCACTCAGTAGGATGTTTGTTCTAATTTGCTATGAGCTCAGAGTGCATCGAAAATAAAACTAATAGGCTATAAAGAGTGATATGAACATATTTAGAACTTACCGGAATGAAAATGTCTGGAGCACCAACAGATATTTGGAGATGGAAGAGAACTGGATATCAGCTCGTCTCACAGCTGCTATCCAGGCTAGACGCCTTCGTTTGGTAACATCGATACACGAGCTGCCTCATGTTGCTTCCAGGTTGGGAAACAATGAAAAGACAAACCCTTTTCAAGCTTATTCTCTTGCCGGTCGTGCGATCGAACATTGTAGCCGACCACACAGCAAGAACAAACCATGGCTGTTGTGTGTGCCTTCGCTCCTTTTTCGCTTGCGCTTAGACCCCCAAAATGGCGGATCGGGCCAAAATCCTTTCCACGCCCACCCCTGTGACATCACGCTCCAAAGCCCTATAGAACAGAGTTTGAATGAAAGCAACAGAATTCTAAAACAAACAATAGAATTTGAATAAAAAGAGTAGAATTAGAATGAAAACAAAATCATTTGAACGAAAACAGAGGAATTTTAATGAAAAGAACGGAATTAGAATGAAATGAATAGAATTTGAATCAAAACAACGGAATTTGAAAACAAACAACGGAATTTGAAAACAAACAACGGAATTAGAATGAACAGAACAGAATTTGAATCAAAACAATGAAATTTGAATGAAATGAATAGAATTTGAATGAAAACAACGGAATTAGAATGTATAGGGCTTTGGAGTTGACGTCACGCCGCAATGCATTGTGGGAGCGCGGCACCATTTTCGGGGTCTACGAATCAAAACAAACACACTGTGTTGGAACGACGATTACAAGATGCTTAAAAGCAGCTCAAAAGAGAATGGACTGTATAGAGACCGATTTCGTCCAGAGGCGAAGCGGCGGTTCTTGCAGAAAATAACGTGCATTGGAAATGTGGACCCGTATGAAACACGGCCGTGGAGTAGAAACCCAGAAGACCAACCGCTATTGACGTAGCCTGATATATTTTCGTACCTTATCTGTGGAATCAGCGCGTACAAGTCGTCATCCAAACAAAGTAAGTCAGCTCGAGGACTGCGAGTAAAATGCGTTTGATTTCCCTGCAAACATTCACATTAGTGCAGCATAAATTCATTCATGAGGGGAAATTACAGTGATAACATGTGGAGGCTGTTAGATGGATAACATAGTGAGTTGTGTGTGACATTGTCCTGAAGGATTTAGTTATTCTTTATGGTTAAAGAAATTGCAATGATTTATTCATATTTATTATAAATAATTCTAATTATACATCTTGCTTCCATATTTGTATCCTGTGTCACTAAAAATACATTTTATTTTAATTTTATACATTGATTAATGACCTGCAGAATCTCCTTATCATATTAAGTGATTCATAATTGTCACTTTATGCTTTCTCCATCTCTAAAGTGATGACATCCTTGCATTACATACTTTAGGTTCATTTTCTGCAGGCAGGTTTCTGACAGAGAACAGGCAGATTTAGAATATATCATGCAGCGTTCTATAGATGGACACATAAAGAAATGAAAAATTACATGTATGTGCAAATTTTCTAAACACTTTGTTACATTTATGATAAAGTAGATAAAACACATTTATGTCGGCCTTGGCTCATAGTTCTTGTCTTTCAATGAACTTTGTGTGTGTTTCAGGTACTGCACTCTCAAAGACTGAATGAACCAGCATTGCAGCCACGGGTCACTGTGAGCATCACAGGGAAGGTTGAAGCCGCCCACTGCACCTGTAAGGCCGGAGTCGCGGAGACCTGCACCCACGTCGCTTCTCTTCTGTTTAATGTAGAAGCAACAATGTTGATCTGTGGCACAAGGACTGTTACAGATGAACCTGCATACTGGGTTTTGCTGGGTAATATGACCAAGATACAGGTCAGAGGCCATAAGGTAGACTTCTCCTCTTCAGCTGCCCAAAAAAAGGCTCTTGATCAAAACATAAACAGACCATCCGTAACGAAAGGTCAAAGGAGCCTCAAAAAAGAAAAATCCCACCTGCTACTGTGGAGGAGTTGTCACTGCTATAATGTTTTATCTAGGGCTTCAGATTTATGCCTGTAGTGCACTGCCGTGTAAATAATTTGCATTTACTGAATATGTACTGACTGAGTCCCACTGTTCAAAAGTTGAATAAAGAAACAAACTACTTTTTGCCTCTTTTTTTTTATTTATTAAAACCACTTTATAGAACATCACATCCGTTACAGTGTAGAATCCATGTCATTTACAGTTTACAAATGACAAAATGTTTACATAAAATCATGAAGGGTTTACATGATATCACCCACTACTAACATTACTTTATTTACTGTATCTTCTGAAAAAATACCGCTATTTATACAGCACAAGACTTAAAATATTTAACAGGAGCAAGTTTCATTGTTCCCTGGTTTTACTACCACACTGTTCAACAAACGCAGCAAACCTTCACCATCTTATCCAGAAGGGTCACCTCTTCACCCTCACATGGAAGAAGTAATCTGATTGGCATGGTGGTATGTTTGAAGCAGGTCCCTTGTGTAGCGCTGGAACCCAGTCATGATGTGCCATCCATTTCATAGGCTGGTTTGCTGCAATAATGCCAAATAATTAGCAACTCTATAAATAGAAGGTAGTTCTGCAAAATCACTCAGTAGGATGTTTGTTCTAATTTGCTATGAGCTCAGAGTGCATCGAAAATAAAACTAATAGGCTATAAAGAGTGATATGAACATATTTAGAACTTACCGGAATGAAAATGTCTGGAGCACCAACAGATATTTGGAGATGGAAGAGAACTGGATATCAGCTCGTCTCACAGCTGCTATCCAGGCTAGACGCCTTCGTTTGGTAACATCGATACACGAGCTGCCTCATGTTGCTTCCAGGTTGGGAAACAATGAAAAGACAAACCCTTTTCAAGCTTATTCTCTTGCCGGTCGTGCGATCGAACATTGTAGCCGACCACACAGCAAGAACAAACCATGGCTGTTGTGTGTGCCTTCGCTCCTTTTTCGCTTGCGCTTAGACCCCCAAAATGGCGGATCGGGCCAAAATCCTTTCCACGCCCACCCCTGTGACATCACGCTCCAAAGCCCTATAGAACAGAGTTTGAATGAAAGCAACAGAATTCTAAAACAAACAATAGAATTTGAATAAAAAGAGTAGAATTAGAATGAAAACAAAATCATTTGAACGAAAACAGAGGAATTTTAATGAAAAGAACGGAATTAGAATGAAATGAATAGAATTTGAATCAAAACAACGGAATTTGAAAACAAACAACGGAATTTGAAAACAAACAACGGAATTTGAATGAACAGAACAGAATTTGAATCAAAGCAACGGAAATAGAATGAACAGAACAGAATTTGAATCAAAACAATGAAATTTGAATGAAATGAATAGAATTTGAATGAAAACAACGGAATTAGAATGTATAGGGCTTTGGAGTTGACGTCACGCCGCAATGCATTGTGGGAGCGCGGCACCATTTTCGGGGTCTACGAATCAAAACAAACACACTGTGTTGGAACGACGATTACAAGATGCTTAAAAGCAGCTCAAAAGAGAATGGACTGTATAGAGACCGATTTCGTCCAGAGGCGAAGCGGCGGTTCTTGCAGAAAATAACGTGCATTGGAAATGTGGACCCGTATGAAACACGGCCGTGGAGTAGAAACCCAGAAGACCAACCGCTATTGACGTAGCCTGATATATTTTCGTACCTTATCTGTGGAATCAGCGCGTACAAGTCGTCATCCAAACAAAGTAAGTCAGCTCGAGGACTGCGAGTAAAATGCGTTTGATTTCCCTGCAAACATTCACATTAGTGCAGCATAAATTCATTCATGAGGGGAAATTACAGTGATAACATGTGGAGGCTGTTAGATGGATAACATAGTGAGTTGTGTGTGACATTGTCCTGAAGGATTTAGTTATTCTTTATGGTTAAAGAAATTGCAATGATTTATTGATATTTATTATAAATAATTCTAATTATACATCTTGCTTCCATATTTGTATCCTGTGTCACTAAAAATACATTTTATTTTAATTTTATACATTGATTAATGACCTGCAGAATCTCCTTATCATATTAAGTGATTCATAATTGTCACTTTATGCTTTCTCCATCTCTAAAGTGATGACATCCTTGCATTACATACTTTAGGTTCATTTTCTGCAGGCAGGTTTCTGACAGAGAACAGGCAGATTTAGAATATATCATGCAGCGTTCTATAGATGGACACATAAAGAAATGAAAAATTACATGTATGTGCAAATTTTCTAAACACTTTGTTACATTTATGATAAAGTAGATAAAACACATTTATGTCGGCCTTGGCTCATAGTTCTTGTCTTTCAATGAACTTTGTGTGTGTTTCAGGTACTGCACTCTCAAAGACTGAATGAACCAGCATTGCAGCCACGGGTCACTGTGAGCATCACAGGGAAGGTTGAAGCCGCCCACTGCACCTGTAAGGCCGGAGTCGCGGAGACCTGCACCCACGTCGCTTCTCTTCTGTTTAATGTAGAAGCAACAATGTTGATCTGTGGCACAAGGACTGTTACAGATGAACCTGCATACTGGGTTTTGCTGGGTAATATGACCAAGATACAGGTCAGAGGCCATAAGGTAGACTTCTCCTCTTCAGCTGCCCAAAAAAAGGCTCTTGATCAAAACATAAACAGACCATCCGTAACGAAAGGTCAAAGGAGCCTCAAAAAAGAAAAATCCCACCTGCTACTGTGGAGGAGTTGTCACTGCTATAATGTTTTATCTAGGGCTTCAGATTTATGCCTGTAGTGCACTGCCGTGTAAATAATTTGCATTTACTGAATATGTACTGACTGAGTCCCACTGTTCAAAAGTTGAATAAAGAAACAAACTACTTTTTGCCTCTTTTTTTTTATTTATTAAAACCACTTTATAGAACATCACATCCGTTACAGTGTAGAATCCATGTCATTTACAGTTTACAAATGACAAAATGTTTACATAAAATCATGAAGGGTTTACATGATATCACCCACTACTAACATTACTTTATTTACTGTATCTTCTGAAAAAATACCGCTATTTATACAGCACAAGATTTAAAATATTTAACAGGAGCAAGTTTCATTGTTCCCTGGTTTTACTACCACACTGTTCAACAAACGCAGCAAACCTTCACCATCTTATCCAGAAGGGTCACCTCTTCACCCTCACATGGAAGAAGTAATCTGATTGGCATGGTGGTATGTTTGAAGCAGGTCCCTTGTGTAGCGCTGGAACCCAGTCATGATGTGCCATCCATTTCATAGGCTGGTTTGCTGCAATAATGCCAAATAATTAGCAACTCTATAAATAGAAGGTAGTTCTGCAAAATCACTCAGTAGGATGTTTGTTCTAATTTGCTATGAGCTCAGAGTGCATCGAAAATAAAACTAATAGGCTATAAAGAGTGATATGAACATATTTAGAACTTACCGGAATGAAAATGTCTGGAGCACCAACAGATATTTGGAGATGGAAGAGAACTGGATATCAGCTCGTCTCACAGCTGCTATCCAGGCTAGATGCCTTCGTTTGGTAACATCGATACACGAGCTGCCTCATGTTGCTTCCAGGTTGGGAAACAATGAAAAGACAAACCCTTTTCAAGCTTATTCTCTTGCCGGTCGTGCGATCGAACATTGCAGCCGACCACACAGCAAGAACAAACCATGGCTGTTGTGTGTGCCTTCGCTCCTTTTTCGCTTGCGCTTAGACCCCCAAAATGGCGGATCGGGCCAAAATCCTTTCCACGCCCACCCCTGTGACATCACGCTCCAAAGCCCTATAGAACAGAGTTTGAATGAAAGCAACAGAATTCTAAAACAAACAATAGAATTTGAATAAAAAGAGTAGAATTAGAATGAAAACAAAATCATTTGAACGAAAACAGAGGAATTTTAATGAAAAGAACGGAATTAGAATGAAATGAATAGAATTTGAATCAAAACAACGGAATTTGAAAACAAACAACGGAATTTGAAAACAAACAACGGAATTTGAATGAACAGAACAGAATTTGAATCAAAGCAACGGAAATAGAATGAACAGAACAGAATTTGAATCAAAACAATGAAATTTGAATGAAATGAATAGAATTTGAATGAAAACAACGGAATTAGAATGTATAGGGCTTTGGAGTTGACGTCACGCCGCAATGCATTGTGGGAGCGCGGCACCATTTTCGGGGTCTACGAATCAAAACAAACACACTGTGTTGGAACGACGATTACAAGATGCTTAAAAGCAGCTCAAAAGAGAATGGACTGTATAGAGACCGATTTCGTCCAGAGGCGAAGCGGCGGTTCTTGCAGAAAATAACGTGCATTGGAAATGTGGACCCGTATGAAACACGGCCGTGGAGTAGAAACCCAGAAGACCAACCGCTATTGACGTAGCCTGATATATTTTCGTACCTTATCTGTGGAATCAGCGCGTACAAGTCGTCATCCAAACAAAGGTAAGTCAGCTCGAGGACTGCGAGTAAAATGCGTTTGATTTCCCTGCAAACATTCACATTAGTGCAGCATAAATTCATTCATGAGGGGAAATTACAGTGATAACATGTGGAGGCTGTTAGATGGATAACATAGTGAGTTGTGTGTGACATTGTCCTGAAGGATTTAGTTATTCTTTATGGTTAAAGAAATTGCAATGATTTATTGATATTTATTATAAATAATTCTAATTATACATCTTGCTTCCATATTTGTATCCTGTGTCACTAAAAATACATTTTATTTTAATTTTATACATTGATTAATGACCTGCAGAATCTCCTTATCATATTAAGTGATTCATAATTGTCACTTTATGCTTTCTCCATCTCTAAAGTGATGACATCCTTGCATTACATACTTTAGGTTCATTTTCTGCAGGCAGGTTTCTGACAGAGAACAGGCAGATTTAGAATATATCATGCAGCGTTCTATAGATGGACACATAAAGAAATGAAAAATTACATGTATGTGCAAATTTTCTAAACACTTTGTTACATTTATGATAAAGTAGATAAAACACATTTATGTCGGCCTTGGCTCATAGTTCTTGTCTTTCAATGAACTTTGTGTGTGTTTCAGGTACTGCACTCTCAAAGACTGAATGAACCAGCATTGCAGCCACGGGTCACTGTGAGCATCACAGGGAAGGTTGAAGCTGCCCACTGCACCTGTAAGGCCGGAGTCGCGGAGACCTGCACCCACGTCGCTTCTCTTCTGTTTAATGTAGAAGCAACAATGTTGATCTGTGGCACAAGGACTGTTACAGATGAACCTGCATACTGGGTTTTGCTGGGTAATATGACCAAGATACAGGTCAGAGGCCATAAGGTAGACTTCTCCTCTTCAGCTGCCCAAAAAAAGGCTCTTGATCAAAACATAAACAGACCATCCGTAACGAAAGGTCAAAGGAGCCTCAAAAAAGAAAAATCCCACCTGCTACTGTGGAGGAGTTGTCACTGCTATAATGTTTTATCTAGGGCTTCAGATTTATGCCTGTAGTGCACTGCCGTGTAAATAATTTGCATTTACTGAATATGTACTGACTGAGTCCCACTGTTCAAAAGTTGAATAAAGAAACAAACTACTTTTTGCCTCTTTTTTTTTATTTATTAAAACCACTTTATAGAACATCACATCCGTTACAGTGTAGAATCCATGTCATTTACAGTTTACAAATGACAAAATGTTTACATAAAATCATGAAGGGTTTACATGATATCACCCACTACTAACATTACTTTATTTACTGTATCTTCTGAAAAAATACCGCTATTTATACAGCACAAGATTTAAAATATTTAACAGGAGCAAGTTTCATTGTTCCCTGGTTTTACTACCACACTGTTCAACAAACGCAGCAAACCTTCACCATCTTATCCAGAAGGGTCACCTCTTCACCCTCACATGGAAGAAGTAATCTGATTGGCATGGTGGTATGTTTGAAGCAGGTCCCTTGTGTAGCGCTGGAACCCAGTCATGATGTGCCATCCATTTCATAGGCTGGTTTGCTGCAATAATGCCAAATAATTAGCAACTCTATAAATAGAAGGTAGTTCTGCAAAATCACTCAGTAGGATGTTTGTTCTAATTTGCTATGAGCTCAGAGTGCATCGAAAATAAAACTAATAGGCTATAAAGAGTGATATGAACATATTTAGAACTTACCGGAATGAAAATGTCTGGAGCACCAACAGATATTTGGAGATGGAAGAGAACTGGATATCAGCTCGTCTCACAGCTGCTATCCAGGCTAGACGCCTTCGTTTGGTAACATCGATACACGAGCTGCCTCATGTTGCTTCCAGGTTGGGAAACAATGAAAAGACAAACCCTTTTCAAGCTTATTCTCTTGCCGGTCGTGCGATCGAACATTGTAGCCGACCACACAGCAAGAACAAACCATGGCTGTTGTGTGTGCCTTCGCTCCTTTTTCGCTTGCGCTTAGACCCCCAAAATGGCGGATCGGGCCAAAATCCTTTCCACGCCCACCCCTGTGACATCACGCTCCAAAGCCCTATAGAACAGAGTTTGAATGAAAGCAACAGAATTCTAAAACAAACAATAGAATTTGAATAAAAAGAGTAGAATTAGAATGAAAACACAATCATTTGAACGAAAACAGAGGAATTTTAATGAAAAGAACGGAATTAGAATGAAATGAATAGAATTTGAATCAAAACAACGGAATTTGAAAACAAACAACGGAATTTGAAAACAAACAACGGAATTTGAATGAACAGAACAGAATTTGAATCAAAGCAACGGAAATAGAATGAACAGAACAGAATTTGAATCAAAACAATGAAATTTGAATGAAATGAATAGAATTTGAATGAAAACAACGGAATTAGAATGTATAGGGCTTTGGAGTTGACGTCACGCCGCAATGCATTGTGGGAGCGCGGCACCATTTTCGGGGTCTACGAATCAAAACAAACACACTGTGTTGGAACGACGATTACAAGATGCTTAAAAGCAGCTCAAAAGAGAATGGACTGTATAGAGACCGATTTCGTCCAGAGGCGAAGCGGCGGTTCTTGCAGAAAATAACGTGCATTGGAAATGTGGACCCGTATGAAACACGGCCGTGGAGTAGAAACCCAGAAGACCAACCGCTATTGACGTAGCCTGATATATTTTCGTACCTTATCTGTGGAATCAGCGCGTACAAGTCGTCATCCAAACAAAGTAAGTCAGCTCGAGGACTGCGAGTAAAATGCGTTTGATTTCCCTGCAAACATTCACATTAGTGCAGCATAAATTCATTCATGAGGGGAAATTACAGTGATAACATGTGGAGGCTGTTAGATGGATAACATAGTGAGTTGTGTGTGACATTGTCCTGAAGGATTTAGTTATTCTTTATGGTTAAAGAAATTGCAATGATTTATTGATATTTATTATAAATAATTCTAATTATACATCTTGCTTCCATATTTGTATCCTGTGTCACTAAAAATACATTTTATTTTAATTTTATACATTGATTAATGACCTGCAGAATCTCCTTATCATATTAAGTGATTCATAATTGTCACTTTATGCTTTCTCCATCTCTAAAGTGATGACATCCTTGCATTACATACTTTAGGTTCATTTTCTGCAGGCAGGTTTCTGACAGAGAACAGGCAGATTTAGAATATATCATGCAGCGTTCTATAGATGGACACATAAAGAAATGAAAAATTACATGTATGTGCAAATTTTCTAAACACTTTGTTACATTTATGATAAAGTAGATAAAACACATTTATGTCGGCCTTGGCTCATAGTTCTTGTCTTTAAATGAACTTTGTGTGTGTTTCAGGTACTGCACTCTCAAAGACTGAATGAACCAGCATTGCAGCCACGGGTCACTGTGAGCATCACAGGGAAGGTTGAAGCCGCCCACTGCACCTGTAAGGCCGGAGTCGCGGAGACCTGCACCCACGTCGCTTCTCTTCTGTTTAATGTAGAAGCAACAATGTTGATCTGTGGCACAAGGACTGTTACAGATGAACCTGCATACTGGGTTTTGCTGGGTAATATGACCAAGATACAGGTCAGAGGCCATAAGGTAGACTTCTCCTCTTCAGCTGCCCAAAAAAAGGCTCTTGATCAAAACATAAACAGACCATCCGTAACGAAAGGTCAAAGGAGCCTCAAAAAAGAAAAATCCCACCTGCTACTGTGGAGGAGTTGTCACTGCTATAATGTTTTATCTAGGGCTTCAGATTTATGCCTGTAGTGCAGTGCCGTGTAAATAATTTGCATTTACTGAATATGTACTGACTGAGTCCCACTGTTCAAAAGTTGAATAAAGAAACAAACTACTTTTTGCCTCTTTTTTTTTATTTATTAAAACCACTTTATAGAACATCACATCCGTTACAGTGTAGAATCCATGTCATTTACAGTTTACAAATGACAAAATGTTTACATAAAATCATGAAGGGTTTACATGATATCACCCACTACTAACATTACTTTATTTACTGTATCTTCTGAAAAAATACCGCTATTTATACAGCACAAGATTTAAAATATTTAACAGGAGCAAGTTTCATTGTTCCCTGGTTTTACTACCACACTGTTCAACAAACGCAGCAAACCTTCACCATCTTATCCAGAAGGGTCACCTCTTCACCCTCACATGGAAGAAGTAATCTGATTGGCATGGTGGTATGTTTGAAGCAGGTCCCTTGTGTAGCGCTGGAACCCAGTCATGATGTGCCATCCATTTCATAGGCTGGTTTGCTGCAATAATGCCAAATAATTAGCAACTCTATAAATAGAAGGTAGTTCTGCAAAATCACTCAGTAGGATGTTTGTTCTAATTTGCTATGAGCTCAGAGTGCATCGAAAATAAAACTAATAGGCTATAAAGAGTGATATGAACATATTTAGAACTTACCGGAATGAAAATGTCTGGAGCACCAACAGATATTTGGAGATGGAAGAGAACTGGATATCAGCTCGTCTCACAGCTGCTATCCAGGCTAGACGCCTTCGTTTGGTAACATCGATACACGAGCTGCCTCATGTTGCTTCCAGGTTGGGAAACAATGAAAAGACAAACCCTTTTCAAGCTTATTCTCTTGCCGGTCGTGCGATCGAACATTGTAGCCGACCACACAGCAAGAACAAACCATGGCTGTTGTGTGTGCCTTCGCTCCTTTTTCGCTTGCGCTTAGACCCCCAAAATGGCGGATCGGGCCAAAATCCTTTCCACGCCCACCCCTGTGACATCACGCTCCAAAGCCCTATAGAACAGAGTTTGAATGAAAGCAACAGAATTCTAAAACAAACAATAGAATTTGAATAAAAAGAGTAGAATTAGAATGAAAACAAAATCATTTGAACGAAAACAGAGGAATTTTAATGAAAAGAACGGAATTAGAATGAAATGAATAGAATTTGAATCAAAACAACGGAATTTGAAAACAAACAACGGAATTTGAAAACAAACAACGGAATTTGAATGAACAGAACAGAATTTGAATCAAAACAACGGAAATAGAATGAACAGAACAGAATTTGAATCAAAACAATGAAATTTGAATGAAAACAACAGAATTAGAATGAAATGAATAGAATTTGAATGAAAACAACGGAATTACAATGTATAGGGCTTTGGAGTTGACGTCACGCCGCAATGCATTGTGGGAGCGCGGCACCATTTTCGGGGTCTACGAATCAAAACAAACACACTGTGTTGGAACGACGATTACAAGATGCTTAAAAGCAGCTCAAAAGAGAATGGACTGTATAGAGACCGATTTCGTCCAGAGGCGAAGCGGCGGTTCTTGCAGAAAATAACGTGCATTGGAAATGTGGACCCGTATGAAACACGGCCGTGGAGTAGAAACCCAGAAGACCAACCGCTATTGACGTAGCCTGATATATTTTCGTACCTTATCTGTGGAATCAGCGCGTACAAGTCGTCATCCAAACAAAGGTAAGTCAGCTCGAGGACTGCGAGTAAAATGCGTTTGATTTCCCTGCAAACATTCACATTAGTGCAGCATAAATTCATTCATGAGGGGAAATTACAGTGATAACATGTGGAGGCTGTTAGATGGATAACATAGTGAGTTGTGTGTGACATTGTCCTGAAGGATTTAGTTATTCTTTATGGTTAAAGAAATTGCAATGATTTATTGATATTTATTATAAATAATTCTAATTATACATCTTGCTTCCATATTTGTATCCTGTGTCACTAAAAATACATTTTATTTTAATTTTATACATTGATTAATGACCTGCAGAATCTCCTTATCATATTAAGTGATTCATAATTGTCACTTTATGCTTTCTCCATCTCTAAAGTGATGACATTCTTGCATTACATACTTTAGGTTCATTTTCTGCAGGCAGGTTTCTGACAGAGAACAGGCAGATTTAGAATATATCATGCAGCGTTCTATAGATGGACACATAAAGAAATGAAAAATTACATGTATGTGCAAATTTTCTAAACACTTTGTTACATTTATGATAAAGTAGATAAAACACATTTATGTCGGCCTTGGCTCATAGTTCTTGTCTTTCAATGAACTTTGTGTGTGTTTCAGGTACTGCACTCTCAAAGACTGAATGAACCAGCATTGCAGCCACGGGTCACTGTGAGCATCACAGGGAAGGTTGAAGCCGCCCACTGCACCTGTAAGGCCGGAGTCGCGGAGACCTGCACCCACGTCGCTTCTCTTCTGTTTAATGTAGAAGCAACAGTGTTGATCTGTGGCACAAGGACTGTTACAGATGAACCTGCATACTGGGTTTTGCTGGGTAATATGACCAAGATACAGGTCAGAGGCCATAAGGTAGACTTCTCCTCTTCAGCTGCCCAAAAAAAGGCTCTTGATCAAAACATAAACAGACCATCCGTAACGAAAGGTCAAAGGAGCCTCAAAAAAGAAAAATCCCACCTGCTACTGTGGAGGAGTTGTCACTGCTATAATGTTTTATCTAGGGCTTCAGATTTATGCCTGTAGTGCACTGCCGTGTAAATAATTTGCATTTACTGAATATGTACTGACTGAGTCCCACTGTTCAAAAGTTGAATAAAGAAACAAACTACTTTTTGCCTCTTTTTTTTTATTTATTAAAACCACTTTATAGAACATCACATCCGTTACAGTGTAGAATCCATGTCATTTACAGTTTACAAATGACAAAATGTTTACATAAAATCATGAAGGGTTTACATGATATCACCCACTACTAACATTACTTTATTTACTGTATCTTCTGAAAAAATACCGCTATTTATACAGCACAAGACTTAAAATATTTAACAGGAGCAAGTTTCATTGTTCCCTGGTTTTACTACCACACTGTTCAACAAACGCAGCAAACCTTCACCATCTTATCCAGAAGGGTCACCTCTTCACCCTCACATGGAAGAAGTAATCTGATTGGCATGGTGGTATGTTTGAAGCAGGTCCCTTGTGTAGCGCTGGAACCCAGTCATGATGTGCCATCCATTTCATAGGCTGGTTTGCTGCAATAATGCCAAATAATTAGCAACTCTATAAATAGAAGGTAGTTCTGCAAAATCACTCAGTAGGATGTTTGTTCTAATTTGCTATGAGCTCAGAGTGCATCGAAAATAAAACTAATAGGCTATAAAGAGTGATATGAACATATTTAGAACTTACCGGAATGAAAATGTCTGGAGCACCAACAGATATTTGGAGATGGAAGAGAACTGGATATCAGCTCGTCTCACAGCTGCTATCCAGGCTAGACGCCTTCGTTTGGTAACATCGATACACGAGCTGCCTCATGTTGCTTCCAGGTTGGGAAACAATGAAAAGACAAACCCTTTTCAAGCTTATTCTCTTGCCGGTCGTGCGATCGAACATTGTAGCCGACCACACAGCAAGAACAAACCATGGCTGTTGTGTGTGCCTTCGCTCCTTTTTCGCTTGCGCTTAGACCCCCAAAATGGCGGATCGGGCCAAAATCCTTTCCACGCCCACCCCTGTGACATCACGCTCCAAAGCCCTATAGAACAGAGTTTGAATGAAAGCAACAGAATTCTAAAACAAACAATAGAATTTGAATAAAAAGAGTAGAATTAGAATGAAAACAAAATCATTTGAACGAAAACAGAGGAATTTTAATGAAAAGAACGGAATTAGAATGAAATGAATAGAATTTGAATCAAAACAACGGAATTTGAAAACAAACAACGGAATTTGAAAACAAACAACGGAATTTGAATGAACAGAACAGAATTTGAATCAAAACAATGAAATTTGAATGAAAACAACGGAATTAGAATGTATAGGGCTTTGGAGTTGACGTCACGCCGCAATGCATTGTGGGAGCGCGGCACCATTTTCGGGGTCTACGAATCAAAACAAACACACTGTGTTGGAACGACGATTACAAGATGCTTAAAAGCAGCTCAAAAGAGAATGGACTGTATAGAGACCGATTTCGTCCAGAGGCGAAGCGGCGGTTCTTGCAGAAAATAACGTGCATTGGAAATGTGGACCCGTATGAAACACGGCCGTGGAGTAGAAACCCAGAAGACCAACCGCTATTGACGTAGCCTGATATATTTTCGTACCTTATCTGTGGAATCAGCGCGTACAAGTCGTCATCCAAACAAAGTAAGTCAGCTTGAGGACTGCGAGTAAAATGCGTTTGATTTCCCTGCAAACATTCACATTAGTGCAGCATAAATTCATTCATGAGGGGAAATTACAGTGATAACATGTGGAGGCTGTTAGATGGATAACATAGTGAGTTGTGTGTGACATTGTCCTGAAGGATTTAGTTATTCTTTATGGTTAAAGAAATTGCAATGATTTATTGATATTTATTATAAATAATTCTAATTATACATCTTGCTTCCATATTTGTATCCTGTGTCACTAAAAATACATTTTATTTTAATTTTATACATTGATTAATGACCTGCAGAATCTCCTTATCATATTAAGTGATTCATAATTGTCACTTTATGCTTTCTCCATCTCTAAAGTGATGACATCCTTGCATTACATACTTTAGGTTCATTTTCTGCAGGCAGGTTTCTGACAGAGAACAGGCAGATTTAGAATATATCATGCAGCGTTCTATAGATGGACACATAAAGAAATGAAAAATTACATGTATGTGCAAATTTTCTAAACACTTTGTTACATTTATGATAAAGTAGATAAAACACATTTATGTCGGCCTTGGCTCATAGTTCTTGTCTTTCAATGAACTTTGTGTGTGTTTCAGGTACTGCACTCTCAAAGACTGAATGAACCAGCATTGCAGCCACGGGTCACTGTGAGCATCACAGGGAAGGTTGAAGCCGCCCACTGCACCTGTAAGGCCGGAGTCGCGGAGACCTGCACCCACGTCGCTTCTCTTCTGTTTAATGTAGAAGCAACAATGTTGATCTGTGGCACAAGGACTGTTACAGATGAACCTGCATACTGGGTTTTGCTGGGTAATATGACCAAGATACAGGTCAGAGGCCATAAGGTAGACTTCTCCTCTTCAGCTGCCCAAAAAAAGGCTCTTGATCAAAACATAAACAGACCATCCGTAACGAAAGGTCAAAGGAGCCTCAAAAAAGAAAAATCCCACCTGCTACTGTGGAGGAGTTGTCACTGCTATAATGTTTTATCTAGGGCTTCAGATTTATGCCTGTAGTGCACTGCCGTGTAAATAATTTGCATTTACTGAATATGTACTGACTGAGTCCCACTGTTCAAAAGTTGAATAAAGAAACAAACTACTTTTTGCCTCTTTTTTTTTATTTATTAAAACCACTTTATAGAACATCACATCCGTTACAGTGTAGAATCCATGTCATTTACAGTTTACAAATGACAAAATGTTTACATAAAATCATGAAGGGTTTACATGATATCACCCACTACTAACATTACTTTATTTACTGTATCTTCTGAAAAAATACCACTATTTATACAGCACAAGATTTAAAATATTTAACAGGAGCAAGTTTCATTGTTCCCTGGTTTTACTACCACACTGTTCAACAAACGCAGCAAACCTTCACCATCTTATCCAGAAGGGTCACCTCTTCACCCTCACATGGAAGAAGTAATCTGATTGGCATGGTGGTATGTTTGAAGCAGGTCCCTTGTGTAGCGCTGGAACCCAGTCATGATGTGCCATCCATTTCATAGGTTGGTTTGCTGCAATAATGCCAAATAATTAGCAACTCTATAAATAGAAGGTAGTTCTGCAAAATCACTCAGTAGGATGTTTGTTCTAATTTGCTATGAGCTCAGAGTGCATCGAAAATAAAACTAATAGGCTATAAAGAGTGATATGAACATATTTAGAACTTACCGGAATGAAAATGTCTGGAGCACCAACAGATATTTGGAGATGGAAGAGAACTGGATATCAGCTCGTCTCACAGCTGCTATCCAGGCTAGACGCCTTCGTTTGGTAACATCGATACACGAGCTGCCTTATGTTGCTTCCAGGTTGGGAAACAATGAAAAGACAAACCCTTTTCAAGCTTATTCTCTTGCCGGTCGTGCGATCGAACATTGCAGCCGACCACACAGCAAGAACAAACCATGGCTGTTGTGTGTGCCTTCGCTCCTTTTTCGCTTGCGCTTAGACCCCCAAAATGGCGGATCGGGCCAAAATCCTTTCCACGCCCACCCCCGTGACATCACGCTCCAAAGCCCTATAGAACAGAGTTTGAATGAAAGCAACAGAATTCTAAAACAAACAATAGAATTTGAATAAAAAGAGTAGAATTAGAATGAAAACAAAATCATTTGAACGAAAACAGAGGAATTTCAATGAAAAGAACGGAATTAGAATGAAATGAATAGAATTTGAATAAAAAGAGTAGAATTAGAATGAAAACAAAATCATTTGAACGAAAACAGAGGAATTTTAATGAAAAGAACGGAATTAGAATGAAATGAATAGAATTTGAATCAAAACAACGGAATTTGAAAACAAACAACGGAATTTGAAAACAAACAACGGAATTTGAATGAACAGAACAGAATTTGAATCAAAACAACGGAAATAGAATGAACAGAACAGAATTTGAATCAAAACAATGAAATTTGAATGAAAACAACAGAATTAGAATGAAATGAATAGAATTTGAATCAAAACAACGGAATTTGAAAACAAACAACGGAATTTGAATGAACAGAACAGAATTTGAATCAAAACAACGGAAATAAAATGAACAGAACAGAATTTGAATCAAAACAACGGAAATAGAATGAACAGAACAGAATTTGAATCAAAACAATGAAATTTGAATGAAAACAACAGAATTAGAATGAAATGAATAGAATTTGAATGAAAACAACGGAATTAGAATGTATAGGGCTTTGGAGTTGACGTCACGCCGCAATGCATTGTGGGAGCGCGGCACCATTTTCGGGGTCTACGAATCAAAACAAACACACTGTGTTGGAACGACGATTACAAGATGCTTAAAAGCAGCTCAAAAGAGAATGGACTGTATAGAGACCGATTTCGTCCAGAGGCGAAGCGGCGGTTCTTGCAGAAAATAACGTGCATTGGAAATGTGGACCCGTATGAAACACGGCCGTGGAGTAGAAACCCTGAAGACCAACCGCTATTGATGTAGCCTGATATATTTTCGTACCTTATCTGTGGAATCAGCGCGTACAAGTCGTCATCCAAACAAAGGTAAGTCAGCTCGAGGACTGCGAGTAAAATGCGTTTGATTTCCCTGCAAACATTCACATTAGTGCAGCATAAATTCATTCATGAGGGGAAATTACAGTGATAACATGTGGAGGCTGTTAGATGGATAACATAGTGAGTTGTGTGTGACAT
The DNA here is from genome assembly GCF_051167445.1 of Perissodus microlepis. Classification (NCBI taxonomy): domain Eukaryota; kingdom Metazoa; phylum Chordata; class Actinopteri; order Cichliformes; family Cichlidae; genus Perissodus; species Perissodus microlepis. The sequence goes on along the minus strand of NW_028182055.1, from coordinate 105,303 downwards.
TGTCCTGAAGGATTTAGTTATTCTTTATGGTTAAAGAAATTGCAATGATTTATTCATATTTATTATAAATAATTCTAATTATACATCTTGCTTCCATATTTGTATCCTGTGTCACTAAAAATACATTTTATTTTAATTTTATACATTGATTAATGACCTGCAGAATCTCCTTATCATATTAAGTGATTCATAATTGTCACTTTATGCTTTCTCCATCTCTAAAGTGATGACATCCTTGCATTACATACTTTAGGTTCATTTTCTGCAGGCAGGTTTCTGACAGAGAACAGGCAGATTTAGAATATATCATGCAGCGTTCTATAGATGGACACATAAGAAATGAAAAATTACATGTATGTGCTAACTTTCTAAACACTTTGTTACATTTATGATAAAGTAGATAAAACACATTTATGTCGGCCTTGGCTCATAGTTCTTGTCTTTCAATGAACTTTGTGTGTGTTTCAGGTACTGCACTCTCAAAGACTGAATGAACCAGCATTGCAGCCACGGGTCACTGTGAGCATCACAGGGAAGGTTGAAGCCGCCCACTGCACCTGTAAGGCCGGAGTCGCGGAGACCTGCACCCACGTCGCTTCTCTTCTGTTTAATGTAGAAGCAACAGTGTTGATCTGTGGCACAAGGACTGTTACAGATGAACCTGCATACTGGGTTTTGCTGGGTAATATGACCAAGATACAGGTCAGAGGCCATAAGGTAGACTTCTCCTCTTCAGCTGCCCAAAAAAAGGCTCTTGATCAAAACATAAACAGACCATCCGTAACGAAAGGTCAAAGGAGCCTCAAAAAAGAAAAATCCCACCTGCTACTGTGGAGGAGTTGTCACTGCTATAATGTTTTATCTAGGGCTTCAGATTCATGCCTGTAGTGCACTGCCGTGTAAATAATTTGCATTTACTGAATATGTACTGACTGAGTCCCACTGTTCAAAAGTTGAATAAAGAAACAAACTACTTTTTGCCTCTTTTTTTTAATTTATTAAAACCACTTTATAGAACATCACATCCGTTACAGTGTAGAATCCATGTCATTTACAGTTTACAAATGACAAAATGTTTACATAAAATCATGAAGGGTTTACATGATATCACCCACTACTAACATTACTTTATTTACTGTATCTTCTGAAAAAATACCGCTATTTATACAGCACAAGACTTAAGAATATTTAACAGGAGCAAGTTTCATTGTTCCCTGGTTTTACTACCACACTGTTCAACAAACGCAGCAAACCTTCACCATCTTATCCAGAAGGGTCACCTCTTCACCCTCACATGGAAGAAGTAATCTGATTGGCATGGTGGTATGTTTGAAGCAGGTCCCTTGTGTAGCGCTGGAACCCAGTCATGATGTGCCATCCATTTCATAGGCTGGTTTGCTGCAATAATGCCAAATAATTAGCAACTCTATAAATAGAAGGTAGTTCTGCAAAATCACTCAGTAGGATGTTTGTTCTAATTTGCTATGAGCTCAGAGTGCATCGAAAATAAAACTAATAGGCTATAAAGAGTGATATGAACATATTTAGAACTTACCGGAATGAAAATGTCTGGAGCACCAACAGATATTTGGAGATGGAAGAGAACTGGATATCAGCTCGTCTCACAGCTGCTATCCAGGCTAGACGCCTTCGTTTGGTAACATCGATACACGAGCTGCCTCATGTTGCTTCCAGGTTGGGAAACAATGAAAAGACAAACCCTTTTCAAGCTTATTCTCTTGCCGGTCGTGCGATCGAACATTGCAGCCGACCACACAGCAAGAACAAACCATGGCTGTTGTGTGTGCCTTCGCTCCTTTTTCGCTTGCGCTTAGACCCCCAAAATGGCGGATCGGGCCAAAATCCTTTCCACGCCCACCCCCGTGACATCACGCTCCAAAGCCCTATAGAACAGAGTTTGAATGAAAGCAACAGAATTCTAAAACAAACAATAGAATTTGAATAAAAAGAGTAGAATTAGAATGAAAACAAAATCATTTGAACGAAAACAGAGGAATTTCAATGAAAAGAACGGAATTAGAATGAAATGAATAGAATTTGAATAAAAAGAGTAGAATTAGAATGAAAACAAAATCATTTGAACGAAAACAGAGGAATTTTAATGAAAAGAACGGAATTAGAATGAAATGAATAGAATTTGAATCAAAACAACGGAATTTGAAAACAAACAACGGAATTTGAAAACAAACAACGGAATTTGAATGAACAGAACAGAATTTGAATCAAAACAACGGAAATAGAATGAACAGAACAGAATTTGAATCAAAACAATGAAATTTGAATGAAAACAACAGAATTAGAATGAAATGAATAGAATTTGAATCAAAACAACGGAATTTGAAAACAAACAACGGAATTTGAAAACAAACAACGGAATTTGAATGAACAGAACAGAATTTGAATCAAAACAACGGAAATAAAATGAACAGAACAGAATTTGAATCAAAACAACGGAAATAGAATGAACAGAACAGAATTTGAATCAAAACAATGAAATTTGAATGAAAACAACAGAATTAGAATGAAATGAATAGAATTTGAATGAAAACAACGGAATTAGAATGTATAGGGCTTTGGAGTTGACGTCACGCCGCAATGCATTGTGGGAGCGCGGCACCATTTTCGGGGTCTACGAATCAAAACAAACACACTGTGTTGGAACGACGATTACAAGATGCTTAAAAGCAGCTCAAAAGAGAATGGACTGTATAGAGACCGATTTCGTCCAGAGGCGAAGCGGCGGTTCTTGCAGAAAATAACGTGCATTGGAAATGTGGACCCGTATGAAACACGGCCGTGGAGTAGAAACCCTGAAGACCAACCGCTATTGATGTAGCCTGATATATTTTCGTACCTTATCTGTGGAATCAGCGCGTACAAGTCGTCATCCAAACAAAGGTAAGTCAGCTCGAGGACTGCGAGTAAAATGCGTTTGATTTCCCTGCAAACATTCACATTAGTGCAGCATAAATTCATTCATGAGGGGAAATTACAGTGATAACATGTGGAGGCTGTTAGATGGATAACATAGTGAGTTGTGTGTGACATTGTCCTGAAGGATTTAGTTATTCTTTATGGTTAAAGAAATTGCAATGATTTATTCATATTTATTATAAATAATTCTAATTATACATCTTGCTTCCATATTTGTATCCTGTGTCACTAAAAATACATTTTATTTTAATTTTATACATTGATTAATGACCTGCAGAATCTCCTTATCATATTAAGTGATTCATAATTGTCACTTTATGCTTTCTCCATCTCTAAAGTGATGACATCCTTGCATTACATACTTTAGGTTCATTTTCTGCAGGCAGGTTTCTGACAGAGAACAGGCAGATTTAGAATATATCATGCAGCGTTCTATAGATGGACACATAAGAAATGAAAAATTACATGTATGTGCTAACTTTCTAAACACTTTGTTACATTTATGATAAAGTAGATAAAACACATTTATGTCGGCCTTGGCTCATAGTTCTTGTCTTTCAATGAACTTTGTGTGTGTTTCAGGTACTGCACTCTCAAAGACTGAATGAACCAGCATTGCAGCCACGGGTCACTGTGAGCATCACAGGGAAGGTTGAAGCCGCCCACTGCACCTGTAAGGCCGGAGTCGCGGAGACCTGCACCCACGTCGCTTCTCTTCTGTTTAATGTAGAAGCAACAGTGTTGATCTGTGGCACAAGGACTGTTACAGATGAACCTGCATACTGGGTTTTGCTGGGTAATATGACCAAGATACAGGTCAGAGGCCATAAGGTAGACTTCTCCTCTTCAGCTGCCCAAAAAAAGGCTCTTGATCAAAACATAAACAGACCATCCGTAACGAAAGGTCAAAGGAGCCTCAAAAAAGAAAAATCCCACCTGCTACTGTGGAGGAGTTGTCACTGCTATAATGTTTTATCTAGGGCTTCAGATTCATGCCTGTAGTGCACTGCCGTGTAAATAATTTGCATTTACTGAATATGTACTGACTGAGTCCCACTGTTCAAAAGTTGAATAAAGAAACAAACTACTTTTTGCCTCTTTTTTTTAATTTATTAAAACCACTTTATAGAACATCACATCCGTTACAGTGTAGAATCCATGTCATTTACAGTTTACAAATGACAAAATGTTTACATAAAATCATGAAGGGTTTACATGATATCACCCACTACTAACATTACTTTATTTACTGTATCTTCTGAAAAAATACCGCTATTTATACAGCACAAGACTTAAGAATATTTAACAGGAGCAAGTTTCATTGTTCCCTGGTTTTACTACCACACTGTTCAACAAACGCAGCAAACCTTCACCATCTTATCCAGAAGGGTCACCTCTTCACCCTCACATGGAAGAAGTAATCTGATTGGCATGGTGGTATGTTTGAAGCAGGTCCCTTGTGTAGCGCTGGAACCCAGTCATGATGTGCCATCCATTTCATAGGCTGGTTTGCTGCAATAATGCCAAATAATTAGCAACTCTATAAATAGAAGGTAGTTCTGCAAAATCACTCAGTAGGATGTTTGTTCTAATTTGCTATGAGCTCAGAGTGCATCGAAAATAAAACTAATAGGCTATAAAGAGTGATATGAACATATTTAGAACTTACCGGAATGAAAATGTCTGGAGCACCAACAGATATTTGGAGATGGAAGAGAACTGGATATCAGCTCGTCTCACAGCTGCTATCCAGGCTAGACGCCTTCGTTTGGTAACATCGATACACGAGCTGCCTCATGTTGCTTCCAGGTTGGGAAACAATGAAAAGACAAACCCTTTTCAAGCTTATTCTCTTGCCGGTCGTGCGATCGAACATTGCAGCCGACCACACAGCAAGAACAAACCATGGCTGTTGTGTGTGCCTTCGCTCCTTTTTCGCTTGCGCTTAGACCCCCAAAATGGCGGATCGGGCCAAAATCCTTTCCACGCCCACCCCCGTGACATCACGCTCCAAAGCCCTATAGAACAGAGTTTGAATGAAAGCAACAGAATTCTAAAACAAACAATAGAATTTGAATAAAAAGAGTAGAATTAGAATGAAAACAAAATCATTTGAACGAAAACAGAGGAATTTTAATGAAAAGAACGGAATTAGAATGAAATGAATAGAATTTGAATCAAAACAACGGAATTTGAAAACAAACAACGGAATTTGAAAACAAACAACGGAATTTGAATGAACAGAACAGAATTTGAATCAAAACAATGGAAATAGAATGAACAGAACAGAATTTGAATCAAAACAATGAAATTTGAATGAAAACAACAGAATTAGAATGAAATGAATAGAATTTGAATCAAAACAACGGAATTTGAAAACAAACAACGGAATTTGAAAACAAACAACGGAATTTGAATGAACAGAACAGAATTTGAATCAAAACAACGGAAATAAAATGAACAGAACAGAATTTGAATCAAAACAACGGAAATAGAATGAACAGAACAGAATTTGAATCAAAACAATGAAATTTGAATGAAAACAACAGAATTAGAATGAAATGAATAGAATTTGAATGAAAACAACGGAATTAGAATGTATAGGGCTTTGGAGTTGACGTCACGCCGCAATGCATTGTGGGAGCGCGGCACCATTTTCGGGGTCTACGAATCAAAACAAACACACTGTGTTGGAACGACGATTACAAGATGCTTAAAAGCAGCTCAAAAGAGAATGGACTGTATAGAGACCGATTTCGTCCAGAGGCGAAGCGGCGGTTCTTGCAGAAAATAACGTGCATTGGAAATGTGGACCCGTATGAAACACGGCCGTGGAGTAGAAACCCAGAAGACCAACCGCTATTGACGTAGCCTGATATATTTTCGTACCTTATCTGTGGAATCAGCGCGTACAAGTCGTCATCCAAACAAAGGTAAGTCAGCTCGAGGACTGCGAGTAAAATGCGTTTGATTTCCCTGCAAACATTCACATTAGTGCAGCATAAATTCATTCATGAGGGGAAATTACAGTGATAACATGTGGAGGCTGTTAGATGGATAACATAGTGAGTTGTGTGTGACATTGTCCTGAAGGATTTAGTTATTCTTTATGGTTAAAGAAATTGCAATGATTTATTCATATTTATTATAAATAATTCTAATTATACATCTTTCTTCCATATTTGTATCCTGTGTCACTAAAAATACATTTTATTTTAATTTTATACATTGATTAATGACCTGCAGAATCTCCTTATCATATTAAGTGATTCATAATTGTCACTTTATGCTTTCTCCATCTCTAAAGTGATGACATCCTTGCATTACATACTTTAGGTTCATTTTCTGCAGGCAGGTTTCTGACAGAGAACAGGCAGATTTAGAATATATCATGCAACGTTGTATAGATTGACACATAAAGAAATGAAAAATGACATGTATGTGCTAACTTTCTAAACACTTTGTTACATTTATGATAAAGTAGATAAAACACATTTATGTCGGCCTTGGCTCATAGTTCTTGTCTTTAAATGAACTTTGTGTGTGTTTCAGGTACTGCACTCTCAAAGACTGAATGAACCAGCATTGCAGCCACGGGTCACTGTGAGCATCACAGGGAAGGTTGAAGCCGCCCACTGCACCTGTAAGGCCGGAGTCGCGGAGACCTGCACCCACGTCGCTTCTCTTCTGTTTAATGTAGAAGCAACAGTGTTGATCTGTGGCACAAGGACTGTTACAGATGAACCTGCATACTGGGTTTTGCTGGGTAATATGACCAAGATACAGGTCAGAGGCCATAAGGTAGACTTCTCCTCTTCAGCTGCCCAAAAAAAGGCTCTTGATCAAAACATAAACAGACCATCCGTAATGAAAGGTCAAAGGAGCCTCAAAAAAGAAAAATCCCACCTGCTACTGTGGAGGAGTTGTCACTGCTATAATGTTTTATCTAGGGGTTCAGATTTATGCCTGTAGTGCACTGCCGTGTAAATAATTTGCATTTACTGAATATGTACTGACTGAGTCCCACTGTTCAAAAGTTGAATAAAGAAACAAACTACTTTTTGCCTCTTTTTTTTTATTTATTAAAACCACTTTATAGAACATCACATCCGTTACAGTGTAGAATCCATGTCATTTACAGTTTACAAATGACAAAATGTTTACATAAAATCATGAAGGGTTTACATGATATCACCCACTACTAACATTACTTTATTTACTGTATCTTCTGAAAAAATACCGCTATTTATACAGCACAAGACTTAAGAATATTTAACAGGAGCAAGTTTCATTGTTCCCTGGTTTTACTACCACACTGTTCAACAAACGCAGCAAACCTTCACCATCTTATCCAGAAGGGTCACCTCTTCACCCTCACATGGAAGAAGTAATCTGATTGGCATGGTGGTATGTTTGAAGCAGGTCCCTTGTGTAGCGCTGGAACCCAGTCATGATGTGCCATCCATTTCATAGGCTGGTTTGCTGCAATAATGCCAAATAATTAGCAACTCTATAAATAGAAGGTAGTTCTGCAAAATCACTCAGTAGGATGTTTGTTCTAATTTGCTATGAGCTCAGAGTGCATCGAAAATAAAACTAATAGGCTATAAAGAGTGATATGAACATATTTAGAACTTACCGGAATGAAAATGTCTGGAGCACCAACAGATATTTGGAGATGGAAGAGAACTGGATATCAGCTCGTCTCACAGCTGCTATCCAGGCTAGACGCCTTCGTTTGGTAACATCGATACACGAGCTGCCTCATGTTGCTTCCAGGTTGGGAAACAATGAAAAGACAAACCCTTTTCAAGCTTATTCTCTTGCCGGTCGTGCGATCGAACATTGCAGCCGACCACACAGCAAGAACAAACCATGGCTGTTGTGTGTGCCTTCGCTCCTTTTTCGCTTGCGCTTAGACCCCCAAAATGGCGGATCGGGCCAAAATCCTTTCCACGCCCACCCCCGTGACATCACGCTCCAAAGCCCTATAGAACAGAGTTTGAATGAAAGCAACAGAATTCTAAAACAAACAATAGAATTTGAATAAAAAGAGTAGAATTAGAATGAAAACAAAATCATTTGAACGAAAACAGAGGAATTTTAATGAAAAGAACGGAATTAGAATGAAATGAATAGAATTTGAATCAAAACAACGGAATTTGAAAACAAACAACGGAATTTGAAAACAAACAACGGAATTTGAATGAACAGAACAGAATTTGAATCAAAACAATGGAAATAGAATGAACAGAACAGAATTTGAATCAAAACAATGAAATTTGAATGAAAACAACAGAATTAGAATGAAATGAATAGAATTTGAATCAAAACAACGGAATTTGAAAACAAACAACGGAATTTGAAAACAAACAACGGAATTTGAATGAACAGAACAGAATTTGAATCAAAACAACGGAAATAAAATGAACAGAACAGAATTTGAATCAAAACAACGGAAATAGAATGAACAGAACAGAATTTGAATCAAAACAATGAAATTTGAATGAAAACAACAGAATTAGAATGAAATGAATAGAATTTGAATGAAAACAACGGAATTAGAATGTATAGGGCTTTGGAGTTGACGTCACGCCGCAATGCATTGTGGGAGCGCGGCACCATTTTCGGGGTCTACGAATCAAAACAAACACACTGTGTTGGAACGACGATTACAAGATGCTTAAAAGCAGCTCAAAAGAGAATGGACTGTATAGAGACCGATTTCGTCCAGAGGCGAAGCGGCGGTTCTTGCAGAAAATAACGTGCATTGGAAATGTGGACCCGTATGAAACACGGCCGTGGAGTAGAAACCCAGAAGACCAACCGCTATTGACGTAGCCTGATATATTTTCGTACCTTATCTGTGGAATCAGCGCGTACAAGTCGTCATCCAAACAAAGGTAAGTCAGCTCGAGGACTGCGAGTAAAATGCGTTTGATTTCCCTGCAAACATTCACATTAGTGCAGCATAAATTCATTCATGAGGGGAAATTACAGTGATAACATGTGGAGGCTGTTAGATGGATAACATAGTGAGTTGTGTGTGACATTGTCCTGAAGGATTTAGTTATTCTTTATGGTTAAAGAAATTGCAATGATTTATTCATATTTATTATAAATAATTCTAATTATACATCTTTCTTCCATATTTGTATCCTGTGTCACTAAAAATACATTTTATTTTAATTTTATACATTGATTAATGACCTGCAGAATCTCCTTATCATATTAAGTGATTCATAATTGTCACTTTATGCTTTCTCCATCTCTAAAGTGATGACATCCTTGCATTACATACTTTAGGTTCATTTTCTGCAGGCAGGTTTCTGACAGAGAACAGGCAGATTTAGAATATATCATGCAACGTTGTATAGATTGACACATAAAGAAATGAAAAATGACATGTATGTGCTAACTTTCTAAACACTTTGTTACATTTATGATAAAGTAGATAAAACACATTTATGTCGGCCTTGGCTCATAGTTCTTGTCTTTAAATGAACTTTGTGTGTGTTTCAGGTACTGCACTCTCAAAGACTGAATGAACCAGCATTGCAGCCACGGGTCACTGTGAGCATCACAGGGAAGGTTGAAGCCGCCCACTGCACCTGTAAGGCCGGAGTCGCGGAGACCTGCACCCACGTCGCTTCTCTTCTGTTTAATGTAGAAGCAACAGTGTTGATCTGTGGCACAAGGACTGTTACAGATGAACCTGCATACTGGGTTTTGCTGGGTAATATGACCAAGATACAGGTCAGAGGCCATAAGGTAGACTTCTCCTCTTCAGCTGCCCAAAAAAAGGCTCTTGATCAAAACATAAACAGACCATCCGTAATGAAAGGTCAAAGGAGCCTCAAAAAAGAAAAATCCCACCTGCTACTGTGGAGGAGTTGTCACTGCTATAATGTTTTATCTAGGGGTTCAGATTTATGCCTGTAGTGCACTGCCGTGTAAATAATTTGCATTTACTGAATATGTACTGACTGAGTCCCACTGTTCAAAAGTTGAATAAAGAAACAAACTACTTTTTGCCTCTTTTTTTTTATTTATTAAAACCACTTTATAGAACATCACATCCGTTACAGTGTAGAATCCATGTCATTTACAGTTTACAAATGACAAAATGTTTACATAAAATCATGAAGGGTTTACATGATATCACCCACTACTAACATTACTTTATTTACTGTATCTTCTGAAAAAATACCGCTATTTATACAGCACAAGACTTAAGAATATTTAACAGGAGCAAGTTTCATTGTTCCCTGGTTTTACTACCACACTGTTCAACAAACGCAGCAAACCTTCACCATCTTATCCAGAAGGGTCACCTCTTCACCCTCACATGGAAGAAGTAATCTGATTGGCATGGTGGTATGTTTGAAGCAGGTCCCTTGTGTAGCGCTGGAACCCAGTCATGATGTGCCATCCATTTCATAGGCTGGTTTGCTGCAATAATGCCAAATAATTAGCAACTCTATAAATAGAAGGTAGTTCTGCAAAATCACTCAGTAGGATGTTTGTTCTAATTTGCTATGAGCTCAGAGTGCATCGAAAATAAAACTAATAGGCTATAAAGAGTGATATGAACATATTTAGAACTTACCGGAATGAAAATGTCTGGAGCACCAACAGATATTTGGAGATGGAAGAGAACTGGATATCAGCTCGTCTCACAGCTGCTATCCAGGCTAGACGCCTTCGTTTGGTAACATCGATACACGAGCTGCCTTATGTTGCTTCCAGGTTGGGAAACAATGAAAAGACAAACCCTTTTCAAGCTTATTCTCTTGCCGGTCGTGCGATCGAACATTGCAGCCGACCACACAGCAAGAACAAACCATGGCTGTTGTGTGTGCCTTCGCTCCTTTTTCGCTTGCGCTTAGACCCCCAAAATGGCGGATCGGGCCAAAATCCTTTCCACGCCCACCCCCGTGACATCACGCTCCAAAGCCCTATAGAACAGAGTTTGAATGAAAGCAACAGAATTCTAAAACAAACAATAGAATTTGAATAAAAAGAGTAGAATTAGAATGAAAACAAAATCATTTGAACGAAAACAGAGGAATTTCAATGAAAAGAACGGAATTAGAATGAAATGAATAGAATTTGAATAAAAAGAGTAGAATTAGAATGAAAACAAAATCATTTGAACGAAAACAGAGGAATTTCAATGAAAAGAACGGAATTAGAATGAAATGAATAGAATTTGAATGAAAGCAACGGAATTTGAAAACAAACAACGGAATTTGAATGAACAGAACAGAATTTGAATCAAAACAACGGAAATAGAATGAACAGAACAGAATTTGAATCAAAACAATGAAATTTGAATGAAAACAACGGAATTAGAATGTATAGGGCTTTGGAGTTGATGTCACGCCGCAATGCATTGTGGGAGCGCGGCACCATTTTCGGGGTCTACGAATCAAAACAAACACACTGTGTTGGAACGACGATTACAAGATGCTTAAAAGCAGCTCAAAAGAGAATGGACTGTATAGAGACCGATTTCGTCCAGAGGCGAAGCGGCGGTTCTTGCAGAAAATAACGTGCATTGGAAATGTGGACCCGTATGAAACACGGCCGTGGAGTAGAAACCCAGAAGACCAACCGCTATTGACGTAGCCTGATATATTTTCGTACCTTATCTGTGGAATCAGCGCGTACAAGTCGTCATCCAAACAAAGGTAAGTCAGCTCGAGTACTGCAAGTAAAATGCGTTTGATTTCCCTGCAAACATTCACATTAGTGCAGCATAAATTCATTCATGAGGGGAAATTACAGTGATAACATGTGGAGGCTGTTAGATGGATAACATAGTGAGTTGTGTGTGACATTGTCCTGAAGGATTTAGTTATTCTTTATGGTTAAAGAAATTGCAATGATTTATTCATATTTATTATAAATAATTCTAATTATACATCTTTCTTCCATATTTGTATCCTGTGTCACTAAAAATACATTTTATTTTAATTTTATACATTGATTAATGACCTGCAGAATCTCCTTATCATATTAAGTGATTCACAATTGTCACTTTATGCTTTCTCCATCTCTAAAGTGATGACATCCTTGCATTACATACTTTAGGTTCATTTTCTGCAGGCAGGTTTCTGACAGAGAACAGGCAGATTTAGAATATATCATGCAACGTTGTATAGATGGACACATAAAGAAATGAAAAATGACATGTATGTGCTAACTTTCTAAACACTTTGTTACATTTATGATAAAGTAGATAAAACACATTTATGTCGGCCTTGGCTCATAGTTCTTGTCTTTAAATGAACTTTGTGTGTGTTTCAGGTACTGCACTCTCAAAGACTGAATGAACCAGCATTGCAGCCACGGGTCACTGTGAGCATCACAGGCAAGGTTGAAGCCGCCCACTGCACCTGTAAGGCCGGAGTCGCGGAGACCTGCACCCACGTCGCTTCTCTTCTGTTTAATGTAGAAGCAACAGTGTTGATCTGTGGCACAAGGACTGTTACAGATGAACCTGCATACTGGGTTTTCCTGGGTAATATGACCAAGATACAGGTCAGAGGCCATAAGGTAGACTTCTCCTCTTCAGCTGCCCAAAAAAAGGCTCTTGATTAAAACATAAACAGACCATCCGTAACGAAAGGTCAAAGGAGCCTCAAAAAAGAAAAATCCCACCTGCTACTGTGGAGGAGTTGTCACTGCTATAATGTTTTATCTAGGGCTTCAGATTCATGCCTGTAGTGCACTGCCGTGTAAATAATTTGCATTTACTGAATATGTACTGACTGAGTCCCACTGTTCAAAAGTTGAATAAAGAAACAAACTACTTTTTGCCTCTTTTTTTTATTTATTAAAACCACTTTATAGAACATCACATCCGTTACAGTGTAGAATCCATGTCATTTACAGTTTACAAATGACAAAATGTTTACATAAAATCATGAAGGGTTTACATGATATCACCCACTACTAACATTACTTTATTTACTGTATCTTCTGAAAAAATACCGCTATTTATACAGCACAAGACTTAAGAATATTTAACAGGAGCAAGTTTCATTGTTCCCTGGTTTTACTACCACACTGTTCAACAAACGCAGCAAACCTTCACCATCTTATCCAGAAGGGTCACCTCTTCACCCTCACATGGAAGAAGTAATCTGATTGGCATGGTGGTATGTTTGAAGCAGGTCCCTTGTGTAGCGCTGGAACCCAGTCATGATGTGCCATCCATTTCATAGGCTGGTTTGCTGCAATAATGCCAAATAATTAGCAACTCTATAAATAGAAGGTAGTTCTGCAAAATCACTCAGTAGAATGTTTGTTCTAATTTGCTATGAGCTCAGAGTGCATCGAAAATAAAACTAATAGGCTATAAAGAGTGATATGAACATATTTAGAACTTACCGGAATGAAAATGTCTGGAGCACCAACAGATATTTGGAGATGGAAGAGAACTGGATATCAGCTTGTCTCACAGCTGCTATCCAGGCTAGACGCCTTCGTTTGGTAACATCGATACACGAGCTGCCTTATGTTGCTTCCAGGTTGGGAAACAATGAAAAGACAAACCCTTTTCAAGCTTATTCTCTTGCCGGTCGTGCGATCGAACATTGCAGCCGACCACACAGCAAGAACAAACCATGGCTGTTGTGTGTGCCTTCGCTCCTTTTTCGCTTGCGCTTAGACCCCCAAAATGGCGGATCGGGCCAAAATCCTTTCCACGCCCACCCCCGTGACATCACGCTCCAAAGCCCTATAGAACAGAGTTTGAATGAAAGCAACAGAATTCTAAAACAAACAATAGAATTTGAATAAAAAGAGTAGAATTAGAATGAAAACAAAATCATTTGAACGAAAACAGAGGAATTTTAATGAAAAGAACGGAATTAGAATGAAATGAATAGAATTTGAATCAAAACAACGGAATTTGAAAACAAACAACGGAATTTGAAAACAAACAACGGAATTTGAATGAACAGAACAGAATTTGAATCAAAACAATGGAAATAGAATGAACAGAACAGAATTTGAATCAAAACAATGAAATTTGAATCAAAACAACAGAATTAGAATGAAATGAATAGAATTTGAATGAAAACAACGGAATTAGAATGTATAGGGCTTTGGAGTTGACGTCACGCCGCAATGCATTGTGGGAGCGCGGCACCATTTTCGGGGTCTACGAATCAAAACAAACACACTGTGTTGGAACGACGATTACAAGATGCTTAAAAGCAGCTCAAAAGAGAATGGACTGTATAGAGACCGATTTCGTCCAGAGGCGAAGCGGCGGTTCTTGCAGAAAATAACGTGCATTGGAAATGTGGACCCGTATGAAACACGGCCGTGGAGTAGAAACCCAGAAGACCAACCGCTATTGACGTAGCCTGATATATTTTCGTACCTTATCTGTGGAATCAGCGCGTACAAGTCGTCATCCAAACAAAGGTAAGTCAGCTCGAGTACTGCGAGTAAAATGCGTTTGATTTCCCTGCAAACATTCACATTAGTGCAGCATAAATTCATTCATGAGGGGAAATTACAGTGATAACATGTGGAGGCTGTTAGATGGATAACATAGTGAGTTGTGTGTGACATTGTCCTGAAGGATTTAGTTATTCTTTATGGTTAAAGAAATTGCAATGATTTATTCATATTTATTATAAATAATTCTAATTATACATCTTTCTTCCATATTTGTATCCTGTGTCACTAAAAATACATTTTATTTTAATTTTATACATTGATTAATGACCTGCAGAATCTCCTTATCATATTAAGTGATTCATAATTGTCACTTTATGCTTTCTCCATCTCTAAAGTGATGACATCCTTGCATTACATACTTTAGGTTCATTTTCTGCAGGCAGGTTTCTGACAGAGAACAGGCAGATTTAGAATATATCATGCAACGTTGTATAGATGGACACATAAAGAAATGAAAAATGACATGTATGTGCTAACTTTCTAAACACTTTGTTACATTTATGATAAAGTAGATAAAACACATTTATGTCGGCCTTGGCTCATAGTTCTTGTCTTTAAATGAACTTTGTGTGTGTTTCAGGTACTGCACTCTCAAAGACTGAATGAACCAGCATTGCAGCCACGGGTCACTGTGAGCATCACAGGGAAGGTTGAAGCCGCCCACTGCACCTGTAAGGCCGGAGTCGCGGAGACCTGCACCCACGTCGCTTCTCTTCTGTTTAATGTAGAAGCAACAGTGTTGATCTGTGGCACAAGGACTGTTACAGATGAACCTGCATACTGGGTTTTGCTGGGTAATATGACCAAGATACAGGTCAGAGGCCATAAGGTAGACTTCTCCTCTTCAGCTGCCCAAAAAAAGGCTCTTGATCAAAACATAAACAGACCATCCGTAATGAAAGGTCAAAGGAGCCTCAAAAAAGAAAAATCCCACCTGCTACTGTGGAGGAGTTGTCACTGCTATAATGTTTTATCTAGGGGTTCAGATTTATGCCTGTAGTGCACTGCCGTGTAAATAATTTGCATTTACTGAATATGTACTGACTGAGTCCCACTGTTCAAAAGTTGAATAAAGAAACAAACTACTTTTTGCCTCTTTTTTTTTATTTATTAAAACCACTTTATAGAACATCACATCCGTTACAGTGTAGAATCCATGTCATTTACAGTTTACAAATGACAAAATGTTTACATAAAATCATGAAGGGTTTACATGATATCACCCACTACTAACATTACTTTATTTACTGTATCTTCTGAAAAAATACCGCTATTTATACAGCACAAGACTTAAGAATATTTAACAGGAGCAAGTTTCATTGTTCCCTGGTTTTACTACCACACTGTTCAACAAACGCAGCAAACCTTCACCATCTTATCCAGAAGGGTCACCTCTTCACCCTCACATGGAAGAAGTAATCTGATTGGCATGGTGGTATGTTTGAAGCAGGTCCCTTGTGTAGCGCTGGAACCCAGTCATGATGTGCCATCCATTTCATAGGCTGGTTTGCTGCAATAATGCCAAATAATTAGCAACTCTATAAATAGAAGGTAGTTCTGCAAAATCACTCAGTAGGATGTTTGTTCTAATTTGCTATGAGCTCAGAGTGCATCGAAAATAAAACTAATAGGCTATAAAGAGTGATATGAACATATTTAGAACTTACCGGAATGAAAATGTCTGGAGCACCAACAGATATTTGGAGATGGAAGAGAACTGGATATCAGCTCGTCTCACAGCTGCTATCCAGGCTAGACGCCTTCGTTTGGTAACATCGATACACGAGCTGCCTTATGTTGCTTCCAGGTTGGGAAACAATGAAAAGACAAACCCTTTTCAAGCTTATTCTCTTGCCGGTCGTGCGATCGAACATTGCAGCCGACCACACAGCAAGAACAAACCATGGCTGTTGTGTGTGCCTTCGCTCCTTTTTCGCTTGCGCTTAGACCCCCAAAATGGCGGATCGGGCCAAAATCCTTTCCACGCCCACCCCCGTGACATCACGCTCCAAAGCCCTATAGAACAGAGTTTGAATGAAAGCAACAGAATTCTAAAACAAACAATAGAATTTGAATAAAAAGAGTAGAATTAGAATGAAAACAAAATCATTTGAACGAAAACAGAGGAATTTCAATGAAAAGAACGGAATTAGAATGAAATGAATAGAATTTGAATAAAAAGAGTAGAATTAGAATGAAAACAAAATCATTTGAACGAAAACAGAGGAATTTCAATGAAAAGAACGGAATTAGAATGAAATGAATAGAATTTGAATGAAAGCAACGGAATTTGAAAATACACAACGGAATTTGAAAACAAACAACGGAATTTGAATGAACAGAACAGAATTTGAATCAAAACAACGGAAATAGAATGAACAGAACAGAATTTGAATCAAAACAATGAAATTTGAATGAAAACAACGGAATTAGAATGTATAGGGCTTTGGAGTTGACGTCACGCCGCAATGCATTGTGGGAGCGCGGCACCATTTTCGGGGTCTACGAATCAAAACAAACACACTGTGTTGGAACGACGATTACAAGATGCTTAAAAGCAGCTCAAAAGAGAATGGACTGTATAGAGACCGATTTCGTCCAGAGGCGAAGCGGCGGTTCTTGCAGAAAATAATGTGCATTGGAAATGTGGACCCGTATGAAACACGGCCGTGGAGTAGAAACCCAGAAGACCAACCGCTATTGACGTAGCCTGATATATTTTCGTACCTTATCTGTGGAATCAGCGCGTACAAGTCGTCATCCAAACAAAGGTAAGTCAGCTCGAGTACTGCGAGTAAAATGCGTTTGATTTCCCTGCAAACATTCACATTAGTGCAGCATAAATTCATTCATGAGGGGAAATTACAGTGATAACATGTGGAGGCTGTTAGATGGATAACATAGTGAGTTGTGTGTGACATTGTCCTGAAGGATTTAGTTATTCTTTATGGTTAAAGAAATTGCAATGATTTATTCATATTTATTATAAATAATTCTAATTATACATCTTGCTTCCATATTTGTATCCTGTGTCACTAAAAATACATTTTATTTTAATTTTATACATTGATTAATGACCTGCAGAATCTCCTTATCATATTAAGTGATTCATAATTGTCACTTTATGCTTTCTCCATCTCTAAAGTGATGACATCCTTGCATTACATACTTTAGGTTCATTTTCTGCAGGCAGGTTTCTGACAGAGAACAGGCAGATTTAGAATATATCATGCAGCGTTCTATAGATGGACACATAAAGAAATGAAAAATTACATGTATGTGCTAACTTTCTAAACACTTTGTTACATTTATGATAAAGTAGATAAAACACATTTATGTCGGCCTTGGCTCATAGTTCTTGTCTTTAAATGAACTTTGTGTGTGTTTCAGGTACTGCACTCTCAAAGACTGAATGAACCAGCATTGCAGCCACGGGTCACTGTGAGCATCACAGGGAAGGTTGAAGCCGCCCACTGCACCTGTAAGGCCGGAGTCGCGGAGACCTGCACCCACGTCGCTTCTCTTCTGTTTAATGTAGAAGCAACAGTGTTGATCTGTGGCACAAGGACTGTTACAGATGAACCTGCATACTGGGTTTTGCTGGGTAATATGACCAAGATACAGGTCAGAGGCCATAAGGTAGACTTCTCCTCTTCAGCTGCCCAAAAAAAGGCTCTTGATTAAAACATAAACAGACCATCCGTAACGAAAGGTCAAAGGAGCCTCAAAAAAGAAAAATCCCACCTGCTACTGTGGAGGAGTTGTCACTGCTATAATGTTTTATCTAGGGCTTCAGATTCATGCCTGTAGTGCACTGCCGTGTAAATAATTTGCATTTACTGAATATGTACTGACTGAGTCCCACTGTTCAAAAGTTGAATAAAGAAACAAACTACTTTTTGCCTCTTTTTTTTATTTATTAAAACCACTTTATAGAACATCACATCCGTTACAGTGTAGAATCCATGTCATTTACAGTTTACAAATGACAAAATGTTTACATAAAATCATGAAGGGTTTACATGATATCACCCACTACTAACATTACTTTATTTACTGTATCTTCTGAAAAAATACCGCTATTTATACAGCACAAGACTTAAAATATTTAACAGGAGCAAGTTTCATTGTTCCCTGGTTTTACTACCACACTGTTCAACAAACGCAGCAAACCTTCACCATCTTATCCAGAAGGGTCACCTCTTCACCCTCACATGGAAGAAGTAATCTGATTGGCATGGTGGTATGTTTGAAGCAGGTCCCTTGTGTAGCGCTGGAACCCAGTCATGATGTGCCATCCATTTCATAGGCTGGTTTGCTGCAATAATGCCAAATAATTAGCAACTCTATAAATAGAAGGTAGTTCTGCAAAATCACTCAGTAGGATGTTTGTTCTAATTTGCTATGAGCTCAGAGTGCATCGAAAATAAAACTAATAGGCTATAAAGAGTGATATGAACATATTTAGAACTTACCGGAATGAAAATGTCTGGAGCACCAACAGATATTTGGAGATGGAAGAGAACTGGATATCAGCTCGTCTCACAGCTGCTATCCAGGCTAGACGCCTTCGTTTGGTAACATCGATACACGAGCTGCCTTATGTTGCTTCCAGGTTGGGAAACAATGAAAAGACAAACCCTTTTCAAGCTTATTCTCTTGCCGGTCGTGCGATCGAACATTGCAGCCGACCACACAGCAAGAACAAACCATGGCTGTTGTGTGTGCCTTCGCTCCTTTTTCGCTTGCGCTTAGACCCCCAAAATGGCGGATCGGGCCAAAATCCTTTCCACGCCCACCCCCGTGACATCACGCTCCAAAGCCCTATAGAACAGAGTTTGAATGAAAGAAACAGAATTCTAAAACAAACAATAGAATTTGAATAAAAAGAGTAGAATTAGAATGAAAACAAAATCATTTGAACGAAAACAGAGGAATTTTAATGAAAAGAACGGAATTAGAATGAAATGAATAGAATTTGAATCAAAACAACGGAATTTGAAAACAAACAACGGAATTTGAAAACAAACAACGGAATTTGAATGAACAGAACAGAATTTGAATCAAAACAACGGAAATAGAATGAACAGAACAGAATTTGAATCAAAACAACGGAAATAGAATGAACAGAACAGAATTTGAATCAAAACAATGAAATTTGAATGAAAACAACAGAATTAGAATGAAATGAATAGAATTTGAATGAAAACAACGGAATTAGAATGTATAGGGCTTTGGAGTTGACGTCACGCCGCAATGCATTGTGGGAGCGCGGCACCATTTTCGGGGTCTACGAATCAAAACAAACACACTGTGTTGGAACGACGATTACAAGATGCTTAAAAGCAGCTCAAAAGAGAATGGACTGTATAGAGACCGATTTCGTCCAGAGGCGAAGCGGCGGTTCTTGCAGAAAATAACGTGCATTGGAAATGTGGACCCGTATGAAACACGGCCGTGGAGTAGAAACCCAGAAGACCAACCGCTATTGACGTAGCCTGATATATTTTCGTACCTTATCTGTGGAATCAGCGCGTACAAGTCGTCATCCAAACAAAGGTAAGTCAGCTCGAGTACTGCGAGTAAAATGCGTTTGATTTCCCTGCAAACATTCACATTAGTGCAGCATAAATTCATTCATGAGGGGAAATTACAGTGATAACATGTGGAGGCTGTTAGATGGATAACATAGTGAGTTGTGTGTGACATTGTCCTGAAGGATTTAGTTATTCTTTATGGTTAAAGAAATTGCAATGATTTATTCATATTTATTATAAATAATTCTAATTATACATCTTGCTTCCATATTTGTATCCTGTGTCACTAAAAATACATTTTATTTTAATTTTATACATTGATTAATGACCTGCAGAATCTCCTTATCATATTAAGTGATTCATAATTGTCACTTTATGCTTTCTCCATCTCTAAAGTGATGACATCCTTGCATTACATACTTTAGGTTCATTTTCTGCAGGCAGGTTTCTGACAGAGAACAGGCAGATTTAGAATATATCATGCAGCGTTCTATAGATGGACACATAAAGAAATGAAAAATTACATGTATGTGCTAACTTTCTAAACACTTTGTTACATTTATGATAAAGTAGATAAAACACATTTATGTCGGCCTTGGCTCATAGTTCTTGTCTTTAAATGAACTTTGTGTGTGTTTCAGGTACTGCACTCTCAAAGACTGAATGAACCAGCATTGCAGCCACGGGTCACTGTGAGCATCACAGGGAAGGTTGAAGCCGCCCACTGCACCTGTAAGGCCGGAGTCGCGGAGACCTGCACCCACGTCGCTTCTCTTCTGTTTAATGTAGAAGCAACAGTGTTGATCTGTGGCACAAGGACTGTTACAGATGAACCTGCATACTGGGTTTTGCTGGGTAATATGACCAAGATACAGGTCAGAGGCCATAAGGTAGACTTCTCCTCTTCAGCTGCCCAAAAAAAGGCTCTTGATTAAAACATAAACAGACCATCCGTAACGAAAGGTCAAAGGAGCCTCAAAAAAGAAAAATCCCACCTGCTTCTGTGGAGGAGTTGACACTGCTATAATGTTTTATCTAGGGCTTCAGATTCATGCCTGTAGTGCACTGCCGTGTAAATAATTTGCATTTACTGAATATGTACTGACTGAGTCCCACTGTTCAAAAGTTGAATAAAGAAACAAACTACTTTTTGCCTCTTTTTTTTATTTATTAAAACCACTTTATAGAACATCACATCCGTTACAGTGTAGAATCCATGTCATTTACAGTTTACAAATGACAAAATGTTTACATAAAATCATGAAGGGTTTACATGATATCACCCACTACTAACATTACTTTATTTACTGTATCTTCTGAAAAAATACCGCTATTTATACAGCACAAGACTAAAAATATTGAACAGGAGCAAGTTTCATTGTTCCCTGGTTTTACTACCACACTGTTCAACAAACGCAGCAAACCTTCACCATCTTATCCAGAAGGGTCACCTCTTCACCCTCACATGGAAGAAGTAATCTGATTGGCATGGTGGTATGTTTGAAGCAGGTCCCTTGTGTAGCGCTGGAACCCAGTCATGATGTGCCATCCATTTCATAGGCTGGTTTGCTGCAATAATGCCAAATAATTAGCAACTCTATAAATAGAAGGTAGTTCTGCAAAATCACTCAGTAGGATGTTTGTTCTAATTTGCTATGAGCTCAGAGTGCATCGAAAATAAAACTAATAGGCTATAAAGAGTGATATGAACATATTTAGAACTTACCGGAATGAAAATGTCTGGAGCACCAACAGATATTTGGAGATGGAAGAGAACTGGATATCAGCTCGTCTCACAGCTGCTATCCAGGCTAGACGCCTTCGTTTGGTAACATCGATACACGAGCTGCCTTATGTTGCTTCCAGGTTGGGAAACAATGAAAAGACAAACCCTTTTCAAGCTTATTCTCTTGCCGGTCGTGCGATCGAACATTGCAGCCGACCACACAGCAAGAACAAACCATGGCTGTTGTGTGTGCCTTCGCTCCTTTTTCGCTTGCGCTTAGACCCCCAAAATGGCGGATCGGGCCAAAATCCTTTCCACGCCCACCCCCGTGACATCACGCTCCAAAGCCCTATAGAACAGAGTTTGAATGAAAGCAACAGAATTCTAAAACAAACAATAGAATTTGAATAAAAAGAGTAGAATTAGAATGAAAACAAAATCATTTGAACGAAAACAGAGGAATTTTAATGAAAAGAACGGAATTAGAATGAAATGAATAGAATTTGAATCAAAACAACGGAATTTGAAAACAAACAACGGAATTTGAAAACAAACAACGGAATTTGAATGAACAGAACAGAATTTGAATCAAAACAATGAAATTTGAATGAAAACAACGGAATTTGAAAACAAACAACGGAATTTGAATGAACAGAACAGAATTTGAATCAAAGCAACGGAAATAGAATGAACAGAACAGAATTTGAATCAAAACAATGAAATTTGAATGAAATGAATAGAATTTGAATGAAAACAACGGAATTAGAATGTATAGGGCTTTGGAGTTGACGTCACGCCGCAATGCATTGTGGGAGCGCGGCACCATTTTCGGGGTCTACGAATCAAAACAAACACACTGTGTTGGAACGACGATTACAAGATGCTTAAAAGCAGCTCAAAAGAGAATGGACTGTATAGAGACCGATTTCGTCCAGAGGCGAAGCAGCGGTTCTTGCAGAAAATAACGTGCATTGGAAATGTGGACCCGTATGAAACACGGCCGTGGAGTAGAAACCCTGAAGACCAACCGCTATTGACGTAGCCTGATATATTTTCGTACCTTATCTGTGGAATCAGCGCGTACAAGTCGTCATCCAAACAAAGGTAAGTCAGCTCGAGTACTGCGAGTAAAATGCGTTTGATTTCCCTGCAAACATTCACACTAGTGCAGCATAAATTCATTCATGAGGGGAAATTACAGTGATAACATGTGGAGGCTGTTAGATGGATAACATAGTGAGTTGTGTGTGACATTGTCCTGAAGGATTTAGTTATTCTTTATGGTTAAAGAAATTGCAATGATTTATTCATATTTATTATAAATAATTCTAATTATACATCTTGCTTCCATATTTGTATCCTGTGTCACTAAAAATACATTTTATTTTAATTTTATACATTGATTAATGACCTGCAGAATCTCCTTATCATATTAAGTGATTCATAATTGTCACTTTATGCTTTCTCCATCTCTAAAGTGATGACATCCTTGCATTACATACTTTAGGTTCATTTTCTGCAGGCAGGTTTCTGACAGAGAACAGGCAGATTTAGAATATATCATGCAGCGTTCTATAGATGGACACATAAAGAAATGAAAAATTACATGTATGTGCTAACTTTCTAAACACTTTGTTACATTTATGATAAAGTAGATAAAACACATTTATGTCGGCCTTGGCTCATAGTTCTTGTCTTTCAATGAACTTTGTGTGTGTTTCAGGTACTGCACTCTCAAAGACTGAATGAACCAGCATTGCAGCCACGGGTCACTGTGAGCATCACAGGGAAGGTTGAAGCCGCCCACTGCACCTGTAAGGCCGGAGTCGCGGAGACCTGCACCCACGTCGCTTCTCTTCTGTTTAATGTAGAAGCAACAATGTTGATCTGTGGCACAAGGACTGTTACAGATGAACCTGCATACTGGGTTTTGCTGGGTAATATGACCAAGATACAGGTCAGAGGCCATAAGGTAGACTTCTCCTCTTCAGCTGCCCAAAAAAAGGCTCTTGATCAAAACATAAACAGACCATCCGTAACGAAAGGTCAAAGGAGCCTCAAAAAAGAAAAATCCCACCTGCTACTGTGGAGGAGTTGTCACTGCTATAATGTTTTATCTAGGGGTCCAGATTTATGCCTGTAGTGCACTGCCGTGTAAATAATTTGCATTTACTGAATATGTACTGACTGAGTCCCACTGTTCAAAAGTTGAATAAAGAAACAAACTACTTTTTGCCTCTTTTTTTTATTTATTAAAACCACTTTATAGAACATCACATCCGTTACAGTGTAGAATCCATGTCATTTACAGTTTACAAATGACAAAATGTTTACATAAAATCATGAAGGGTTTACATGATATCACCCACTACTAACATTACTTTATTTACTGTATCTTCTGAAAAAATACCGCTATTTATACAGCACAAGACTTAAGAATATTTAACAGGAGCAAGTTTCATTGTTCCCTGGTTTTACTACCACACTGTTCAACAAACGCAGCAAACCTTCACCATCTTATCCAGAAGGGTCACCTCTTCACCCTCACATGGAAGAAGTAATCTGATTGGCATGGTGGTATGTTTGAAGCAGGTCCCTTGTGTAGCGCTGGAACCCAGTCATGATGTGCCACCCATTTCATAGGCTGGTTTGCTGCAATAATGCCAAATAATTAGCAACTCTATAAATAGAGGTAGTTCTGCAAAATCACTCAGTAGGATGTTTGTTCTAATTTGCTATGAGCTCAGAGTGCATCGAAAATAAAACTAATAGGCTATAAAGAGTGATATGAACATATTTAGAACTTACCGGAATGAAAATGTCTGGAGCACCAACAGATATTTGGAGATGGAAGAGAACTGGATATCAGCTCGTCTCACAGCTGCTATCCAGGCTAGACGCCTTCGTTTGGTAACATCGATACACGAGCTGCCTCATGTTGCTTCCAGGTTGGGAAACAATGAAAAGACAAACCCTTTTCAAGCTTATTCTCTTGCCGGTCGTGCGATCGAACATTGCAGCCGACCACACAGCAAGAACAAACCATGGCTGTTGTGTGTGCCTTCGCTCCTTTTTCGCTTGCGCTTAGACCCCCAAAATGGCGGATCGGGCCAAAATCCTTTCCACGCCCACCCCCGTGACATCACGCTCCAAAGCCCTATAGAACAGAGTTTGAATGAAAGCAACAGAATTCTAAAACAAACAATAGAATTTGAATAAAAAGAGTAGAATTAGAATGAAAACAAAATCATTTGAACGAAAACAGAGGAATTTTAATGAAAAGAACGGAATTAGAATGAAATGAATAGAATTTGAATCAAAACAACGGAATTTGAAAACAAACAACGGAATTTGAAAACAAACAACGGAATTTGAATGAACAGAACAGAATTTGAATCAAAGCAACGGAAATAGAATGAACAGAACAGAATTTGAATCAAAACAATGAAATTTGAATGAAATGAATAGAATTTGAATGAAAACAACGGAATTAGAATGTATAGGGCTTTGGAGTTGACGTCACGCCGCAATGCATTGTGGGAGCGCGGCACCATTTTCGGGGTCTACGAATCAAAACAAACACATTGTGTTGGAACGACGATTACAAGATGCTTAAAAGCAGCTCAAAAGAGAATGGACTGTATAGAGACCGATTTCGTCCAGAGGCGAAGCGGCGGTTCTTGCAGAAAATAACGTGCATTGGAAATGTGGACCCGTATGAAACACGGCCGTGGAGTAGAAACCCTGAAGACCAACCGCTATTGACGTAGCCTGATATATTTTCGTACCTTATCTGTGGAATCAGCGCGTACAAGTCGTCATCCAAACAAAGGTAAGTCAGCTCGAGTACTGCGAGTAAAATGCGTTTGATTTCCCTGCAAACATTCACATTAGTGCAGCATAAATTCATTCATGAGGGGAAATTACAGTGATAACATGTGGAGGCTGTTAGATGGATAACATAGTGAGTTGTGTGTGACATTGTCCTGAAGGATTTAGTTATTCTTTATGGTTAAAGAAATTGCAATGATTTATTGATATTTATTATAAATAATTCTAATTATACATCTTGCTTCCATATTTGTATCCTGTGTCACTAAAAATACATTTTATTTTAATTTTATACATTGATTAATGACCTGCAGAATCTCCTTATCATATTAAGTGATTCATAATTGTCACTTTATGCTTTCTCCATCTCTAAAGTGATGACATCCTTCCATTACATACATTAGGTTCATTTTCTGCAGGCAGGTTTCTGACAGAGAACAGGCAGATTTAGAATATATCATGCAGCGTTCTATAGATGGACACATAAAGAAATGAAAAATTACATGTATGTGCTAACTTTCTAAACACTTTGTTACATTTATGATAAAGTAGATAAAACACTTTTATGTCGGCCTTGGCTCATAGTTCTTGTCTTTAAATGAACTTTGTGTGTGTTTCAGGTACTGCACTCTCAAAGACTGAATGAACCAGCATTGCAGCCACGGGTCACTGTGAGCATCACAGGGAAGGTTGAAGCCGCCCACTGCACCTGTAAGGCCGGAGTCGCGGAGACCTGCACCCACGTCGCTTCTCTTCTGTTTAATGTAGAAGCAACAGTGTTGATCTGTGGCACAAGGACTGTTACAGATGAACCTGCATACTGGGTTTTGCTGGGTAATATGACCAAGATACAGGTCAGAGGCCATAAGGTAGACTTCTCCTCTTCAGCTGCCCAAAAAAAGGCTCTTGATCAAAACATAAACAGACCATCCGTAACGAAAGGTCAAAGGAGCCTCAAAAAAGAAAAATCCCACCTGCTACTGTGGAGGAGTTGTCACTGCTATAATGTTTTATCTAGGGCTTCAGATTTATGCCTGTAGTGCACTGCCGTGTAAATAATTTGCATTTACTGAATATGTACTGAGTCCCACTGTTCAAAAGTTGAATAAAGAAACAAACTACTTTTTGCCTCTTTTTTTTTATTTATTAAAACCACTTTATAGAACATCACATCCGTTACAGTGTAGAATCCATGTCATTTACAGTTTACAAATGACAAAATGTTTACATAAAATCATGAAGGGTTTACATGATATCACCCACTACTAACATTACTTTATTTACTGTATCTTCTGAAAAAATACCGCTATTTATACAGCACAAGACTTAAAATATTTAACAGGAGCAAGTTTCATTGTTCCCTGGTTTTACTACCACACTGTTCAACAAACGCAGCAAACCTTCACCATCTTATCCAGAAGGGTCACCTCTTCACCCTCACATGGAAGAAGTAATCTGATTGGCATGGTGGTATGTTTGAAGCAGGTCCCTTGTGTAGCGCTGGAACCCAGTCATGATGTGCCATCCATTTCATAGGCTGGTTTGCTGCAATAATGCCAAATAATTAGCAACTCTATAAATAGAAGGTAGTTCTGCAAAATCACTCAGTAGGATGTTTGTTCTAATTTGCTATGAGCTCAGAGTGCATCGAAAATAAAACTAATAGGCTATAAAGAGTGATATGAACATATTTAGAACTTACCGGAATGAAAATGTCTGGAGCACCAACAGATATTTGGAGATGGAAGAGAACTGGATATCAGCTCGTCTCACAGCTGCTATCCAGGCTAGACGCCTTCGTTTGGTAACATCGATACGCGAGCTGCCTCATGTTGCTTCCAGGTTGGGAAACAATGAAAAGACAAACCCTTTTCAAGCTTATTCTCTTGCCGGTCGTGCGATCGAACATTGCAGCCGACCACACAGCAAGAACAAACCATGGCTGTTGTGTGTGCCTTCGCTCCTTTTTCGCTTGCGCTTAGACCCCCAAAATGGCGGATCGGGCCAAAATCCTTTCCACGCCCACCCCCGTGACATCACACTCCAAAGCCCTATAGAACAGAGTTTGAATGAAAGCAACAGAATTCTAAAACAAACAATAGAATTTGAATAAAAAGAGTAGAATTAGAATGAAAACAAAATCATTTGAACGAAAACAGAGGAATTTTAATGAAAAGAACGGAATTAGAATGAAATGAATAGAATTTGAATCAAAACAACGGAATTTGAAAACAAACAACGGAATTTGAAAACAAACAACGGAATTTGAATGAACAGAACAGAATTTGAATCAAAGCAACGGAAATAGAATGAACAGAACAGAATTTGAATCAAAACAATGAAATTAGAATGAAATGAATAGAATTTGAATGAAAACAACGGAATTAGAATGTATAGGGCTTTGGAGTTGACGTCACGCCGCAATGCATTGTGGGAGCGCGGCACCATTTTCGGGGTCTACGAATCAAAACAAACACACTGTGTTGGAACGACGATTACAAGATGCTTAAAAGCAGCTCAAAAGAGAATGGACTGTATAGAGACCGATTTCGTCTAGAGGCGAAGCGGCGGTTCTTGCAGAAAATAACGTGCATTGGAAATGTGGACCCGTATGAAACACGGCCGTGGAGTAGAAACCCTGAAGACCAACCGCTATTGACGTAGCCTGATATATTTTCGTACCTTATCTGTGGAATCAGCGCGTACAAGTCGTCATCCAAACAAAGGTAAGTCAGCTCGAGGACTGCGAGTAAAATGCGTTTGATTTCCCTGCAAACATTCACATTAGTGCAGCATGAATTCATTCATGAGGGGAAATTACAGTGATAACATGTGGAGGCTGTTAGATGGATAACATAGTGAGTTGTGTGTGACATTGTCCTGAAGGATTTAGTTATTCTTTATGGTTAAAGAAATTGCAATGATTTATTCATATTTATTATAAATAATTCTAATTATACATCTTGCTTC
The DNA here is from genome assembly GCF_051167445.1 of Perissodus microlepis. Lineage (NCBI taxonomy): Eukaryota > Metazoa > Chordata > Actinopteri > Cichliformes > Cichlidae > Perissodus > Perissodus microlepis. The sequence continues at coordinate 76,803 of NW_028182055.1, read as the reverse complement.
CATATTTGTATCCTGTGTCACTAAAAATACATTTTATTTTAATTGTATACATTGATTAATGACCTGCAGAATCTCCTTATCATATTAAGTGATTCATAATTGTCACTTTATGCTTTCTCCATCTCTAAAGTGATGACATCCTTGCATTACATACTTTAGGTTCATTTTGTGCAGGCAGGTTTCTGACAGAGAACAGGCAGATTTAGAATATATCATGCAGCGTTCTATAGATGGACACATAAAGAAATGAAAAATTACATGTATGTGCTAACTTTCTAAACACTTTGTTACATTTATGATAAAGTAGATAAAACACATTTATGTCGGCCTTGGCTCATAGTTCTTGTCTTTAAATGAACTTTGTGTGTGTTTCAGGTACTGCACTCTCAAAGACAGAATGAACCAGCATTGCAGCCACGGGTCACTGTGAGCATCACAGGGAAGGTTGAAGCCGCCCACTGCACCTGTAAGGCCGGAGTCGCGGAGACCTGCACCCACGTCGCTTCTCTTCTGTTTAATGTAGAAGCAACAATGTTGATCTGTGGCACAAGGACTGTTACAGATGAACCTGCATACTGGGTTTTGCTGGGTAATATGACCAAGATACAGGTCAGAGGCCATAAGGTAGACTTCTCCTCTTCAGCTGCCCAAAAAAAGGCTCTTGATCAAAACATAAACAGACCATCCGTAACGAAAGGTCAAAGGAGCCTCAAAAAAGAAAAATCCCACCTGCTACTGTGGAGGAGTTGTCACTGCTATAATGTTTTATCTAGGGCTTCAGATTCATGCCTGTAGTGCACTGCCGTGTAAATAATTTGCATTTACTGAATATGTACTGAGTCCCACTGTTCAAAAGTTGAATAAAGAAACAAACTACTTTTTGCCTCTGTTTTTTTATTTATTAAAACCACTTTATAGAACATCACATCCGTTACAGTGTAGAATCCATGTCATTTACAGTTTACAAATGACAAAATGTTTACATAAAATCATGAAGGGTTTACATGATATCACCCACTACTAACATTACTTTATTTACTGTATCTTCTGAAAAAATACCGCTATTTATACAGCACAAGACTTAAGAATATTTAACAGGAGCAAGTTTCATTGTTCCCTGGTTTTACTACCACACTGTTCAACAAACGCAGCAAACCTTCACCATCTTATCCAGAAGGGTCACCTCTTCACCCTCACATGGAAGAAGTAATCTGATTGGCATGGTGGTATGTTTGAAGCAGGTCCCTTGTGTAGCGCTGGAACCCAGTCATGATGTGCCATCCATTTCATAGGCTGGTTTGCTGCAATAATGCCAAATAATTAGCAACTCTATAAATAGAAGGTAGTTCTGCAAAATCACTCAGTAGGATGTTTGTTCTAATTTGCTATGAGCTCAGAGTGCATCGAAAATAAAACTAATAGGCTATAAAGAGTGATATGAACATATTTAGAACTTACCGGAATGAAAATGTCTGGAGCACCAACAGATATTTGGAGATGGAAGAGAACTGGATATCAGCTCGTCTCACAGCTGCTATCCAGGCTAGACGCCTTCGTTTGGTAACATCGATACACGAGCTGCCTTATGTTGCTTCCAGGTTGGGAAACAATGAAAAGACAAACCCTTTTCAAGCTTATTCTCTTGCCGGTCGTGCGATCGAACATTGCAGCCGACCACACAGCAAGAACAAACCATGGCTGTTGTGTGTGCCTTCGCTCCTTTTTCGCTTGCGCTTAGACCCCCAAAATGGCGGATCGGGCCAAAATCCTTTCCACGCCCACCCCCGTGACATCACGCTCCAAAGCCCTATAGAACAGAGTTTGAATGAAAGCAACAGAATTCTAAAACAAACAATAGAATTTGAATAAAAAGAGTAGAATTAGAATGAAAACAAAATCATTTGAACGAAAACAGAGGAATTTCAATGAAAAGAACGGAATTAGAATGAAATGAATAGAATTTGAATAAAAAGAGTAGAATTAGAATGAAAACAAAATCATTTGAACGAAAACAGAGGAATTTCAATGAAAAGAACGGAATTAGAATGAAATGAATAGAATTTGAATGAAAGCAACGGAATTTGAAAATACACAACGGAATTTGAAAACAAACAACGGAATTTGAATGAACAGAACAGAATTTGAATCAAAACAACGGAAATAGAATGAACAGAACAGAATTTGAATCAAAACAATGAAATTTGAATGAAAACAACGGAATTAGAATGTATAGGGCTTTGGAGTTGACGTCACGCCGCAATGCATTGTGGGAGCGCGGCACCATTTTCGGGGTCTACGAATCAAAACAAACACACTGTGTTGGAACGACGATTACAAGATGCTTAAAAGCAGCTCAAAAGAGAATGGACTGTATAGAGACCGATTTCGTCCAGAGGCGAAGCGGCGGTTCTTGCAGAAAATAATGTGCATTGGAAATGTGGACCCGTATGAAACACGGCCGTGGAGTAGAAACCCAGAAGACCAACCGCTATTGACGTAGCCTGATATATTTTCGTACCTTATCTGTGGAATCAGCGCGTACAAGTCGTCATCCAAACAAAGGTAAGTCAGCTCGAGTACTGCGAGTAAAATGCGTTTGATTTCCCTGCAAACATTCACATTAGTGCAGCATAAATTCATTCATGAGGGGAAATTACAGTGATAACATGTGGAGGCTGTTAGATGGATAACATAGTGAGTTGTGTGTGACATTGTCCTGAAGGATTTAGTTATTCTTTATGGTTAAAGAAATTGCAATGATTTATTCATATTTATTATAAATAATTCTAATTATACATCTTGCTTCCATATTTGTATCCTGTGTCACTAAAAATACATTTTATTTTAATTTTATACATTGATTAATGACCTGCAGAATCTCCTTATCATATTAAGTGATTCATAATTGTCACTTTATGCTTTCTCCATCTCTAAAGTGATGACATCCTTGCATTACATACTTTAGGTTCATTTTCTGCAGGCAGGTTTCTGACAGAGAACAGGCAGATTTAGAATATATCATGCAGCGTTCTATAGATGGACACATAAAGAAATGAAAAATTACATGTATGTGCTAACTTTCTAAACACTTTGTTACATTTATGATAAAGTAGATAAAACACATTTATGTCGGCCTTGGCTCATAGTTCTTGTCTTTAAATGAACTTTGTGTGTGTTTCAGGTACTGCACTCTCAAAGACTGAATGAACCAGCATTGCAGCCACGGGTCACTGTGAGCATCACAGGGAAGGTTGAAGCCGCCCACTGCACCTGTAAGGCCGGAGTCGCGGAGACCTGCACCCACGTCGCTTCTCTTCTGTTTAATGTAGAAGCAACAGTGTTGATCTGTGGCACAAGGACTGTTACAGATGAACCTGCATACTGGGTTTTGCTGGGTAATATGACCAAGATACAGGTCAGAGGCCATAAGGTAGACTTCTCCTCTTCAGCTGCCCAAAAAAAGGCTCTTGATTAAAACATAAACAGACCATCCGTAACGAAAGGTCAAAGGAGCCTCAAAAAAGAAAAATCCCACCTGCTACTGTGGAGGAGTTGTCACTGCTATAATGTTTTATCTAGGGCTTCAGATTCATGCCTGTAGTGCACTGCCGTGTAAATAATTTGCATTTACTGAATATGTACTGACTGAGTCCCACTGTTCAAAAGTTGAATAAAGAAACAAACTACTTTTTGCCTCTTTTTTTTATTTATTAAAACCACTTTATAGAACATCACATCCGTTACAGTGTAGAATCCATGTCATTTACAGTTTACAAATGACAAAATGTTTACATAAAATCATGAAGGGTTTACATGATATCACCCACTACTAACATTACTTTATTTACTGTATCTTCTGAAAAAATACCGCTATTTATACAGCACAAGACTTAAAATATTTAACAGGAGCAAGTTTCATTGTTCCCTGGTTTTACTACCACACTGTTCAACAAACGCAGCAAACCTTCACCATCTTATCCAGAAGGGTCACCTCTTCACCCTCACATGGAAGAAGTAATCTGATTGGCATGGTGGTATGTTTGAAGCAGGTCCCTTGTGTAGCGCTGGAACCCAGTCATGATGTGCCATCCATTTCATAGGCTGGTTTGCTGCAATAATGCCAAATAATTAGCAACTCTATAAATAGAAGGTAGTTCTGCAAAATCACTCAGTAGGATGTTTGTTCTAATTTGCTATGAGCTCAGAGTGCATCGAAAATAAAACTAATAGGCTATAAAGAGTGATATGAACATATTTAGAACTTACCGGAATGAAAATGTCTGGAGCACCAACAGATATTTGGAGATGGAAGAGAACTGGATATCAGCTCGTCTCACAGCTGCTATCCAGGCTAGACGCCTTCGTTTGGTAACATCGATACACGAGCTGCCTTATGTTGCTTCCAGGTTGGGAAACAATGAAAAGACAAACCCTTTTCAAGCTTATTCTCTTGCCGGTCGTGCGATCGAACATTGCAGCCGACCACACAGCAAGAACAAACCATGGCTGTTGTGTGTGCCTTCGCTCCTTTTTCGCTTGCGCTTAGACCCCCAAAATGGCGGATCGGGCCAAAATCCTTTCCACGCCCACCCCCGTGACATCACGCTCCAAAGCCCTATAGAACAGAGTTTGAATGAAAGAAACAGAATTCTAAAACAAACAATAGAATTTGAATAAAAAGAGTAGAATTAGAATGAAAACAAAATCATTTGAACGAAAACAGAGGAATTTTAATGAAAAGAACGGAATTAGAATGAAATGAATAGAATTTGAATCAAAACAACGGAATTTGAAAACAAACAACGGAATTTGAAAACAAACAACGGAATTTGAATGAACAGAACAGAATTTGAATCAAAACAACGGAAATAGAATGAACAGAACAGAATTTGAATCAAAACAACGGAAATAGAATGAACAGAACAGAATTTGAATCAAAACAATGAAATTTGAATGAAAACAACAGAATTAGAATGAAATGAATAGAATTTGAATGAAAACAACGGAATTAGAATGTATAGGGCTTTGGAGTTGACGTCACGCCGCAATGCATTGTGGGAGCGCGGCACCATTTTCGGGGTCTACGAATCAAAACAAACACACTGTGTTGGAACGACGATTACAAGATGCTTAAAAGCAGCTCAAAAGAGAATGGACTGTATAGAGACCGATTTCGTCCAGAGGCGAAGCGGCGGTTCTTGCAGAAAATAACGTGCATTGGAAATGTGGACCCGTATGAAACACGGCCGTGGAGTAGAAACCCAGAAGACCAACCGCTATTGACGTAGCCTGATATATTTTCGTACCTTATCTGTGGAATCAGCGCGTACAAGTCGTCATCCAAACAAAGGTAAGTCAGCTCGAGTACTGCGAGTAAAATGCGTTTGATTTCCCTGCAAACATTCACATTAGTGCAGCATAAATTCATTCATGAGGGGAAATTACAGTGATAACATGTGGAGGCTGTTAGATGGATAACATAGTGAGTTGTGTGTGACATTGTCCTGAAGGATTTAGTTATTCTTTATGGTTAAAGAAATTGCAATGATTTATTCATATTTATTATAAATAATTCTAATTATACATCTTGCTTCCATATTTGTATCCTGTGTCACTAAAAATACATTTTATTTTAATTTTATACATTGATTAATGACCTGCAGAATCTCCTTATCATATTAAGTGATTCATAATTGTCACTTTATGCTTTCTCCATCTCTAAAGTGATGACATCCTTGCATTACATACTTTAGGTTCATTTTCTGCAGGCAGGTTTCTGACAGAGAACAGGCAGATTTAGAATATATCATGCAGCGTTCTATAGATGGACACATAAAGAAATGAAAAATTACATGTATGTGCTAACTTTCTAAACACTTTGTTACATTTATGATAAAGTAGATAAAACACATTTATGTCGGCCTTGGCTCATAGTTCTTGTCTTTAAATGAACTTTGTGTGTGTTTCAGGTACTGCACTCTCAAAGACTGAATGAACCAGCATTGCAGCCACGGGTCACTGTGAGCATCACAGGGAAGGTTGAAGCCGCCCACTGCACCTGTAAGGCCGGAGTCGCGGAGACCTGCACCCACGTCGCTTCTCTTCTGTTTAATGTAGAAGCAACAGTGTTGATCTGTGGCACAAGGACTGTTACAGATGAACCTGCATACTGGGTTTTGCTGGGTAATATGACCAAGATACAGGTCAGAGGCCATAAGGTAGACTTCTCCTCTTCAGCTGCCCAAAAAAAGGCTCTTGATTAAAACATAAACAGACCATCCGTAACGAAAGGTCAAAGGAGCCTCAAAAAAGAAAAATCCCACCTGCTTCTGTGGAGGAGTTGACACTGCTATAATGTTTTATCTAGGGCTTCAGATTCATGCCTGTAGTGCACTGCCGTGTAAATAATTTGCATTTACTGAATATGTACTGACTGAGTCCCACTGTTCAAAAGTTGAATAAAGAAACAAACTACTTTTTGCCTCTTTTTTTTATTTATTAAAACCACTTTATAGAACATCACATCCGTTACAGTGTAGAATCCATGTCATTTACAGTTTACAAATGACAAAATGTTTACATAAAATCATGAAGGGTTTACATGATATCACCCACTACTAACATTACTTTATTTACTGTATCTTCTGAAAAAATACCGCTATTTATACAGCACAAGACTTAAAATATTTAACAGGAGCAAGTTTCATTGTTCCCTGGTTTTACTACCACACTGTTCAACAAACGCAGCAAACCTTCACCATCTTATCCAGAAGGGTCACCTCTTCACCCTCACATGGAAGAAGTAATCTGATTGGCATGGTGGTATGTTTGAAGCAGGTCCCTTGTGTAGCGCTGGAACCCAGTCATGATGTGCCATCCATTTCATAGGCTGGTTTGCTGCAATAATGCCAAATAATTAGCAACTCTATAAATAGAAGGTAGTTCTGCAAAATCACTCAGTAGGATGTTTGTTCTAATTTGCTATGAGCTCAGAGTGCATCGAAAATAAAACTAATAGGCTATAAAGAGTGATATGAACATATTTAGAACTTACCGGAATGAAAATGTCTGGAGCACCAACAGATATTTGGAGATGGAAGAGAACTGGATATCAGCTCGTCTCACAGCTGCTATCCAGGCTAGACGCCTTCGTTTGGTAACATCGATACACGAGCTGCCTTATGTTGCTTCCAGGTTGGGAAACAATGAAAAGACAAACCCTTTTCAAGCTTATTCTCTTGCCGGTCGTGCGATCGAACATTGCAGCCGACCACACAGCAAGAACAAACCATGGCTGTTGTGTGTGCCTTCGCTCCTTTTTCGCTTGCGCTTAGACCCCCAAAATGGCGGATCGGGCCAAAATCCTTTCCACGCCCACCCCCGTGACATCACGCTCCAAAGCCCTATAGAACAGAGTTTGAATGAAAGCAACAGAATTCTAAAACAAACAATAGAATTTGAATAAAAAGAGTAGAATTAGAATGAAAACAAAATCATTTGAACGAAAACAGAGGAATTTTAATGAAAAGAACGGAATTAGAATGAAATGAATAGAATTTGAATCAAAACAACGGAATTTGAAAACAAACAACGGAATTTGAAAACAAACAACGGAATTTGAATGAACAGAACAGAATTTGAATCAAAACAATGAAATTTGAATGAAAACAACGGAATTTGAAAACAAACAACGGAATTTGAATGAACAGAACAGAATTTGAATCAAAGCAACGGAAATAGAATGAACAGAACAGAATTTGAATCAAAACAATGAAATTTGAATGAAATGAATAGAATTTGAATGAAAACAACGGAATTAGAATGTATAGGGCTTTGGAGTTGACGTCACGCCGCAATGCATTGTGGGAGCGCGGCACCATTTTCGGGGTCTACGAATCAAAACAAACACACTGTGTTGGAACGACGATTACAAGATGCTTAAAAGCAGCTCAAAAGAGAATGGACTGTATAGAGACCGATTTCGTCCAGAGGCGAAGCAGCGGTTCTTGCAGAAAATAACGTGCATTGGAAATGTGGACCCGTATGAAACACGGCCGTGGAGTAGAAACCCTGAAGACCAACCGCTATTGACGTAGCCTGATATATTTTCGTACCTTATCTGTGGAATCAGCGCGTACAAGTCGTCATCCAAACAAAGGTAAGTCAGCTCGAGTACTGCGAGTAAAATGCGTTTGATTTCCCTGCAAACATTCACACTAGTGCAGCATAAATTCATTCATGAGGGGAAATTACAGTGATAACATGTGGAGGCTGTTAGATGGATAACATAGTGAGTTGTGTGTGACATTGTCCTGAAGGATTTAGTTATTCTTTATGGTTAAAGAAATTGCAATGATTTATTCATATTTATTATAAATAATTCTAATTATACATCTTGCTTCCATATTTGTATCCTGTGTCACTAAAAATACATTTTATTTTAATTTTATACATTGATTAATGACCTGCAGAATCTCCTTATCATATTAAGTGATTCATAATTGTCACTTTATGCTTTCTCCATCTCTAAAGTGATGACATCCTTGCATTACATACTTTAGGTTCATTTTCTGCAGGCAGGTTTCTGACAGAGAACAGGCAGATTTAGAATATATCATGCAGCGTTCTATAGATGGACACATAAAGAAATGAAAAATTACATGTATGTGCTAACTTTCTAAACACTTTGTTACATTTATGATAAAGTAGATAAAACACATTTATGTCGGCCTTGGCTCATAGTTCTTGTCTTTCAATGAACTTTGTGTGTGTTTCAGGTACTGCACTCTCAAAGACTGAATGAACCAGCATTGCAGCCACGGGTCACTGTGAGCATCACAGGGAAGGTTGAAGCCGCCCACTGCACCTGTAAGGCCGGAGTCGCGGAGACCTGCACCCACGTCGCTTCTCTTCTGTTTAATGTAGAAGCAACAATGTTGATCTGTGGCACAAGGACTGTTACAGATGAACCTGCATACTGGGTTTTGCTGGGTAATATGACCAAGATACAGGTCAGAGGCCATAAGGTAGACTTCTCCTCTTCAGCTGCCCAAAAAAAGGCTCTTGATCAAAACATAAACAGACCATCCGTAACGAAAGGTCAAAGGAGCCTCAAAAAAGAAAAATCCCACCTGCTACTGTGGAGGAGTTGTCACTGCTATAATGTTTTATCTAGGGGTCCAGATTTATGCCTGTAGTGCACTGCCGTGTAAATAATTTGCATTTACTGAATATGTACTGACTGAGTCCCACTGTTCAAAAGTTGAATAAAGAAACAAACTACTTTTTGCCTCTTTTTTTTATTTATTAAAACCACTTTATAGAACATCACATCCGTTACAGTGTAGAATCCATGTCATTTACAGTTTACAAATGACAAAATGTTTACATAAAATTATGAAGGGTTTACATGATATCACCCACTACTAACATTACTTTATTTACTGTATCTTCTGAAAAAATACCGCTATTTATACAGCACAAGACTTAAGAATATTTAACAGGAGCAAGTTTCATTGTTCCCTGGTTTTACTACCACACTGTTCAACAAACGCAGCAAACCTTCACCATCTTATCCAGAAGGGTCACCTCTTCACCCTCACATGGAAGAAGTAATCTGATTGGCATGGTGGTATGTTTGAAGCAGGTCCCTTGTGTAGCGCTGGAACCCAGTCATGATGTGCCACCCATTTCATAGGCTGGTTTGCTGCAATAATGCCAAATAATTAGCAACTCTATAAATAGAAGGTAGTTCTGCAAAATCACTCAGTAGGATGTTTGTTCTAATTTGCTATGAGCTCAGAGTGCATCGAAAATAAAACTAATAGGCTATAAAGAGTGATATGAACATATTTAGAACTTACCGGAATGAAAATGTCTGGAGCACCAACAGATATTTGGAGATGGAAGAGAACTGGATATCAGCTCGTCTCACAGCTGCTATCCAGGCTAGACGCCTTCGTTTGGTAACATCGATACACGAGCTGCCTCATGTTGCTTCCAGGTTGGGAAACAATGAAAAGACAAACCCTTTTCAAGCTTATTCTCTTGCCGGTCGTGCGATCGAACATTGCAGCCGACCACACAGCAAGAACAAACCATGGCTGTTGTGTGTGCCTTCGCTCCTTTTTCGCTTGCGCTTAGACCCCCAAAATGGCGGATCGGGCCAAAATCCTTTCCACGCCCACCCCCGTGACATCACGCTCCAAAGCCCTATAGAACAGAGTTTGAATGAAAGCAACAGAATTCTAAAACAAACAATAGAATTTGAATAAAAAGAGTAGAATTAGAATGAAAACAAAATCATTTGAACGAAAACAGAGGAATTTTAATGAAAAGAACGGAATTAGAATGAAATGAATAGAATTTGAATCAAAACAACGGAATTTGAAAACAAACAACGGAATTTGAAAACAAACAACGGAATTTGAATGAACAGAACAGAATTTGAATCAAAGCAACGGAAATAGAATGAACAGAACAGAATTTGAATCAAAACAATGAAATTTGAATGAAATGAATAGAATTTGAATGAAAACAACGGAATTAGAATGTATAGGGCTTTGGAGTTGACGTCACGCCGCAATGCATTGTGGGAGCGCGGCACCATTTTCGGGGTCTACGAATCAAAACAAACACATTGTGTTGGAACGACGATTACAAGATGCTTAAAAGCAGCTCAAAAGAGAATGGACTGTATAGAGACCGATTTCGTCCAGAGGCGAAGCGGCGGTTCTTGCAGAAAATAACGTGCATTGGAAATGTGGACCCGTATGAAACACGGCCGTGGAGTAGAAACCCTGAAGACCAACCGCTATTGACGTAGCCTGATATATTTTCGTACCTTATCTGTGGAATCAGCGCGTACAAGTCGTCATCCAAACAAAGGTAAGTCAGCTCGAGTACTGCGAGTAAAATGCGTTTGATTTCCCTGCAAACATTCACATTAGTGCAGCATAAATTCATTCATGAGGGGAAATTACAGTGATAACATGTGGAGGCTGTTAGATGGATAACATAGTGAGTTGTGTGTGACATTGTCCTGAAGGATTTAGTTATTCTTTATGGTTAAAGAAATTGCAATGATTTATTGATATTTATTATAAATAATTCTAATTATACATCTTGCTTCCATATTTGTATCCTGTGTCACTAAAAATACATTTTATTTTAATTTTATACATTGATTAATGACCTGCAGAATCTCCTTATCATATTAAGTGATTCATAATTGTCACTTTATGCTTTCTCCATCTCTAAAGTGATGACATCCTTCCATTACATACATTAGGTTCATTTTCTGCAGGCAGGTTTCTGACAGAGAACAGGCAGATTTAGAATATATCATGCAGCGTTCTATAGATGGACACATAAAGAAATGAAAAATTACATGTATGTGCTAACTTTCTAAACACTTTGTTACATTTATGATAAAGTAGATAAAACACTTTTATGTCGGCCTTGGCTCATAGTTCTTGTCTTTAAATGAACTTTGTGTGTGTTTCAGGTACTGCACTCTCAAAGACTGAATGAACCAGCATTGCAGCCACGGGTCACTGTGAGCATCACAGGGAAGGTTGAAGCCGCCCACTGCACCTGTAAGGCCGGAGTCGCGGAGACCTGCACCCACGTCGCTTCTCTTCTGTTTAATGTAGAAGCAACAGTGTTGATCTGTGGCACAAGGACTGTTACAGATGAACCTGCATACTGGGTTTTGCTGGGTAATATGACCAAGATACAGGTCAGAGGCCATAAGGTAGACTTCTCCTCTTCAGCTGCCCAAAAAAAGGCTCTTGATCAAAACATAAACAGACCATCCGTAACGAAAGGTCAAAGGAGCCTCAAAAAAGAAAAATCCCACCTGCTACTGTGGAGGAGTTGTCACTGCTATAATGTTTTATCTAGGGCTTCAGATTTATGCCTGTAGTGCACTGCCGTGTAAATAATTTGCATTTACTGAATATGTACTGAGTCCCACTGTTCAAAAGTTGAATAAAGAAACAAACTACTTTTTGCCTCTTTTTTTTTATTTATTAAAACCACTTTATAGAACATCACATCCGTTACAGTGTAGAATCCATGTCATTTACAGTTTACAAATGACAAAATGTTTACATAAAATCATGAAGGGTTTACATGATATCACCCACTACTAACATTACTTTATTTACTGTATCTTCTGAAAAAATACCGCTATTTATACAGCACAAGACTTAAGAATATTTAACAGGAGCAAGTTTCATTGTTCCCTGGTTTTAATACCACACTGTTCAACAAACGCAGCAAACCTTCACCATCTTATCCAGAAGGGTCACCTCTTCACCCTCACATGGAAGAAGTAATCTGATTGGCATGGTGGTATGTTTGAAGCAGGTCCCTTGTGTAGCGCTGGAACCCAGTCATGATGTGCCATCCATTTCATAGGCTGGTTTGCTGCAATAATGCCAAATAATTAGCAACTCTATAAATAGAAGGTAGTTCTGCAAAATCACTCAGTAGGATGTTTGTTCTAATTTGCTATGAGCTCAGAGTGCATCGAAAATAAAACTAATAGGCTATAAAGAGTGATATGAACATATTTAGAACTTACCGGAATGAAAATGTCTGGAGCACCAACAGATATTTGGAGATGGAAGAGAACTGGATATCAGCTCGTCTCACAGCTGCTATCCAGGCTAGACGCCTTCGTTTGGTAACATCGATACGCGAGCTGCCTCATGTTGCTTCCAGGTTGGGAAACAATGAAAAGACAAACCCTTTTCAAGCTTATTCTCTTGCCGGTCGTGCGATCGAACATTGCAGCCGACCACACAGCAAGAACAAACCATGGCTGTTGTGTGTGCCTTCGCTCCTTTTTCGCTTGCGCTTAGACCCCCAAAATGGCGGATCGGGCCAAAATCCTTTCCACGCCCACCCCCGTGACATCACACTCCAAAGCCCTATAGAACAGAGTTTGAATGAAAGCAACAGAATTCTAAAACAAACAATAGAATTTGAATAAAAAGAGTAGAATTAGAATGAAAACAAAATCATTTGAACGAAAACAGAGGAATTTTAATGAAAAGAACGGAATTAGAATGAAATGAATAGAATTTGAATCAAAACAACGGAATTTGAAAACAAACAACGGAATTTGAAAACAAACAACGGAATTTGAATGAACAGAACAGAATTTGAATCAAAGCAACGGAAATAGAATGAACAGAACAGAATTTGAATCAAAACAATGAAATTAGAATGAAATGAATAGAATTTGAATGAAAACAACGGAATTAGAATGTATAGGGCTTTGGAGTTGACGTCACGCCGCAATGCATTGTGGGAGCGCGGCACCATTTTCGGGGTCTACGAATCAAAACAAACACACTGTGTTGGAACGACGATTACAAGATGCTTAAAAGCAGCTCAAAAGAGAATGGACTGTATAGAGACCGATTTCGTCTAGAGGCGAAGCGGCGGTTCTTGCAGAAAATAACGTGCATTGGAAATGTGGACCCGTATGAAACACGGCCGTGGAGTAGAAACCCTGAAGACCAACGGCTATTGACGTAGCCTGATATATTTTCGTACCTTATCTGTGGAATCAGCGCGTACAAGTCGTCATCCAAACAAAGGTAAGTCAGCTCGAGGACTGCGAGTAAAATGCGTTTGATTTCCCTGCAAACATTCACATTAGTGCAGCATGAATTCATTCATGAGGGGAAATTACAGTGATAACATGTGGAGGCTGTTAGATGGATAACATAGTGAGTTGTGTGTGACATTGTCCTGAAGGATTTAGTTATTCTTTATGGTTAAAGAAATTGCAATGATTTATTCATATTTATTATAAATAATTCTAATTATACATCTTGCTTCCATATTTGTATCCTGTGTCACTAAAAATACATTTTATTTTAATTGTATACATTGATTAATGACCTGCAGAATCTCCTTATCATATTAAGTGATTCATAATTGTCACTTTATGCTTTCTCCATCTCTAAAGTGATGACATCCTTGCATTACATACTTTAGGTTCATTTTGTGCAGGCAGGTTTCTGACAGAGAACAGGCAGATTTAGAATATATCATGCAGCGTTCTATAGATGGACACATAAAGAAATGAAAAATTACATGTATGTGCTAACTTTCTAAACACTTTGTTACATTTATGATAAAGTAGATAAAACACATTTATGTCGGCCTTGGCTCATAGTTCTTGTCTTTAAATGAACTTTGTGTGTGTTTCAGGTACTGCACTCTCAAAGACAGAATGAACCAGCATTGCAGCCACGGGTCACTGTGAGCATCACAGGGAAGGTTGAAGCCGCCCACTGCACCTGTAAGGCCGGAGTCGCGGAGACCTGCACCCACGTCGCTTCTCTTCTGTTTAATGTAGAAGCAACAATGTTGATCTGTGGCACAAGGACTGTTACAGATGAACCTGCATACTGGGTTTTGCTGGGTAATATGACCAAGATACAGGTCAGAGGCCATAAGGTAGACTTCTCCTCTTCAGCTGCCCAAAAAAAGGCTCTTGATCAAAACATAAACAGACCATCCGTAACGAAAGGTCAAAGGAGCCTCAAAAAAGAAAAATCCCACCTGCTACTGTGGAGGAGTTGTCACTGCTATAATGTTTTATCTAGGGCTTCAGATTCATGCCTGTAGTGCACTGCCGTGTAAATAATTTGCATTTACTGAATATGTACTGACTGAGTCCCACTGTTCAAAAGTTGAATAAAGAAACAAACTACTTTTTGCCTCTTTTTTTTATTTATTAAAACCACTTTATAGAACATCACATCCGTTACAGTGTAGAATCCATGTCATTTACAGTTTACAAATGACAAAATGTTTACATAAAATCATGAAGGGTTTACATGATATCACCCACTACTAACATTACTTTATTTACTGTATCTTCTGAAAAAATACCGCTATTTATACAGCACAAGACTTAAGAATATTTAACAGGAGCAAGTTTCATTGTTCCCTGGTTTTACTACCACACTGTTCAACAAACGCAGCAAACCTTCACCATCTTATCCAGAAGGGTCACCTCTTCACCCTCACATGGAAGAAGTAATCTGATTGGCATGGTGGTATGTTTGAAGCAGGTCCCTTGTGTAGCGCTGGAACCCAGTCATGATGTGCCATCCATTTCATAGGCTGGTTTGCTGCAATAATGCCAAATAATTAGCAACTCTATAAATAGAAGGTAGTTCTGCAAAATCACTCAGTAGGATGTTTGTTCTAATTTGCTATGAGCTCAGAGTGCATCGAAAATAAAACTAATAGGCTATAAAGAGTGATATGAACATATTTAGAACTTACCGGAATGAAAATGTCTGGAGCACCAACAGATATTTGGAGATGGAAGAGAACTGGATATCAGCTCGTCTCACAGCTGCTATCCAGGCTAGACGCCTTCGTTTGGTAACATCGATACGCGAGCTGCCTCATGTTGCTTCCAGGTTGGGAAACAATGAAAAGACAAACCCTTTTCAAGCTTATTCTCTTGCCGGTCGTGCGATCGAACATTGCAGCCGACCACACAGCAAGAACAAACCATGGCTGTTGTGTGTGCCTTCGCTCCTTTTTCGCTTGCGCTTAGACCCCCAAAATGGCGGATCGGGCCAAAATCCTTTCCACGCCCACCCCCGTGACATCACGCTCCAAAGCCCTATAGAACAGAGTTTGAATGAAAGCAACAGAATTCTAAAACAAACAATAGAATTTGAATAAAAAGAGTAGAATTAGAATGAAAACAAAATCATTTGAATGAAAACAGAGGAATTTCAATGAAAAGAACGGAATTAGAATGAAATGAATAGAATTTGAATGAAAACAACGGAATTTGAAAACAAACAACGGAATTTGAATGAACAGAACAGAATTTGAATGAAAACAATGAAATTTGAATGAAAACAACAGAATTAGAATGAAAACAACGGAATTAGAATGAAAACCACGGAATTTGAATGAAAACAACGGAATTAGAATGTGTAGAACAGAGTTTGAATGAAAGTAACAGAATTCTAAAACAAACAATAGAATTTGAAAAAAAGAGTAGAATTAGAATGAAAACAACGGAATTTGAATGAATTCAATTCAATTCAATTCAATTTTATTTATATAGTGCCAAATCACAACAAAAGTCGCCTCAAGGCGCTTCATAGATACAGAGAAAAACCCAACAATCATATGATCCCCTATGAGCAAGCACTTTGGCGACAGTGGGAAGGAAAAACTCCCTTTTAACAGGAAGAAACCTCCGGCAGAACCAGGCTCAGGGAGGGGCGGCCATCTGCTGCGACTGGTTGGGGTGAGAGAAGGAAGACAGGATAAAAGACATGCTGTGGAAGAGAGACAGAGGTTAATAACAGATATGATTCAATGCAGAGAGGTCTATTAATACATAGTGAGTAAGAAAGGTGACTGGAAAGGAAAAACTCAATGCATCATGGGAATCCCCCGGCAGCCTACGTCTATTGCAGCATAACTAAGGGAGGATTCAGGGTCACCTGGTCCAGCCCTAACTATATGCTTTAGCAAAAAGGAAAGTTTTAAGCCTAATCTTAAAAGTAGAGATAGTTTCTGTCTCCCGAATCCAAACTGGAAGCTGGTTCCACAGAAGAGGGGCCTGAAAACTGAAGGCTCTGCCTCCCATTCTACTTTTAAATACTCTAGGAACAACAAGTAGGCCTGCAGAGCGAGAGCGAAGTGCTCTAATAGGGTGATATGGTACTACAAGGTCATTAAGATAAGATGGGGCCTGATTATTTAAGACCTTGTATGTGAGGAGCAGGATTTTGAATTCATTTCTGGACTTAACAGGAAGCCAATGAAGGGAAGCCAAAACAGGAGAAATATGCTCTCTCCTTCTAGTCCCTGTCAGTACTCTTGCTGCAGCATTTTGGATTAGCTGAAGGCTTCTCAGTGAGTTTTTTGGACATCCTGATAATAATGAATTACAGTAGTCCAGCCTGGAAGTAATAAATGCATGAACTAGTTTTTCAGCGTCACTCTGAGACAGGATATTTCTAATTTTAGAGATGTTGGAAGAAAGCAGTCTTACATATTTGTTTAATATGTGCGTTGAAGGACATGTCCTGGTCAAAAATGACTCCAAGGTTCCTCACAGCGTTACTGGAGGCCAAGGTAATGCCATCCAGAGTATGAATCTGGTTAGATACCATATTTCTAAGATTTTCAGGGCCGAGTACAATAACCTCAGTTTTATCTGAATTAAGAAGCAGAAAGTTAGCGGCCATCCAGGTCTTTATGTCTTTAAGACATTCCTGCAGTTTAACTAATTGGTGTGTGTTATCTGGCTTCATGGACAGATAGAGCTGGGTGTCATCTGCATAGCAGTGAAAATGTATGCTATGTCTTCTAATGATGCTGCCTAAGGGAAGCATGTATAATGTAAACAGAATTGGTCCTAGCACTGAACCCTGTGGAACTCCATAATTAACCTCAGTGTGTGAAGAGGACTCTCCATTTACATGCACAAATTGGAGTCTATTAGATAGATATGATACAAACCACTGCAGTGCAGTACCTGTAATACCTACAGCATGTTCTAATCGCTCTAATAGGATATTATGGTCAACAGTATCGAACGCTGCACTGAGGTCTAGCAGGACAAGCACAGAGATGAGTCCACTGTCAGAGGCCATAAGAAGATCATTTGTAACCTTCACTAAAGCTGTTTCTGTGCTGTGATGAGCTCTGAAACCTGACTGAAACTCTTCAAATAAACCATTCCTCTGCAGATGATCTGTTAGCTGTTTGACAACTACTCTTTCAAGGATTTTTGATATGAAAGGAAGGTTGGAGATTGGCCTATAATTAGCTAAGACTGCTGGGTCTAGAGATGGCTTTTTGAGTAAAGGTTTAACTACAGCCAGCTTGAAGGCCTGTGGTACATAGTCGATTATTAGAGATAGGTTGATCATATTTAAGATCGAAGAATTAATCAATGGCAGGACTTCTTTGAGCAGTTTTGTAGGAATGGGGTCTAAAAGACACGTTGATGGTTTGGAGGAAGTAATTATTGAAGTTAACTCAGAAAGATCAATTGGAGAAAAAGAGTCTAACTTAACATCAATGGTACTAAGAGTAGCTGTAGATAATATTACATCTGTGGGATGATTACTGGTAATTTTTTCTCTAATGATAAAAATTTTATTTGTGAAGAAGTTCATGAAGTCATTACTAGTTAACGTTAAAGGGATGGTTGGCTCAACAGAGCTCTGACTGTTTGTCAGCCTGGCTACAGTGCTGAAGAGAAACCTGGGGTTGTTCTTATTTTCTTCAATCAGTGATGAATAGTAAGATGTTCTGGCTTTGCGGAGGGCTTTCTTATAAAGCAGCAAACTATTTCTCCAGGCTAAATGATGATCCTCTAAATTTGTGACACGCCATTTCCTCTCCAGATTACGAGTCATCTGCTTTAGGGTACGTGTTTGAGAATTATACCATGGAGTCAGGTACTTCTGATTAGAGACCTTAGTTTTCACTGGAGCTACAGTATCCAGAGTCGTACGTAGTGAGGAGGTGAAATTATTAACAAGATAATCGACCTCTGTTGGGGTAGCGTTCAGATAGCTGCTCTGCTCTGTGTTGGTACAGGGCATTGAAGATGATAACAGTGGGTGGATTATATTCTTAAACTTAGTTACAGCGCTTTCAGAAAGACATCTACTTTGATAAAATCTACTCTCCACCGCTGTGTAATCAATTATTGTAAATGTAAATGTTATCAGGAAATGATCAGACAGGAGAGGGTTTTCAGGAAACACTGTTAAATGTTCAGTTTCTATGCCATATGTTAAAACAAGATCTAGAGTGTGATTAAAGTGGTGGGTGGGTTCTTTTACATTTTGAGAGAAGCCAATTGAGTCTAATAACAGACTAAATGCCATGTTGAGGCTGTCATTTTTAGCATCTACATGGATGTTAAAATCACCCACAATAATTATTTTATTTGAGCTCAGAACTAAATTAGATATAAAGTCTGAGAAATCAGACAGAAACTCTGTGTAAGGCCCAGGTGGACGATAGATGATAACAAGTAAGACTGGTTTCTGAGTTTCACAGCTGGGGTGGACAATGTTAAGCATCAGGCTTTCAAATGAATTAAAAGTCTGTCTTGGTCTTTCATTAATTAATAGGCTGGTGTGAAAAATTGCTGCCACACCGCCCCCTCGGCCTGTGCTTCGAGGTTTCTGGTAGTTAGAATGACTCGGGGGTGTTGATTCATTTAAACTAACATAATCATCCTGCTGCAACCAGGTTTCTGTAAGGCAGAGTAAATCAATTTGTTGATCAATTATTAAGTCATGTACTAACAGAGACTTGGAGGAGAGAGACCTAATATTTAATAATCCACATTTCACTGTTTTACTCTTTGGTTCAGATGTGGATACTGTACTGTTCTTTCTTTGTAATTGTTTATGTTTAAGTTGTTTGTTGCTGGTTTTTAGTTTGTTTTTTGTCTTTTTGGAAGCTGACACAGTCTCTATGGAGATGGGTTTTTGGGGGGGTAGCAGGAGGAGAGAAGCTGCAGAGAGGCGTGTAAGACTGCAACTCTGCTTCCTGGTCCCAACTCTGGATAGTCATATTTTGGGGGGTTTAATAAATTTGTCCATATTTCTAGAAATGAGAGCTGCTCCATCCAAAGTGGGATGGATGCCGTCTCTCCTAACAAGACCAGGTTTCCTCCAGAAGGTTTGCCAATTATCTATGAAGCCCACATCGTTTCTGGGACACCACTCAGACAGCCAGCAATTTAAGGAGAACATGCGGCTAAACATGTCACTCCTGGTCTGATTGGGGAGGGGACCAGAGAAAACTACAGAGTCCGACATTGTTTTAGCAAAGTTGCACATCGATTCAATATTGATTTTAGTGACCTCCGATTGGCGTAACCGGGTGTCATTACTGCCGACGTGAATTATGATTTTACTGAATTTACGTTTACCCTTAGCCAGCAGTTTTAAATTTCCTTCAATGTCGCCTGCTCTGGCCCCTGGAAGACAATTGACTATGGTTGCCGGAATTAGAATGAACAGAACAGAATTTGAATGAAAACAACGGAAATAGAATGAACAGAACAGAATTTGAATGAAAACAATGAAATTTGAATGAAAACAACAGAATTAGAATGAAATGAATAGAATTTGAATGAAAACAACGGAATTAGAATGTATAGGGCTTTGGAGTTGACGTCACGCCGCAATGCATTGTGGGAGCGTGGCACCATTTTCGGGGTCTACGAATCAAAACAAACACACTGTGTTGGAACAACGATTACAAGATGCTTAAAAGCAGCTCAAAAGAGAATGGACTGTATAGAGACCGATTTCGTCCAGAGGCGAAGCGGCGGTTCTTGCAGAAAATAAAATGCATTGGAAATGTGGACCCGTATGAAACACGGCCGTGGAGTAGAAACCCTGAAGACCAACCGCTATTGACGTAGCCTGATATATTTTCGTACCTTATCTGTGGAATCAGCGCGTACAAGTCGTCATCCAAACAAAGGTAAGTCAGCTCGAGGACTGCGAGTAAAATGCGTTTGATTTCCCTGCAAACATTCACATTAGTGCAGCATAAATTCATTCATGAGGGGAAATTACAGTGATAACATGTGGAGGCTGTTAGATGGATAACATAGTGAGTTGTGTGTGACATTGTCCTGAAGGATTTAGTTATTCTTTATGGTTAAAGAAATTGCAATGATTTATTCATATTTATTATAAATAATTCTAATTATACATCTTGCTTCCATATTTGTATCCTGTGTCACTAAAATTATATTTTATTTTAATTTTATACATTGATTAATGACCTGCAGAATCTCCTTATCATATTAAGTGATTCATAATTGTCACTTTATGCTTTCTCCATCTCTAAAGTGTTGACATCCTTGCATTACATACTTTAGGTTCATTTTCTGCAGGCAGGTTTCTGACAGAGAACAGGCAGATTTAGAATATATCATGCAGCGTTCTATAGATGGACACATAAAGAAATGAAAAATTACATGTATGTGCTAACTTTCTAAACACTTTGTTACATTTATGATAAAGTAGATAAAACACATTTATGTCGGCCTTGGCTCATAGTTCTTGTCTTTAAATGAACTTTGTGTGTGTTTCAGGTACTGCACTCTCAAAGACTGAATGAACCAGCATTGCAGCCACGGGTCACTGTGAGCATCACAGGGAAGGTTGAAGCCGCCCACTGCACCTGTAAGGCCGGAGTCGCGGAGACCTGCACCCACGTCGCTTCTCTTCTGTTTAATGTAGAAGCAACAGTGTTGATCTGTGGCACAAGGACTGTTACAGATGAACCTGCATACTGGGTTTTGCTGGGTAATATGACCAAGATACAGGTCAGAGGCCATAAGGTAGACTTCTCCTCTTCAGCTGCCCAAAAAAAGGCTCTTGATCAAAACATAAACAGACCATCCGT
Source organism: Perissodus microlepis (assembly GCF_051167445.1). Lineage (NCBI taxonomy): Eukaryota > Metazoa > Chordata > Actinopteri > Cichliformes > Cichlidae > Perissodus > Perissodus microlepis. The sequence goes on along the minus strand of NW_028182055.1, from coordinate 55,338 downwards.
AATGAAAGGTCAAAGGAGCCTCAAAAAAGAAAAATCCCACCTGCTACTGTGGAGGAGTTGTCACTGCTATAATGTTTTATCTAGGGCTTCAGATTTATGCCTGTAGTGCACTGCCGTGTAAATAATTTGCATTTACTGAATATGTACTGACTGAGTCCCACTGTTCAAAAGTTGAATAAAGAAACAAACTACTTTTTGCCACTTTTTTTTAATTTATTAAAACCACTTTATAGAACATCACATCCGTTACAGTGTAGAATCCATGTCATTTACAGTTTACAAATGACAAAATGTTTACATAAAATCATGAAGGGTTTACATGATATCACCCACTACTAACATTACTTTATTTACTGTATCTTCTGAAAAAATACCGCTATTTATACAGCACAAGACTTAAGAATATTTAACAGGAGCAAGTTTCATTGTTCCCTGGTTTTACTACCACACTGTTCAACAAACGCAGCAAACCTTCACCATCTTATCCAGAAGGGTCACCTCTTCACCCTCACATGGAAGAAGTAATCTGATTGGCATGGTGGTATGTTTGAAGCAGGTCCCTTGTGTAGCGCTGGAACCCAGTCATGATGTGCCATCCATTTCATAGGCTGGTTTGCTGCAATAATGCCAAATAATTAGCAACTCTATAAATAGAAGGTAGTTCTGCAAAATCACTCAGTAGGATGTTTGTTCTAATTTGCTATGAGCTCAGAGTGCATCGAAAATAAAACTAATAGGCTATAAAGAGTGATATGAACATATTTAGAACTTACCGGAATGAAAATGTCTGGAGCACCAACAGATATTTGGAGATGGAAGAGAACTGGATATCAGCTCGTCTCACAGCTGCTATCCAGGCTAGACGCCTTCGTTTGGTAACATCGATACGCGAGCTGCCTCATGTTGCTTCCAGGTTGGGAAACAATGAAAAGACAAACCCTTTTCAAGCTTATTCTCTTGCCGGTCGTGCGATCGAACATTGCAGCCGACCACACAGCAAGAACAAACCATGGCTGTTGTGTGTGCCTTCGCTCCTTTTTCGCTTGCGCTTAGACCCCCAAAATGGCGGATCGGGCCAAAATCCTTTCCACGCCCACCCCCGTGACATCACGCTCCAAAGCCCTATAGAACAGAGTTTGAATGAAAGCAACAGAATTCTAAAACAAACAATAGAATTTGAATAAAAAGAGTAGAATTAGAATGAAAACAAAATCATTTGAACGAAAACAGAGGAATTTCAATGAAAAGAACGGAATTAGAATGAAATGAATAGAATTTGAATCAAAACAACGGAATTTGAAAACAAACAACGGAATTTGAAAACAAACAACGGAATTTGAATGAACAGAACAGAATTTGAATCAAAGCAACGGAAATAGAATGAACAGAACAGAATTTGAATCAAAACAATGAAATTAGAATGAAATGAATAGAATTTGAATGAAAACAACAGAATTAGAATGTATAGGGCTTTGGAGTTGACGTCACGCCGCAATGCATTGTGGGAGCGCGGCACCATTTTCGGGGTCTACGAATCAAAACAAACACACTGTGTTGGAACGACGATTACAAGATGCTTAAAAGCAGCTCAAAAGAGAATGGACTGTATAGAGACCGATTTCGTCTAGAGGCGAAGCGGCGGTTCTTGCAGAAAATAACGTGCATTGGAAATGTGGACCCGTATGAAACACGGCCGTGGAGTAGAAACCCTGAAGACCAACCGCTATTGATGTAGCCTGATATATTTTCGTACCTTATCTGTGGAATCAGCGCGTACAAGTCGTCATCCAAACAAAGGTAAGTCAGCTCGAGGACTGCGAGTAAAATGCGTTTGATTTCCCTGCAAACATTCACATTAGTGCAGCATAAATTCATTCATGAGGGGAAATTACAGTGATAACATGTGGAGGCTGTTAGATGGATAACATAGTGAGTTGTGTGTGACATTGTCCTGAAGGATTTAGTTATTCTTTATGGTTAAAGAAATTGCAATGATTTATTCATATTTATTATAAATAATTCTAATTATACATCTTGCTTCCATATTTGTATCCTGTGTCACTAAAAATACATTTTATTTTAATTTTATACATTGATTAATGACCTGCAGAATCTCCTTATCATATTAAGTGATTCATAATTGTCACTTTATGCTTTCTCCATCTCTAAAGTGATGACATCCTTCCATTACATACATTAGGTTCATTTTCTGCAGGCAGGTTTCTGACAGAGAACAGGCAGATTTAGAATATATCATGCAGCGTTCTATAGATGGACACATAAAGAAATGAAAAATTACATGTATGTGCTAACTTTCTAAACACTTTGTTACATTTATGATAAAGTAGATAAAACACTTTTATGTCGGCCTTGGCTCATAGTTCTTGTCTTTAAATGAACTTTGTGTGTGTTTCAGGTACTGCACTCTCAAAGACTGAATGAACCAGCATTGCAGCCACGGGTCACTGTGAGCATCACAGGGAAGGTTGAAGCCGCCCACTGCACCTGTAAGGCCGGAGTCGCGGAGACCTGCACCCACGTCGCTTCTCTTCTGTTTAATGTAGAAGCAACAATGTAGATCTGTGGCACAAGGACTGTTACAGATGAACCTGCATACTGGATTTTGCTGGGGAATATGACCAAGATATAGGTCAGAGGCCATAAGGTAGACTTCTCCTCTTCAGCTGCCCAAAAAAATGCTCTTGATCAAAACATAAACAGACCATCCGTAACGAAAGGTCAAAGGAGCCTCAAAAAAGAAAAATCCCACCTGCTACTGTGGAGGAGTTGTCACTGCTATAATGTTTTATCTAGGGCTTCAGATTTATGCCTGTAGTGCACTGCCGTGTAAATAATTTGCATTTACTGAATATGTACTGACGGAGTCCCACTGTTCAAAAGTTGAATAAAGAAACAAACTACTTTTTGCCTCTTTTTTTTTTATTTATTAAAACCACTTTATAGAACATCACATCCGTTACAGTGTAGAATCCATGTCATTTACAGTTTACAAATGACAAAATGTTTACATAAAATCATGAAGGGTTTACATGATATCACCCACTACTAACATTACTTTATTTACTGTATCTTCTGAAAAAATAACGCTATTTATACAGCACAAGACTTAAGAATATTTAACAGGAGCAAGTTTCATTGTTCCCTGGTTTTACTACCACACTGTTCAACAAACGCAGCAAACCTTCACCATCTTATCCAGAAGGGTCACCTCTTCACCCTCACATGGAAGAAGTAATCTGATTGGCATGGTGGTATGTTTGAAGCAGGTCCCTTGTGTAGCGCTGGAACCCAGTCATGATGTGCCATCCATTTCATAGGCTGGTTTGCTGCAATAATGCCAAATAATTAGCAACTCTATAAATAGAAGGTAGTTCTGCAAAATCACTCAGTAGGATGTTTGTTCTAATTTGCTATGAGCTCAGAGTGCATCGAAAATAAAACTAATAGGCTATAAAGAGTGATATGAACATATTTAGAACTTACCGGAATGAAAATGTCTGGAGCACCAACAGATATTTGGAGATGGAAGAGAACTGGATATCAGCTCGTCTCACAGCTGCTATCCAGGCTAGACGCCTTCGTTTGGTAACATCGATACGCGAGCTGCCTCATGTTGCTTCCAGGTTGGGAAACAATGAAAAGACAAACCCTTTTCAAGCTTATTCTCTTGCCGGTCGTGCGATCGAACATTGTAGCCGACCACACAGCAAGAACAAACCATGGCTGTTGTGTGTGCCTTCGCTCCTTTTTCGCTTGCGCTTAGACCCCCAAAATGGCGGATCGGGCCAAAATCCTTTCCACGCCCACCCCCGTGACATCACGCTCCAAAGCCCTATAGAACAGAGTTTGAATGAAAGCAACAGAATTCTAAAACAAACAATAGAATTTGAATAAAAAGAGTAGAATTAGAATGAAAACAAAATCATTTGAACGAAAACAGAGGAATTTTAATGAAAAGAACGGAATTAGAATGAAATGAATAGAATTTGAATCAAAACAACGGAATTTGAAAACAAACAACGGAATTTGAATGAACAGAACAGAATTTGAATCAAAACAATGAAATTTGAATGAAAACAACAGAATTTGAATCAAAACAATGAAATTAGAATGAAATGAATAGAATTTGAATGAAAACAACGGAATTAGAATGTATAGGGCTTTGGAGTTGACGTCACGCCGCAATGCATTGTGGGAGCGCGGCACCATTTTCGGGGTCTACGAATCAAAACAAACACACTGTGTTGGAACGACGATTACAAGATGCTTAAAAGCAGCTCAAAAGAGAATGGACTGTATAGAGACCGATTTCGTCTAGAGGCGAAGCGGCGGTTCTTGCAGAAAATAACGTGCATTGGAAATGTGGACCCATATGAAACACGGCCGTGGAGTAGAAACCCTGAAGACCAACCGCTATTGACGTAGCCTGATATATTTTCGTACCTTATCTGTGGAATCAGCGCGTACAAGTCGTCATCCAAACAAAGGTAAGTCAGCTCGAGGACTGCGAGTAAAATGCGTTTGATTTCCCTGCAAACATTCACATTAGTGCAGCATAAATTCATTCATGAGGGGAAATTACAGTGATAACATGTGGAGGCTGTTAGATGGATAACATAGTGAGTTGTGTGTGACATTGTCCTGAAGGATTTAGTTATTCTTTATGGTTAAAGAAATTGCAATGATTTATTCATATTTATTATAAATAATTCTAATTATACATCTTGCTTCCATATTTGTATCCTGTGTCACTAAAAATACATTTTATTTTAATTTTATACATTGATTAATGACCTGCAGAATCTCCTTATCATATTAAGTGATTCATAATTGTCACTTTATGCTTTCTCCATCTCTAAAGTGATGACATCCTTGCATTACATACTTTAGGTTCATTTTCTGCAGGCAGGTTTCTGACAGAGAACAGGCAGATTTAGAATATATCATGCAGCGTTCTATAGATGGACACATAAAGAAATGAAAAATTACATGTATGTGCTAACTTTCTAAACACTTTGTTACATTTATGATAAAGTAGATAAAACACATTTATGTCGGCCTTGGCTCATAGTTCTTGTCTTTAAATGAACTTTGTGTGTGTTTCAGGTACTGCACTCTCAAAGACTGAATGAACCAGCATTGCAGCCACGGGTCACTGTGAGCATCACAGGGAAGGTTGAAGCCGCCCACTGCACCTGTAAGGCCGGAGTCGCGGAGACCTGCACCCACGTCGCTTCTCTTCTGTTTAATGTAGAAGCAACAATGTTGATCTGTGGCACAAGGACTGTTACAGATGAACCTGCATACTGGGTTTTGCTGGGTAATATGACCAAGATACAGGTCAGAGGCCATAAGCTAGACTTCTCCTCTTCAGCTGCCCAAAAAAAGGCTCTTGATCAAAACATAAACAGACCATCCGTAACGAAAGGTCAAAGGAGCCTCAAAAAAGAAAAATCCCACCTGCTACTGTGGAGGAGTTGTCACTGCTATAATGTTTTATCTAGGGCTTCAGATTTATGCCTGTAGTGCACTGCCGTGTAAATAATTTGCATTTACTGAATATGTACTGACTGAGTCCCACTGTTCAAAAGTTGAATAAAGAAACAAACTACTTTTTGCCTCTTTTTTTTTATTTATTAAAACCACTTTATAGAACATCACATCCGTTACAGTGTAGAATCCATGTCATTTACAGTTTACAAATGCCAAAATGTTTACATAAAATCATGAAGGGTTTACATGATATCACCCACTACTAACATTACTTTATTTACTGTATCTTCTGAAAAAATACCGCTATTTATACAGCACAAGACTTAAGAATATTTAACAGGAGCAAGTTTCATTGTTCCCTGGTTTTACTACCACACTGTTCAACAAACGCAGCAAACCTTCACCATCTTATCCAGAAGGGTCACCTCTTCACCCTCACATGGAAGAAGTAATCTGATTGGCATGGTGGTATGTTTGAAGCAGGTCCCTTGTGTAGCGCTGGAACCCAGTCATGATGTGCCATCCATTTCATAGGCTGGTTTGCTGCAATAATGCCAAATAATTAGCAACTCTATAAATAGAAGGTAGTTCTGCAAAATCACTCAGTAGGATGTTTGTTCTAATTTGCTATGAGCTCAGAGTGCATCGAAAATAAAACTAATAGGCTATAAAGAGTGATATGAACATATTTAGAACTTACCGGAATGAAAATGTCTGGAGCACCAACAGATATTTGGAGATGGAAGAGAACTGGATATCAGCTCGTCTCACAGCTGCTATCCAGGCTAGACGCCTTGGTTTGGTAACATCGATACGCGAGCTGCCTCATGTTGCTTCCAGGTTGGGAAACAATGAAAAGACAAACGCTTTTCAAGCTTATTCTCTTGCCGGTCGTGCGATCGAACATTGCAGCCGACCACACAGCAAGAACAAACCATGGCTGTTGTGTGTGCCTTCGCTCCTTTTTCGCTTGCGCTTAGACCCCCAAAATGGCGGATCGGGCCAAAATCCTTTCCACGCCCACCCCCGTGACATCACGCTCCAAAGCCCTATAGAACAGAGTTTGAATGAAAGCAACAGAATTCTAAAACAAACAATAGAATTTGAATAAAAAGAGTAGAATTAGAATGAAAACAAAATCATTTGAACGAAAACAGAGGAATTTTAATGAAAAGAACGGAATTAGAATGAAATGAATAGAATTTGAATCAAAACAACGGAATTTGAAAACAAACAACGGAATTTGAAAACAAACAACGGAATTTGAATGAACAGAACAGAATTTGAATCAAAGCAACGGAAATAGAATGAACAGAACAGAATTTGAATCAAAACAATGAAATTAGAATGAAATGAATAGAATTTGAATGAAAACAACGGAATTAGAATGTATAGGGCTTTGGAGTTGACGTCACGCCGCAATGCATTGTGGGAGCGCGGCACCATTTTCGGGGTCTACGAATCAAAACAAACACACTGTGTTGGAACGACGATTACAAGATGCTTAAAAGCAGCTCAAAAGAGAATGGACTGTATAGAGACCGATTTCGTCTAGAGGCGAAGCGGCGGTTCTTGCAGAAAATAACGTGCATTGGAAATGTGGACCCGTATGAAACACGGCCGTGGAGTAGAAACCCTGAAGACCAACCGCTATTGACGTAGCCTGATATATTTTCGTACCTTATCTGTGGAATCAGCGCGTACAAGTCGTCATCCAAACAAAGGTAAGTCAGCTCGAGGACTGCGAGTAAAATGCGTTTGATTTCCCTGCAAACATTCACATTAGTGCAGCATAAATTCATTCATGAGGGGAAATTACAGTGATAACATGTGGAGGCTGTTATATGGATAACATAGTGAGTTGTGTGTGACATTGTCCTGAAGGATTTAGTTATTCTTTATGGTTAAAGAAATTGCAATGATTTATTGATATTTATTATAAATAATTCTAATTATACATCTTGCTTCCATATTTGTATCCTGTGTCACTAAAAATACATTTTATTTTAATTTTATACATTGATTAATGACCTGCAGAATCTCCTTATCATATTAAGTGATTCATAATTGTCACTTTATGCTTTCTCCATCTCTAAAGTGATGACATCCTTGCATTACATACTTTAGGTTCATTTTCTGCAGGCAGGTTTCTGACAGAGAACAGGCAGATTTAGAATATATCATGCAGCGTTCTATAGATGGACACATAAAGAAATGAAAAATTACATGTATGTGCTAACTTTCTAAACACTTTGTTACATTTATGATAAAGTAGATAAAACACATTTATGTCGGCCTTGGCTCATAGTTCTTGTCTTTAAATGAACTTTGTGTGTGTTTCAGGTACTGCACTCTCAAAGACTGAATGAACCAGCATTGCAGCCACGGGTCACTGTGAGCATCACAGGGAAGGTTGAAGCCGCCCACTGCACCTGTAAGGCCGGAGTCGCGGAGACCTGCACCCACGTCGCTTCTCTTCTGTTTAATGTAGAAGCAACAATGTTGATCTGTGGCACAAGGACTGTTACAGATGAACCTGCATACTGGGTTTTGCTGGGTAATATGACCAAGATACAGGTCAGAGGCCATAAGGTAGACTTCTCCTCTTCAGCTGCCCAAAAAAAGGCTCTTGATCAAAACATAAACAGACCATCCGTAACGAAAGGTCAAAGGAGCCTCAAAAAAGAAAAATCCCACCTGCTACTGTGGAGGAGTTGTCACTGCTATAATGTTTTATCTAGGGCTTCAGATTTATGCCTGTAGTGCACTGCCGTGTAAATAATTTGCATTTACTGAATATGTACTGACTGAGTCCCACTGTTCAAAAGTTGAATAAAGAAACAAACTACTTTTTGCCTCTTTTTTTTTATTTATTAAAACCACTTTATAGAACATCACATCCGTTACAGTGTAGAATCCATGTCATTTACAGTTTACAAATGACAAAATGTTTACATAAAATCATGAAGGGTTTACATGATATCACCCACTACTAACATTACTTTATTTACTGTATCTTCTGAAAAAATACCGCTATTTATACAGCACAAGACTTAAGAATATTTAACAGGAGCAAGTTTCATTGTTCCCTGGTTTTACTACCACACTGTTCAACAAACGCAGCAAACCTTCACCATCTTATCCAGAAGGGTCACCTCTTCACCCTCACATGGAAGAAGTAATCTGATTGGCATGGTGGTATGTTTGAAGCAGGTCCCTTGTGTAGCGCTGGAACCCAGTCATGATGTGCCATCCATTTCATAGGCTGGTTTGCTGCAATAATGCCAAATAATTAGCAACTCTATAAATAGAAGGTAGTTCTGCAAAATCACTCAGTAGGATGTTTGTTCTAATTTGCTATGAGCTCAGAGTGCATCGAAAATAAAACTAATAGGCTATAAAGAGTGATATGAACATATTTAGAACTTACCGGAATGAAAATGTCTGGAGCACCAACAGATATTTGGAGATGGAAGAGAACTGGATATCAGCTCGTCTCACAGCTGCTATCCAGGCTAGACGCCTTGGTTTGGTAACATCGATACGCGAGCTGCCTCATGTTGCTTCCAGGTTGGGAAACAATGAAAAGACAAACGCTTTTCAAGCTTATTCTCTTGCCGGTCGTGCGATCGAACATTGCAGCCGACCACACAGCAAGAACAAACCATGGCTGTTGTGTGTGCCTTCGCTCCTTTTTCGCTTGCGCTTAGACCCCCAAAATGGTGGATCGGGCCAAAATCCTTTCCACGCCCACCCCCGTGACATCACGCTCCAAAGCCCTATAGAACAGAGTTTGAATGAAAGCAACAGAATTCTAAAACAAACAATAGAATTTGAATAAAAAGAGTAGAATTAGAATGAAAACAAAATCATTTGAACGAAAACAGAGGAATTTTAATGAAAAGAACGGAATTAGAATGAAATGAATAGAATTTGAATCAAAACAACGGAATTTGAAAACAAACAACGGAATTTGAAAACAAACAACGGAATTTGAATGAACAGAACAGAATTTGAATCAAAGCAACGGAAATAGAATGAACAGAACAGAATTTGAATCAAAACAATGAAATTAGAATGAAATGAATAGAATTTGAATGAAAACAACGGAATTAGAATGTATAGGGCTTTGGAGTTGACGTCACGCCGCAATGCATTGTGGGAGCGCGGCACCATTTTCGGGGTCTACGAATCAAAACAAACACACTGTGTTGGAACGACGATTACAAGATGCTTAAAAGCAGCTCAAAAGAGAATGGACTGTATAGAGACCGATTTCGTCTAGAGGCGAAGCGGCGGTTCTTGCAGAAAATAACGTGCATTGGAAATGTGGACCCGTATGAAACACGGCCGTGGAGTAGAAACCCTGAAGACCAACCGCTATTGACGTAGCCTGATATATTTTCGTACCTTATCTGTGGAATCAGCGCGTACAAGTCGTCATCCAAACAAAGGTAAGTCAGCTCGAGGACTGCGAGTAAAATGCGTTTGATTTCCCTGCAAACATTCACATTAGTGCAGCATAAATTCATTCATGAGGGGAAATTACAGTGATAACATGTGGAGGCTGTTAGATGGATAACATAGTGAGTTGTGTGTGACATTGTCCTGAAGGATTTAGTTATTCTTTATGGTTAAAGAAATTGCAATGATTTATTGATATTTATTATAAATAATTCTAATTATACATCTTGCTTCCATATTTGTATCCTGTGTCACTAAAAATACATTTTATTTTAATTTTATACATTGATTAATGACCTGCAGAATCTCCTTATCATATTAAGTGATTCATAATTGTCACTTTATGCTTTCTCCATCTCTAAAGTGATGACATCCTTGCATTACATACTTTAGGTTCATTTTCTGCAGGCAGGTTTCTGACAGAGAACAGGCAGATTTAGAATATATCATGCAGCGTTCTATAGATGGACACATAAAGAAATGAAAAATTACATGTATGTGCTAACTTTCTAAACACTTTGTTACATTTATGATAAAGTAGATAAAACACATTTATGTCGGCCTTGGCTCATAGTTCTTGTCTTTAAATGAACTTTGTGTGTGTTTCAGGTACTGCACTCTCAAAGACTGAATGAACCAGCATTGCAGCCACGGGTCACTGTGAGCATCACAGGGAAGGTTGAAGCCGCCCACTGCACCTGTAAGGCCGGAGTCGCGGAGACCTGCACCCACGTCGCTTCTCTTCTGTTTAATGTAGAAGCAACAATGTTGATCTGTGGCACAAGGACTGTTACAGATGAACCTGCATACTGGGTTTTGCTGGGTAATATGACCAAGATACAGGTCAGAGGCCATAAGGTAGACTTCTCCTCTTCAGCTGCCCAAAAAAAGGCTCTTGATCAAAACATAAACAGACCATCCGTAACGAAAGGTCAAAGGAGCCTCAAAAAAGAAAAATCCCACCTGCTACTGTGGAGGAGTTGTCACTGCTATAATGTTTTATCTAGGGCTTCAGATTTATGCCTGTAGTGCACTGCCGTGTAAATAATTTGCATTTACTGAATATGTACTGACTGAGTCCCACTGTTCAAAAGTTGAATAAAGAAACAAACTACTTTTTGCCTCTTTTTTTTTATTTATTAAAACCACTTTATAGAACATCACATCCGTTACAGTGTAGAATCCATGTCATTTACAGTTTACAAATGACAAAATGTTTACATAAAATCATGAAGGGTTTACATGATATCACCCACTACTAACATTACTTTATTTACTGTATCTTCTGAAAAAATACCGCTATTTATACAGCACAAGACTTAAGAATATTTAACAGGAGCAAGTTTCATTGTTCCCTGGTTTTACTACCACACTGTTCAACAAACGCAGCAAACCTTCACCATCTTATCCAGAAGGGTCACCTCTTCACCCTCACATGGAAGAAGTAATCTGATTGGCATGGTGGTATGTTTGAAGCAGGTCCCTTGTGTAGCGCTGGAACCCAGTCATGATGTGCCATCCATTTCATAGGCTGGTTTGCTGCAATAATGCCAAATAATTAGCAACTCTATAAATAGAAGGTAGTTCTGCAAAATCACTCAGTAGGATGTTTGTTCTAATTTGCTATGAGCTCAGAGTGCATCGAAAATAAAACTAATAGGCTATAAAGAGTGATATGAACATATTTAGAACTTACCGGAATGAAAATGTCTGGAGCACCAACAGATATTTGGAGATGGAAGAGAACTGGATATCAGCTCGTCTCACAGCTGCTATCCAGGCTAGACGCCTTGGTTTGGTAACATCGATACGCGAGCTGCCTCATGTTGCTTCCAGGTTGGGAAACAATGAAAAGACAAACGCTTTTCAAGCTTATTCTCTTGCCGGTCGTGCGATCGAACATTGCAGCCGACCACACAGCAAGAACAAACCATGGCTGTTGTGTGTGCCTTCGCTCCTTTTTCGCTTGCGCTTAGACCCCCAAAATGGCGGATCGGGCCAAAATCCTTTCCACGCCCACCCCCGTGACATCACGCTCCAAAGCCCTATAGAACAGAGTTTGAATGAAAGCAACAGAATTCTAAAACAAACAATAGAATTTGAATAAAAAGAGTAGAATTAGAATGAAAACAAAATCATTTGAACGAAAACAGAGGAATTTTAATGAAAAGAACGGAATTAGAATGAAATGAATAGAATTTGAATCAAAACAACGGAATTTGAAAACAAACAACGGAATTTGAAAACAAACAACGGAATTTGAATGAACAGAACAGAATTTGAATCAAAGCAACGGAAATAGAATGAACAGAACAGAATTTGAATCAAAACAATGAAATTAGAATGAAATGAATAGAATTTGAATGAAAACAACGGAATTAGAATGTATAGGGCTTTGGAGTTGACGTCACGCCGCAATGCATTGTGGGAGCGCGGCACCATTTTCGGGGTCTACGAATCAAAACAAACACACTGTGTTGGAACGACGATTACAAGATGCTTAAAAGCAGCTCAAAAGAGAATGGACTGTATAGAGACCGATTTCGTCCAGAGGCGAAGCGGCGGTTCTTGCAGAAAATAACGTGCATTGGAAATGTGGACCCGTATGAAACACGGCCGTGGAGTAGAAACCCTGAAGACCAACCGCTATTGACGTAGCCTGATATATTTTCGTACCTTATCTGTGGAATCAGCGCGTACAAGTCGTCATCCAAACAAAGGTAAGTCAGCTCGAGGACTGCGAGTAAAATGCGTTTGATTTCCCTGCAAACATTCACATTAGTGCAGCATAAATTCATTCATGAGGGGAAATTACAGTGATAACATGTGGAGGCTGTTATATGGATAACATAGTGAGTTGTGTGTGACATTGTCCTGAAGGATTTAGTTATTCTTTATGGTTAAAGAAATTGCAATGATTTATTGATATTTATTATAAATAATTCTAATTATACATCTTGCTTCCATATTTGTATCCTGTGTCACTAAAAATACATTTTATTTTAATTTTATACATTGATTAATGACCTGCAGAATCTCCTTATCATATTAAGTGATTCATAATTGTCACTTTATGCTTTCTCCATCTCTAAAGTGATGACATCCTTGCATTACATACTTTAGGTTCATTTTCTGCAGGCAGGTTTCTGACAGAGAACAGGCAGATTTAGAATATATCATGCAGCGTTCTATAGATGGACACATAAAGAAATGAAAAATTACATGTATGTGCTAACTTTCTAAACACTTTGTTACATTTATGATAAAGTAGATAAAACACATTTATGTCGGCCTTGGCTCATAGTTCTTGTCTTTAAATGAACTTTGTGTGTGTTTCAGGTACTGCACTCTCAAAGACTGAATGAACCAGCATTGCAGCCACGGGTCACTGTGAGCATCACAGGGAAGGTTGAAGCCGCCCACTGCACCTGTAAGGCCGGAGTCGCGGAGACCTGCACCCACGTCGCTTCTCTTCTGTTTAATGTAGAAGCAACAATGTTGATCTGTGGCACAAGGACTGTTACAGATGAACCTGCATACTGGGTTTTGCTGGGTAATATGACCAAGATACAGGTCAGAGGCCATAAGCTAGACTTCTCCTCTTCAGCTGCCCAAAAAAAGGCTCTTGATCAAAACATAAACAGACCATCCGTAACGAAAGGTCAAAGGAGCCTCAAAAAAGAAAAATCCCACCTGCTACTGTGGAGGAGTTGTCACTGCTATAATGTTTTATCTAGGGCTTCAGATTTATGCCTGTAGTGCACTGCCGTGTAAATAATTTGCATTTACTGAATATGTACTGACTGAGTCCCACTGTTCAAAAGTTGAATAAAGAAACAAACTACTTTTTGCCTCTTTTTTTTTATTTATTAAAACCACTTTATAGAACATCACATCCGTTACAGTGTAGAATCCATGTCATTTACAGTTTACAAATGACAAAATGTTTACATAAAATCATGAAGGGTTTACATGATATCACCCACTACTAACATTACTTTATTTACTGTATCTTCTGAAAAAATACCGCTATTTATACAGCACAAGACTTAAGAATATTTAACAGGAGCAAGTTTCATTGTTCCCTGGTTTTACTACCACACTGTTCAACAAACGCAGCAAACCTTCACCATCTTATCCAGAAGGGTCACCTCTTCACCCTCACATGGAAGAAGTAATCTGATTGGCATGGTGGTATGTTTGAAGCAGGTCCCTTGTGTAGCGCTGGAACCCAGTCATGATGTGCCATCCATTTCATAGGCTGGTTTGCTGCAATAATGCCAAATAATTAGCAACTCTATAAATAGAAGGTAGTTCTGCAAAATCACTCAGTAGGATGTTTGTTCTAATTTGCTATGAGCTCAGAGTGCATCGAAAATAAAACTAATAGGCTATAAAGAGTGATATGAACATATTTAGAACTTACCGGAATGAAAATGTCTGGAGCACCAACAGATATTTGGAGATGGAAGAGAACTGGATATCAGCTCGTCTCACAGCTGCTATCCAGGCTAGACGCCTTCGTTTGGTAACATCGATACACGAGCTGCCTCATGTTGCTTCCAGGTTGGGAAACAATGAAAAGACAAACCCTTTTCAAGCTTATTCTCTTGCCGGTCGTGCGATCGAACATTGCAGCCGACCACACAGCAAGAACAAACCATGGCTGTTGTGTGTGCCTTCGCTCCTTTTTCGCTTGCGCTTAGACCCCCAAAATGGCGGATCGGGCCAAAATCCTTTCCACGCCCACCCCCGTGACATCACGCTCCAAAGCCCTATAGAACAGAGTTTGAATGAAAGCAACAGAATTCTAAAACAAACAATAGAATTTGAATAAAAAGAGTAGAATTAGAATGAAAACAAAATCATTTGAACGAAAACAGAGGAATTTTAATGAAAAGAACGGAATTAGAATGAAATGAATAGAATTTGAATCAAAACAACGGAATTTGAAAACAAACAACGGAATTTGAAAACAAACAACGGAATTTGAATGAACAGAACAGAATTTGAATCAAAGCAACGGAAATAGAATGAACAGAACAGAATTTGAATCAAAACAATGAAATTTGAATGAAATGAATAGAATTTGAATGAAAACAACGGAATTAGAATGTATAGGGCTTTGGAGTTGACGTCACGCCGCAATGCATTGTGGGAGCGCGGCACCATTTTCGGGGTCTACGAATCAAAACAAACACACTGTGTTGGAACGACGATTACAAGATGCTTAAAAGCAGCTCAAAAGAGAATGGACTGTATAGAGACCGATTTCGTCCAGAGGCGAAGCGGCGGTTCTTGCAGAAAATAACGTGCATTGGAAATGTGGACCCGTATGAAACACGGCCGTGGAGTAGAAACCCTGAAGACCAACCGCTATTGACGTAGCCTGATATATTTTCGTACCTTATCTGTGGAATCAGCGCGTACAAGTCGTCATCCAAACAAAGGTAAGTCAGCTCGAGTACTGCGAGTAAAATGCGTTTGATTTCCCTGCAAACATTCACATTAGTGCAGCATAAATTCATTCATGAGGGGAAATTACAGTGATAACATGTGGAGGCTGTTAGATGGATAACATAGTGAGTTGTGTGTGACATTGTCCTGAAGGATTTAGTTATTCTTTATGGTTAAAGAAATTGCAATGATTTATTGATATTTATTATAAATAATTCTAATTATACATCTTGCTTCCATATTTGTATCCCGTGTCACTAAAAATACATTTTATTTTAATTTTATACATTGATTAATGACCTGCAGAATCTCCTTATCATATTAAGTGATTCATAATTGTCACTTTATGCTTTCTCCATCTCTAAAGTGATGACATCCTTGCATTACATACTTTAGGTTCATTTTCTGCAGGCAGGTTTCTGACAGAGAACAGGCAGATTTAGAATATATCATGCAGCGTTCTATAGATGGACACATAAAGAAATGAAAAATTACATGTATGTGCTAACTTTCTAAACACTTTGTTACATTTATGATAAAGTAGATAAAACACATTTATGTCGGCCTTGGCTCATAGTTCTTGTCTTTAAATGAACTTTGTGTGTGTTTCAGGTACTGCACTCTCAAAGACTGAATGAACCAGCATTGCAGCCACGGGTCACTGTGAGCATCACAGGGAAGGTTGAAGCCGCCCACTGCACCTGTAAGGCCGGAGTCGCGGAGACCTGCACCCACGTCGCTTCTCTTCTGTTTAATGTAGAAGCAACAATGTTGATCTGTGGCACAAGGACTGTTACAGATGAACCTGCATACTGGGTTTTGCTGGGTAATATGACCAAGATACAGGTCAGAGGCCATAAGCTAGACTTCTCCTCTTCAGCTGCCCAAAAAAAGGCTCTTGATCAAAACATAAACAGACCATCCGTAACGAAAGGTCAAAGGAGCCTCAAAAAAGAAAAATCCCACCTGCTACTGTGGAGGAGTTGTCACTGCTATAATGTTTTATCTAGGGCTTCAGATTTATGCCTGTAGTGCACTGCCGTGTAAATAATTTGCATTTACTGAATATGTACTGACTGAGTCCCACTGTTCAAAAGTTGAATAAAGAAACAAACTACTTTTTGCCTCTTTTTTTTTATTTATTAAAACCACTTTATAGAACATCACATCCGTTACAGTGTAGAATCCATGTCATTTACAGTTTACAAATGACAAAATGTTTACATAAAATCATGAAGGGTTTACATGATATCACCCACTACTAACATTACTTTATTTACTGTATCTTCTGAAAAAATACCGCTATTTATACAGCACAAGACTTAAGAATATTTAACAGGAGCAAGTTTCATTGTTCCCTGGTTTTACTACCACACTGTTCAACAAACGCAGCAAACCTTCACCATCTTATCCAGAAGGGTCACCTCTTCACCCTCACATGGAAGAAGTAATCTGATTGGCATGGTGGTATGTTTGAAGCAGGTCCCTTGTGTAGCGCTGGAACCCAGTCATGATGTGCCATCCATTTCATAGGCTGGTTTGCTGCAATAATGCCAAATAATTAGCAACTCTATAAATAGAAGGTAGTTCTGCAAAATCACTCAGTAGGATGTTTGTTCTAATTTGCTATGAGCTCAGAGTGCATCGAAAATAAAACTAATAGGCTATAAAGAGTGATATGAACATATTTAGAACTTACCGGAATGAAAATGTCTGGAGCACCAACAGATATTTGGAGATGGAAGAGAACTGGATATCAGCTCGTCTCACAGCTGCTATCCAGGCTAGACGCCTTCGTTTGGTAACATCGATACACGAGCTGCCTCATGTTGCTTCCAGGTTGGGAAACAATGAAAAGACAAACCCTTTTCAAGCTTATTCTCTTGCCGGTCGTGCGATCGAACATTGCAGCCGACCACACAGCAAGAACAAACCATGGCTGTTGTGTGTGCCTTCGCTCCTTTTTCGCTTGCGCTTAGACCCCCAAAATGGCGGATCGGGCCAAAATCCTTTCCACGCCCACCCCCGTGACATCACGCTCCAAAGCCCTATAGAACAGAGTTTGAATGAAAGCAACAGAATTCTAAAACAAACAATAGAATTTGAATAAAAAGAGTAGAATTAGAATGAAAACAAAATCATTTGAACGAAAACAGAGGAATTTTAATGAAAAGAACGGAATTAGAATGAAATGAATAGAATTTGAATCAAAACAACGGAATTTGAAAACAAACAACGGAATTTGAAAACAAACAACGGAATTTGAATGAACAGAACAGAATTTGAATCAAAGCAACGGAAATAGAATGAACAGAACAGAATTTGAATCAAAACAATGAAATTTGAATGAAATGAATAGAATTTGAATGAAAACAACGGAATTAGAATGTATAGGGCTTTGGAGTTGACGTCACGCCGCAATGCATTGTGGGAGCGCGGCACCATTTTCGGGGTCTACGAATCAAAACAAACACACTGTGTTGGAACGACGATTACAAGATGCTTAAAAGCAGCTCAAAAGAGAATGGACTGTATAGAGACCGATTTCGTCCAGAGGCGAAGCGGCGGTTCTTGCAGAAAATAACGTGCATTGGAAATGTGGACCCGTATGAAACACGGCCGTGGAGTAGAAACCCTGAAGACCAACCGCTATTGACGTAGCCTGATATATTTTCGTACCTTATCTGTGGAATCAGCGCGTACAAGTCGTCATCCAAACAAAGGTAAGTCAGCTCGAGTACTGCGAGTAAAATGCGTTTGATTTCCCTGCAAACATTCACATTAGTGCAGCATAAATTCATTCATGAGGGGAAATTACAGTGATAACATGTGGAGGCTGTTAGATGGATAACATAGTGAGTTGTGTGTGACATTGTCCTGAAGGATTTAGTTATTCTTTATGGTTAAAGAAATTGCAATGATTTATTGATATTTATTATAAATAATTCTAATTATACATCTTGCTTCCATATTTGTATCCCGTGTCACTAAAAATACATTTTATTTTAATTTTATACATTGATTAATGACCTGCAGAATCTCCTTATCATATTAAGTGATTCATAATTGTCACTTTATGCTTTCTCCATCTCTAAAGTGATGACATCCTTGCATTACATACTTTAGGTTCATTTTCTGCAGGCAGGTTTCTGACAGAGAACAGGCAGATTTAGAATATATCATGCAGCGTTCTATAGATGGACACATAAAGAAATGAAAAATTACATGTATGTGCTAACTTTCTAAACACTTTGTTACATTTATGATAAAGTAGATAAAACACATTTATGTCGGCCTTGGCTCATAGTTCTTGTCTTTAAATGAACTTTGTGTGTGTTTCAGGTACTGCACTCTCAAAGACTGAATGAACCAGCATTGCAGCCACGGGTCACTGTGAGCATCACAGGGAAGGTTGAAGCCGCCCACTGCACCTGTAAGGCCGGAGTCGCGGAGACCTGCACCCACGTCGCTTCTCTTCTGTTTAATGTAGAAGCAACAATGTTGATCTGTGGCACAAGGACTGTTACAGATGAACCTGCATACTGGGTTTTGCTGGGTAATATGACCAAGATACAGGTCAGAGGCCATAAGCTAGACTTCTCCTCTTCAGCTGCCCAAAAAAAGGCTCTTGATCAAAACATAAACAGACCATCCGTAACGAAAGGTCAAAGGAGCCTCAAAAAAGAAAAATCCCACCTGCTACTGTGGAGGAGTTGTCACTGCTATAATGTTTTATCTAGGGCTTCAGATTTATGCCTGTAGTGCACTGCCGTGTAAATAATTTGCATTTACTGAATATGTACTGACTGAGTCCCACTGTTCAAAAGTTGAATAAAGAAACAAACTACTTTTTGCCTCTTTTTTTTTATTTATTAAAACCACTTTATAGAACATCACATCCGTTACAGTGTAGAATCCATGTCATTTACAGTTTACAAATGACAAAATGTTTACATAAAATCATGAAGGGTTTACATGATATCACCCACTACTAACATTACTTTATTTACTGTATCTTCTGAAAAAATACCGCTATTTATACAGCACAAGACTTAAGAATATTTAACAGGAGCAAGTTTCATTGTTCCCTGGTTTTACTACCACACTGTTCAACAAACGCAGCAAACCTTCACCATCTTATCCAGAAGGGTCACCTCTTCACCCTCACATGGAAGAAGTAATCTGATTGGCATGGTGGTATGTTTGAAGCAGGTCCCTTGTGTAGCGCTGGAACCCAGTCATGATGTGCCATCCATTTCATAGGCTGGTTTGCTGCAATAATGCCAAATAATTAGCAACTCTATAAATAGAAGGTAGTTCTGCAAAATCACTCAGTAGGATGTTTGTTCTAATTTGCTATGAGCTCAGAGTGCATCGAAAATAAAACTAATAGGCTATAAAGAGTGATATGAACATATTTAGAACTTACCGGAATGAAAATGTCTGGAGCACCAACAGATATTTGGAGATGGAAGAGAACTGGATATCAGCTCGTCTCACAGCTGCTATCCAGGCTAGACGCCTTCGTTTGGTAACATCGATACACGAGCTGCCTCATGTTGCTTCCAGGTTGGGAAACAATGAAAAGACAAACCCTTTTCAAGCTTATTCTCTTGCCGGTCGTGCGATCGAACATTGCAGCCGACCACACAGCAAGAACAAACCATGGCTGTTGTGTGTGCCTTCGCTCCTTTTTCGCTTGCGCTTAGACCCCCAAAATGGCGGATCGGGCCAAAATCCTTTCCACGCCCACCCCCGTGACATCACGCTCCAAAGCCCTATAGAACAGAGTTTGAATGAAAGCAACAGAATTCTAAAACAAACAATAGAATTTGAATAAAAAGAGTAGAATTAGAATGAAAACAAAATCATTTGAACGAAAACAGAGGAATTTTAATGAAAAGAACGGAATTAGAATGAAATGAATAGAATTTGAATCAAAACAACGGAATTTGAAAACAAACAACGGAATTTGAAAACAAACAACGGAATTTGAATGAACAGAACAGAATTTGAATCAAAGCAACGGAAATAGAATGAACAGAACAGAATTTGAATCAAAACAATGAAATTTGAATGAAATGAATAGAATTTGAATGAAAACAACGGAATTAGAATGTATAGGGCTTTGGAGTTGACGTCACGCCGCAATGCATTGTGGGAGCGCGGCACCATTTTCAGGGTCTACGAATCAAAACAAACACACTGTGTTGGAACGACGATTACAAGATGCTTAAAAGCAGCTCAAAAGAGAATGGACTGTATAGAGACCGATTTCGTCCAGAGGCGAAGCGGCGGTTCTTGCAGAAAATAACGTGCATTGGAAATGTGGACCCGTATGAAACACGGCCGTGGAGTAGAAACCCTGAAGACCAACCGCTATTGACGTAGCCTGATATATTTTCGTACCTTATCTGTGGAATCAGCGCGTACAAGTCGTCATCCAAACAAAGGTAAGTCAGCTCGAGTACTGCGAGTAAAATGCGTTTGATTTCCCTGCAAACATTCACATTAGTGCAGCATAAATTCATTCATGAGGGGAAATTACAGTGATAACATGTGGAGGCTGTTAGATGGATAACATAGTGAGTTGTGTGTGACATTGTCCTGAAGGATTTAGTTATTCTTTATGGTTAAAGAAATTGCAATGATTTATTGATATTTATTATAAATAATTCTAATTATACATCTTGCTTCCATATTTGTATCCCGTGTCACTAAAAATACATTTTATTTTAATTTTATACATTGATTAATGACCTGCAGAATCTCCTTATCATATTAAGTGATTCATAATTGTCACTTTATGCTTTCTCCATCTCTAAAGTGATGACATCCTTGCATTACATACTTTAGGTTCATTTTCTGCAGGCAGGTTTCTGACAGAGAACAGGCAGATTTAGAATATATCATGCAGCGTTCTATAGATGGACACATAAAGAAATGAAAAATTACATGTATGTGCTAACTTTCTAAACACTTTGTTACATTTATGATAAAGTAGATAAAACACATTTATGTCGGCCTTGGCTCATAGTTCTTGTCTTTAAATGAACTTTGTGTGTGTTTCAGGTACTGCACTCTCAAAGACTGAATGAACCAGCATTGCAGCCACGGGTCACTGTGAGCATCACAGGGAAGGTTGAAGCCGCCCACTGCACCTGTAAGGCCGGAGTCGCGGAGACCTGCACCCACGTCGCTTCTCTTCTGTTTAATGTAGAAGCAACAATGTTGATCTGTGGCAGAAGGACTGTTACAGATGAACCTGCATACTGGGTTTTGCTGGGTAATATGACCAAGATACAGGTCAGAGGCCATAAGCTAGACTTCTCCTCTTCAGCTGCCCAAAAAAAGGCTCTTGATCAAAACATAAACAGACCATCCGTAACGAAAGGTCAAAGGAGCCTCAAAAAAGAAAAATCCCACCTGCTACTGTGGAGGAGTTGTCACTGCTATAATGTTTTATCTAGGGCTTCAGATTTATGCCTGTAGTGCACTGCCGTGTAAATAATTTGCATTTACTGAATATGTACTGACTGAGTCCCACTGTTCAAAAGTTGAATAAAGAAACAAACTACTTTTTGCCTCTTTTTTTTTATTTATTAAAACCACTTTATAGAACATCACATCCGTTACAGTGTAGAATCCATGTCATTTACAGTTTACAAATGACAAAATGTTTACATAAAATCATGAAGGGTTTACATGATATCACCCACTACTAACATTACTTTATTTACTGTATCTTCTGAAAAAATACCGCTATTTATACAGCACAAGACTTAAGAATATTTAACAGGAGCAAGTTTCATTGTTCCCTGGTTTTACTACCACACTGTTCAACAAACGCAGCAAACCTTCACCATCTTATCCAGAAGGGTCACCTCTTCACCCTCACATGGAAGAAGTAATCTGATTGGCATGGTGGTATGTTTGAAGCAGGTCCCTTGTGTAGCGCTGGAACCCAGTCATGATGTGCCATCCATTTCATAGGCTGGTTTGCTGCAATAATGCCAAATAATTAGCAACTCTATAAATAGAAGGTAGTTCTGCAAAATCACTCAGTAGGATGTTTGTTCTAATTTGCTATGAGCTCAGAGTGCATCGAAAATAAAACTAATAGGCTATAAAGAGTGATATGAACATATTTAGAACTTACCGGAATGAAAATGTCTGGAGCACCAACAGATATTTGGAGATGGAAGAGAACTGGATATCAGCTCGTCTCACAGCTGCTATCCAGGCTAGACGCCTTCGTTTGGTAACATCGATACACGAGCTGCCTCATGTTGCTTCCAGGTTGGGAAACAATGAAAAGACAAACCCTTTTCAAGCTTATTCTCTTGCCGGTCGTGCGATCGAACATTGTAGCCGACCACACAGCAAGAACAAACCATGGCTGTTGTGTGTGCCTTCGCTCCTTTTTCGCTTGCGCTTAGACCCCCAAAATGGCGGATCGGGCCAAAATCCTTTCCACGCCCACCCCCGTGACATCACGCTCCAAAGCCCTATAGAACAGAGTTTGAATGAAAGCAACAGAATTCTAAAACAAACAATAGAATTTGAATAAAAAGAGTAGAATTAGAATGAAAACAAAATCATTTGAACGAAAACAGAGGAATTTTAATGAAAAGAACGGAATTAGAATGAAATGAATAGAATTTGAATCAAAACAACGGAATTTGAAAACAAACAACGGAATTTGAAAACAAACAACGGAATTTGAATGAACAGAACAGAATTTGAATCAAAGCAACGGAAATAGAATGAACAGAACAGAATTTGAATCAAAACAATGAAATTTGAATGAAATGAATAGAATTTGAATGAAAACAACGGAATTAGAATGTATAGGGCTTTGGAGTTGACGTCACGCCGCAATGCATTGTGGGAGCGCGGCACCATTTTCGGGGTCTACGAATCAAAACAAACACACTGTGTTGGAACGACGATTACAAGATGCTTAAAAGCAGCTCAAAAGAGAATGGACTGTATAGAGACCGATTTCGTCCAGAGGCGAAGCGGCGGTTCTTGCAGAAAATAACGTGCATTGGAAATGTGGACCCGTATGAAACACGGCCGTGGAGTAGAAACCCTGAAGACCAACCGCTATTGACGTAGCCTGATATATTTTCGTACCTTATCTGTGGAATCAGCGCGTACAAGTCGTCATCCAAACAAAGGTAAGTCAGCTCGAGTACTGCGAGTAAAATGCGTTTGATTTCCCTGCAAACATTCACATTAGTGCAGCATAAATTCATTCATGAGGGGAAATTACAGTGATAACATGTGGAGGCTGTTAGATGGATAACATAGTGAGTTGTGTGTGACATTGTCCTGAAGGATTTAGTTATTCTTTATGGTTAAAGAAATTGCAATGATTTATTGATATTTATTATAAATAATTCTAATTATACATCTTGCTTCCATATTTGTATCCCGTGTCACTAAAAATACATTTTATTTTAATTTTATACATTGATTAATGACCTGCAGAATCTCCTTATCATATTAAGTGATTCATAATTGTCACTTTATGCTTTCTCCATCTCTAAAGTGATGACATCCTTGCATTACATACTTTAGGTTCATTTTCTGCAGGCAGGTTTCTGACAGAGAACAGGCAGATTTAGAATATATCATGCAGCGTTCTATAGATGGACACATAAAGAAATGAAAAATTACATGTATGTGCTAACTTTCTAAACACTTTGTTACATTTATGATAAAGTAGATAAAACACATTTATGTCGGCCTTGGCTCATAGTTCTTGTCTTTAAATGAACTTTGTGTGTGTTTCAGGTACTGCACTCTCAAAGACTGAATGAACCAGCATTGCAGCCACGGGTCACTGTGAGCATCACAGGGAAGGTTGAAGCCGCCCACTGCACCTGTAAGGCCGGAGTCGCGGAGACCTGCACCCACGTCGCTTCTCTTCTGTTTAATGTAGAAGCAACAATGTTGATCTGTGGCACAAGGACTGTTACAGATGAACCTGCATACTGGGTTTTGCTGGGTAATATGACCAAGATACAGGTCAGAGGCCATAAGGTAGACTTCTCCTCTTCAGCTGCCCAAAAAAAGGCTCTTGATCAAAACATAAACAGACCATCCGTAATGAAAGGTCAAAGGAGCCTCAAAAAAGAAAAATCCCACCTGCTACTGTGGAGGAGTTGTCACTGCTATAATGTTTTATCTAGGGCTTCAGATTTATGCCTGTAGTGCACTGCCGTGTAAATAATTTGCATTTACTGAATATGTACTGACTGAGTCCCACTGTTCAAAAGTTGAATAAAGAAACAAACTACTTTTTGCCTCTTTTTTTTTATTTATTAAAACCACTTTATAGAACATCACATCCGTTACAGTGTAGAATCCATGTCATTTACAGTTTACAAATGACAAAATGTTTACATAAAATCATGAAGGGTTTACATGATATCACCCACTACTAACATTACTTTATTTACTGTATCTTCTGAAAAAATACCGCTATTTATACAGCACAAGACTTAAAATATTTAACAGGAGCAAGTTTCATTGTTCCCTGGTTTTACTACCACACTGTTCAACAAACGCAGCAAACCTTCACCATCTTATCCAGAAGGGTCACCTCTTCACCCTCACATGGAAGAAGTAATCTGATTGGCATGGTGGTATGTTTGAAGCAGGTCCCTTGTGTAGCGCTGGAACCCAGTCATGATGTGCCATCCATTTCATAGGCTGGTTTGCTGCAATAATGCCAAATAATTAGCAACTCTATAAATAGAAGGTAGTTCTGCAAAATCACTCAGTAGGATGTTTGTTCTAATTTGCTATGAGCTCAGAGTGCATCGAAAATAAAACTAATAGGCTATAAAGAGTGATATGAACATATTTAGAACTTACCGGAATGAAAATGTCTGGAGCACCAACAGATATTTGGAGATGGAAGAGAACTGGATATCAGCTCGTCTCACAGCTGCTATCCAGGCTAGACGCCTTCGTTTGGTAACATCGATACACGAGCTGCCTCATGTTGCTTCCAGGTTGGGAAACAATGAAAAGACAAACCCTTTTCAAGCTTATTCTCTTGCCGGTCGTGCGATCGAACATTGTAGCCGACCACACAGCAAGAACAAACCATGGCTGTTGTGTGTGCCTTCGCTCCTTTTTCGCTTGCGCTTAGACCCCCAAAATGGCGGATCGGGCCAAAATCCTTTCCACGCCCACCCCCGTGACATCACGCTCCAAAGCCCTATAGAACAGAGTTTGAATGAAAGCAACAGAATTCTAAAACAAACAATAGAATTTGAATAAAAAGAGTAGAATTAGTATGAAAACAAAATCATTTGAACGAAAACAGAGGAATTTTAATGAAAAGAACGGAATTAGAATGAAATGAATAGAATTTGAATCAAAACAACGGAATTTGAAAACAAACAACGGAATTTGAAAACAAACAACGGAATTTGAATGAACAGAAAAGAATTTGAATCAAAACAACGGAAATAGAATGAACAGAACAGAATTTGAATCAAAACAATGAAATTTGAATGAAAACAACAGAATTAGAATGAAATGAATAGAATTTGAATGAAAACAACGGAATTACAATGTATAGGGCTTTGGAGTTGACGTCACGCCGCAATGCATTGTGGGAGCGCGGCACCATTTTCTGGGTCTACGAATCAAAACAAACACACTGTGTTGGAACGACGATTACAAGATGCTTAAAAGCAGCTCAAAAGAGAATGGACTGTATAGAGACCGATTTCGTCTAGAGGCGAAGCGGCGGTTCTTGCAGAAAATAACGTGCATTGGAAATGTGGACCCGTATGAAACACGGCCGTGGAGTAGAAACCCTGAAGACCAACCGCTATTGATGTAGCCTGATATATTTTCGTACCTTATCTGTGGAATCAGCGCGTACAAGTCGTCATCCAAACAAAGGTAAGTCAGCTCGAGGACTGCGAGTAAAATGCGTTTGATTTCCCTGCAAACATTCACATTAGTGCAGCATAAATTCATTCATGAGGGGAAATTACAGTGATAACATGTGGAGGCTGTTAGATGGATAACATAGTGAGTTGTGTGTGACATTGTCCTGAAGGATTTAGTTATTCTTTATGGTTAAAGAAATTGCAATGATTTATTGATATTTATTATAAATAATTCTAATTATACATCTTGCTTCCATATTTGTATCCTGTGTCACTAAAAATACATTTTATTTTAATTTTATACATTGATTAATGACCTGCAGAATCTCCTTATCATATTAAGTGATTCATAATTGTCACTTTATGCTTTCTCCATCTCTAAAGTGATGACATCCTTGCATTACATACTTTAGGTTCATTTTCTGCAGGCAGGTTTCTGACAGAGAACAGGCAGATTTAGAATATATCATGCAGCGTTCTATAGATGGACACATAAAGAAATGAAAAATTACATGTATGTGCTAACTTTCTAAACACTTTGTTACATTTATGATAAAGTAGATAAAACACATTTATGTCGGCCTTGGCTCATAGTTCTTGTCTTTCAATGAACTTTGTGTGTGTTTCAGGTACTGCACTCTCAAAGACTGAATGAACCAGCATTGCAGCCACGGGTCACTGTGAGCATCACAGGGAAGGTTGAAGCCGCCCACTGCACCTGTAAGGCCGGAGTCGCGGAGACCTGCACCCACGTCGCTTCTCTTCTGTTTAATGTAGAAGCAACAATGTTGATCTGTGGCACAAGGACTGTTACAGATGAACCTGCATACTGGGTTTTGCTGGGTAATATGACCAAGATACAGGTCAGAGGCCATAAGCTAGACTTCTCCTCTTCAGCTGCCCAAAAAAAGGCTCTTGATCAAAACATAAACAGACCATCCGTAACGAAAGGTCAAAGGAGCCTCAAAAAAGAAAAATCCCACCTGCTACTGTGGAGGAGTTGTCACTGCTATAATGTTTTATCTAGGGCTTCAGATTTATGCCTGTAGTGCACTGCCGTGTAAATAATTTGCATTTACTGAATATGTACTGACTGAGTCCCACTGTTCAAAAGTTGAATAAAGAAACAAACTACTTTTTGCCTCTTTTTTTTTATTTATTAAAACCACTTTATAGAACATCACATCCGTTACAGTGTAGAATCCATGTCATTTACAGTTTACAAATGACAAAATGTTTACATAAAATCATGAAGGGTTTACATGATATCACCCACTACTAACATTACTTTATTTACTGTATCTTCTGAAAAAATACCGCTATTTATACAGCACAAGACTTAAAATATTTAACAGGAGCAAGTTTCATTGTTCCCTGGTTTTACTACCACACTGTTCAACAAACGCAGCAAACCTTCACCATCTTATCCAGAAGGGTCACCTCTTCACCCTCACATGGAAGAAGTAATCTGATTGGCATGGTGGTATGTTTGAAGCAGGTCCCTTGTGTAGCGCTGGAACCCAGTCATGATGTGCCATCCATTTCATAGGCTGGTTTGCTGCAATAATGCCAAATAATTAGCAACTCTATAAATAGAAGGTAGTTCTGCAAAATCACTCAGTAGGATGTTTGTTCTAATTTGCTATGAGCTCAGAGTGCATCGAAAATAAAACTAATAGGCTATAAAGAGTGATATGAACATATTTAGAACTTACCGGAATGAAAATGTCTGGAGCACCAACAGATATTTGGAGATGGAAGAGAACTGGATATCAGCTCGTCTCACAGCTGCTATCCAGGCTAGACGCCTTCGTTTGGTAACATCGATACACGAGCTGCCTTATGTTGCTTCCAGGTTGGGAAACAATGAAAAGACAAACCCTTTTCAAGCTTATTCTCTTGCCGGTCGTGCGATCGAACATTGCAGCCGACCACACAGCAAGAACAAACCATGGCTGTTGTGTGTGCCTTCGCTCCTTTTTCGCTTGCGCTTAGACCCCCAAAATGGCGGATCGGGCCAAAATCCTTTCCACGCCCACCCCCGTGACATCACGCTCCAAAGCCCTATAGAACAGAGTTTGAATGAAAGCAACAGAATTCTAAAACAAACAATAGAATTTGAATAAAAAGAGTAGAATTAGAATGAAAACAAAATCATTTGAACGAAAACAGAGGAATTTTAATGAAAAGAACGGAATTTGAATGAACAGAACAGAATTTGAATCAAAACAACGGAAATAGAATGAACAGAACAGAATTTGAATCAAAACAACGGAAATAGAATGAACAGAACAGAATTTGAATCAAAACAATGAAATTTGAATGAAAACAACAGAATTAGAATGAAATGAATAGAATTTGAATGAAAACAACGGAATTACAATGTATAGGGCTTTGGAGTTGACGTCACGCCGCAATGCATTGTGGGAGCGCGGCACCATTTTCGGGGTCTACGAATCAAAACAAACACACTGTGTTGGAACGACGATTACAAGATGCTTAAAAGCAGCTCAAAAGAGAATGGACTGTATAGAGACCGATTTCGTCCAGAGGCGAAGCGGCGGTTCTTGCAGAAAATAACGTGCATTGGAAATGTGGACCCGTATGAAACACGGCCGTGGAGTAGAAACCCTGAAGACCAACCGCTATTGACGTAGCCTGATATATTTTCGTACCTTATCTGTGGAATCAGCGCGTACAAGTCGTCATCCAAACAAAGGTAAGTCAGCTCGAGTACTGCGAGTAAAATGCGTTTGATTTCCCTGCAAACATTCACATTAGTGCAGCATAAATTCATTCATGAGGGGAAATTACAGTGATAACATGTGGAGGCTGTTAGATGGATAACATAGTGAGTTGTGTGTGACATTGTCCTGAAGGATTTAGTTATTCTTTATGGTTAAAGAAATTGCAATGATTTATTGATATTTATTATAAATAATTCTAATTATACATCTTGCTTCCATATTTGTATCCTGTGTCACTAAAAATACATTTTATTTTAATTTTATACATTGATTAATGACCTGCAGAATCTCCTTATCATATTAAGTGATTCATAATTGTCACTTTATGCTTTCTCCATCTCTAAAGTGATGACATCCTTGCATTACATACTTTAGGTTCATTTTCTGCAGGCAGGTTTCTGACAGAGAACAGGCAGATTTAGAATATATCATGCAGCGTTCTATAGATGGACACATAAAGAAATGAAAAATTACATGTATGTGCTAACTTTCTAAACACTTTGTTACATTTATGATAAAGTAGATAAAACACATTTATGTCGGCCTTGGCTCATAGTTCTTGTCTTTCAATGAACTTTGTGTGTGTTTCAGGTACTGCACTCTCAAAGACTGAATGAACCAGCATTGCAGCCACGGGTCACTGTGAGCATCACAGGGAAGGTTGAAGCCGCCCACTGCACCTGTAAGGCCGGAGTCGCGGAGACCTGCACCCACGTCGCTTCTCTTCTGTTTAATGTAGAAGCAACAGTGTTGATCTGTGGCACAAGGACTGTTACAGATGAACCTGCATACTGGGTTTTGCTGGGTAATATGACCAAGATACAGGTCAGAGGCCATAAGGTAGACTTCTCCTCTTCAGCTGCCCAAAAAAAGGCTCTTGATCAAAACATAAACAGACCATCCGTAACGAAAGGTCAAAGGAGCCTCAAAAAAGAAAAATCCCACCTGCTACTGTGGAGGAGTTGTCACTGCTATAATGTTTTATCTAGGGCTTCAGATTTATGCCTGTAGTGCACTGCCGTGTAAATAATTTGCATTTACTGAATATGTACTGACTGAGTCCCACTGTTCAAAAGTTGAATAAAGAAACAAACTACTTTTACCTCTTTTTTTTTATTTATTAAAACCACTTTATAGAACATCACATCCGTTACAGTGTAGAATCCATGTCATTTACAGTTTACAAATGACAAAATGTTTACATAAAATCATGAAGGGTTTACATGATATCACCCACTACTAACATTACTTTATTTACTGTATCTTCTGAAAAAATACCGCTATTTATACAGCACAAGACTTAAAATATTTAACAGGAGCAAGTTTCATTGTTCCCTGGTTTTACTACCACACTGTTCAACAAACGCAGCAAACCTTCACCATCTTATCCAGAAGGGTCACCTCTTCACCCTCACATGGAAGAAGTAATCTGATTGGCATGGTGGTATGTTTGAAGCAGGTCCCTTGTGTAGCGCTGGAACCCAGTCATGATGTGCCATCCATTTCATAGGCTGGTTTGCTGCAATAATGCCAAATAATTAGCAACTCTATAAATAGAAGGTAGTTCTGCAAAATCACTCAGTAGGATGTTTGTTCTAATTTGCTATGAGCTCAGAGTGCATCGAAAATAAAACTAATAGGCTATAAAGAGTGATATGAACATATTTAGAACTTACCGGAATGAAAATGTCTGGAGCACCAACAGATATTTGGAGATGGAAGAGAACTGGATATCAGCTCGTCTCACAGCTGCTATCCAGGCTAGACGCCTTCGTTTGGTAACATCGATACACGAGCTGCCTCATGTTGCTTCCAGGTTGGGAAACAATGAAAAGACAAACCCTTTTCAAGCTTATTCTCTTGCCGGTCGTGCGATCGAACATTGCAGCCGACCACACAGCAAGAACAAACCATGGCTGTTGTGCGTGCCTTCGCTCCTTTTTCGCTTGCGCTTAGACCCCCAAAATGGCGGATCGGGCCAAAATCCTTTCCACGCCCACCCCCGTGACATCACGCTCCAAAGCCCTATAGAACAGAGTTTGAATGAAAGCAACAGAATTCTAAAACAAACAATAGAATTTGAATAAAAAGAGTAGAATTAGAATGAAAACAAAATCATTTGAACGAAAACAGAGGAATTTTAATGAAAAGAACGGAATTAGAATGAAATGAATAGAATTTGAATCAAAACAACGGAATTTGAAAACAAACAACGGAATTTGAAAACAAACAACGGAATTTGAATGAACAGAACAGAATTTGAATCAAAACAACGGAAATAGAATGAACAGAACAGAATTTGAATCAAAGCAACGGAAATAGAATGAACAGAACAGAATTTTAATCAAAACAATGAAATTAGAATGAAATGAATAGAATTTGAATGAAAACAACGGAATTAGAATGTATAAGGTTTTGGAGTTGACGTCACGCCGCAATGCATTGTGGGAGCGCGGCACCATTTTCGGGGTCTACGAATCAAAACAAACACACTGTGTTGGAACGACGATTACAAGATGCTTAAAAGCAGCTCAAAAGAGAATGGACTGTATAGAGACCGATTTCGTCCAGAGGCGAAGCGGCGGTTCTTGCAGAAAATAACGTGCATTGGAAATGTGGACCCGTATGAAACACGGCCGTGGAGTAGAAACCCAGAAGACCAACCGCTATTGACGTAGCCTGATATATTTTCGTACCTTATCTGTGGAATAAGCGCGTACAAGTCGTCATCCAAACAAAGGTAAGTCAGCTCGAGTACTGCGAGTAAAATGTGTTTGATTTCACTGCAAACATTCACATTAGTGCAGCATAAATTCATTCATGAGGGGAAATTACAGTGATAACATGTGGAGGCTGTTAGATGGATAACATAGTGAGTTGTGTGTGACATTGTCCTGAAGGATTTAGTTATTCTTTATGGTTAAAGAAATTGCAATGATTTATTCATATTTATTATAAATAATTCTAATTATACATCTTGCTTCCATATTTGTATCCTGTGTCACTAAAAATACATTTTATTTTAATTTTATACATTGATTAATGACCTGCAGAATCTCCTTATCATATTAAGTGATTCATAATTGTCACTTTATGCTTTCTCCATCTCTAAAGTGATGACATCCTTGCATTACATACTTTAGGTTCATTTTCTGCAGGCAGGTTTCTGACAGAGAACAGGCAGATTTAGAATATATCATGCAGCGTTCTATAGATGGACACATAAAGAAATGAAAAATTACATGTATGTGCTAACTTTCTAAACACTTTGTTACATTTATGATAAAGTAGATAAAACACTTTTATGTCGGCCTTGGCTCATAGTTCTTGTCTTTAAATGAACTTTGTGTGTGTTTCAGGTACTGCACTCTCAAAGACTGAATGAACCAGCATTGCAGCCACGGGTCACTGTGAGCATCACAGGGAAGGTTGAAGCCGCCCACTGCACCTGTAAGGCCGGAGTCGCGGAGACCTGCACCCACGTCGCTTCTCTTCTGTTTAATGTAGAAGCAACAGTGTTGATCTGTGGCACAAGGACTGTTACAGATGAACCTGCATACTGGGTTTTGCTGGGTAATATGACCAAGATACAGGTCAGAGGCCATAAGGTAGACTTCTCCTCTTCAGCTGCCCAAAAAAAGGCTCTTGATCAAAACATAAACAGACCATCCGTAACAAAAGGTCAAAGGAGCCTCAAAAAAAGAAAAATCCCACCTGCTACTGTGGAGGAGTTGTCACTGCTATAATGTTTTATCTAGGGCTTCAGATTTATGCCTGTAGTGCACTGCCGTGTAAATAATTTGCATTTACTGAATATGTACTGACTGAGTCCCACTGTTCAAAAGTTGAATAAAGAAACAAACTACTTTTTGCCTCTTTTTTTTTATTTATTAAAACCACTTTATAGAACATCACATCCGTTACAGTGTAGAATCCATGTCATTTACAGTTTACAAATGACAAAATGTTTACATAAAATCATGAAGGGTTTACATGATATCACCCACTACTAACATTACTTTATTTACTGTATCTTCTGAAAAAATACCGCTATTTATACAGCACAAGACTTAAAATATTTAACAGGACCAAGTTTCATTGTTCCCTGGTTTTACTACCACACTGTTCAACAAACGCAGCAAACCTTCACCATCTTATCCAGAAGGGTCACCTCTTCACCCTCACATGGAAGAAGTAATCTGATTGGCATGGTGGTATGTTTGAAGCAGGTCCCTTGTGTAGCGCTGGAACCCAGTCATGATGTGCCATCCATTTCATAGGCTGGTTTGCTGCAATAATGCCAAATAATTAGCAACTCTATAAATAGAAGGTAGTTCTGCAAAATCACTCAGTAGGATGTTTGTTCTAATTTGCTATGAGCTCAGAGTGCATCGAAAATAAAACTAATAGGCTATAAAGAGTGATATGAACATATTTAGAACTTACCGGAATGAAAATGTCTGGAGCACCAACAGATATTTGGAGATGGAAGAGAACTGGATATCAGCTCGTCTCACAGCTGCTATCCAGGCTAGACGCCTTCGTTTGGTAACATCGATACACGAGCTGCCTCATGTTGCTTCCAGGTTGGGAAACAATGAAAAGACAAACCCTTTTCAAGCTTATTCTCTTGCCGGTCGTGCGATCGAACATTGCAGCCGACCACACAGCAAGAACAAACCATGGCTGTTGTGTGTGCCTTCGCTCCTTTTTCGCTTGCTCTTAGACCCCCAAAATGGCGGATCGGGCCAAAATCCTTTCCACGCCCACCCCCGTGACATCACGCTCCAAAGCCCTATAGAACAGAGTTTGAATGAAAGCAACAGAATTCTAAAACAAACAATAGAATTTGAATAAAAAGAGTAGAATTAGAATGAAAACAAAATCATTTGAACGAAAACAGAGGAATTTTAATGAAAAGAACGGAATTAGAATGAAATGAATAGAATTTGAATCAAAACAACGGAATTTGAAAACAAACAACGGAATTTGAATGAACAGAACAGAATTTGAATCAAAGCAACGGAAATAGAATGAACAGAACAGAATTTTAATCAAAACAATGAAATTAGAATGAAATGAATAGAATTTGAATGAAAACAACGGAATTAGAATGTATAGGGCTTTGGAGTTGACGTCACGCCGCAATGCATTGTGGGAGCGCGGCACCATTTTCGGGGTCTACGAATCAAAACAAACACACTGTGTTGGAACGACGATTACAAGATGCTTAAAAGCAGCTCAAAAGAGAATGGACTGTATAGAGACCGATTTCGTCCAGAGGCGAAGCGGCGGTTCTTGCAGAAAATAACGTGCATTGGAAATGTGGACCCGTATGAAACACGGCCGTGGAGTAGAAACCCAGAAGACCAACCGCTATTGACGTAGCCTGATATATTTTCGTACCTTATCTGTGGAATCAGCGCGTACAAGTCGTCATCCAAACAAAGGTAAGTCAGCTCGAGTACTGCGAGTAAAATGCGTTTGATTTCCCTGCAAACATTCACATTAGTGCAGCATAAATTCATTCATGAGGGGAAATTACAGTGATAACATGTGGAGGCTGTTAGATGGATAACATAGTGAGTTGTGTGTGACATTGTCCTGAAGGATTTAGTTATTCTTTATGGTTAAAGAAATTGCAATGATTTATTGATATTTATTATAAATAATTCTAATTATACATCTTGCTTCCATATTTGTATCCCGTGTCACTAAAAATACATTTTATTTTAATTTTATACATTGATTAATGACCTGCAGAATCTCCTTATCATATTAAGTGATTCATAATTGTCACTTTATGCTTTCTCCATCTCTAAAGTGATGACATCCTTGCATTACATACTTTAGGTTCATTTTCTGCAGGCAGGTTTCTGACAGAGAACAGGCAGATTTAGAATATATCATGCAGCGTTCTATAGATGGACACATAAAGAAATGAAAAATGACATGTATGTGCTAACTTTCTAAACACTTTGTTACATTTATGATAAAGTAGATAAAACACATTTATGTCGGCCTTGGCTCATAGTTCTTGTCTTTCAATGAACTTTGTGTGTGTTTCAGGTACTGCACTCTCAAAGACTGAATGAACCAGCATTGCAGCCACGGGTCACTGTGAGCATCACAGGGAAGGTTGAAGCCGCCCACTGCACCTGTAAGGCCGGAGTCGCGGAGACCTGCACCCACGTCGCTTCTCTTCTGTTTAATGTAGAAGCAACAATGTTGATCTGTGGCACAAGGACTGTTACAGATGAACCTGCATACTGGGTTTTGCTGGGTAATATGACCAAGATACAGGTCAGAGGCCATAAGGTAGACTTCTCGTCTTCAGCTGCCCAAAAAAAGGCTCTTGATCAAAACATAAACAGACCATCCGTAACGAAAGGTCAAAGGAGCCTCAAAAAAGAAAAATCCCACCTGCTACTGTGGAGGAGTTGTCACTGCTATAATGTTTTATCTAGGGGTCCAGATTTATGCCTGTAGTGCACTGCCGTGTAAATAATTTGCATTTACTGAATATGTACTGACTGAGTCCCACTGTTCAAAAGTTGAATAAAGAAACAAACTACTTTTTGCCTCTTTTTTTTCATTTATTAAAACCACTTTATAGAACATCACATCCGTTACAGTGTAGAATCCATGTCATTTACAGTTTACAAATGACAAAATGTTTACATAAAATCATGAAGGGTTTACATGATATCACCCACTACTAACATTACTTTATTTACTGTATCTTCTGAAAAAATACCGCTATTTATACAGCACAAGACTTAAGAATATTTAACAGGAGCAAGTTTCATTGTTCCCTGGTTTTACTACCACACTGTTCAACAAACGCAGCAAACCTTCACCATCTTATCCAGAAGGGTCACCTCTTCACCCTCACATGGAAGAAGTAATCTGATTGGCATGGTGGTATGTTTGAAGCAGGTCCCTTGTGTAGCGCTGGAACCCAGTCATGATGTGCCATCCATTTCATAGGCTGGTTTGCTGCAATAATGCCAAATAATTAGCAACTCTATAAATAGAAGGTAGTTCTGCAAAATCACTCAGTAGGATGTTTGTTCTAATTTGCTATGAGCTCAGAGTGCATCGAAAATAAAACTAATAGGCTATAAAGAGTGATATGAACATATTTAGAACTTACCGGAATGAAAATGTCTGGAGCACCAACAGATATTTGGAGATGGAAGAGAACTGGATATCAGCTCGTCTCACAGCTGCTATCCAGGCTAGACGCCTTGGTTTGGTAACATCGATACGCGAGCTGCCTCATGTTGCTTCCAGGTTGGGAAACAATGAAAAGACAAACGCTTTTCAAGCTTATTCTCTTGCCGGTCGTGCGATCGAACATTGCAGCCGACCACACAGCAAGAACAAACCATGGCTGTTGTGTGTGCCTTCGCTCCTTTTTCGCTTGCGCTTAGACCCCCAAAATGGCGGATCGGGCCAAAATCCTTTCCACGCCCACCCCCGTGACATCACGCTCCAAAGCCCTATAGAACAGAGTTTGAATGAAAGCAACAGAATTCTAAAACAAACAATAGAATTTGAATAAAAAGAGTAGAATTAGAATGAAAACAAAATCATTTGAACGAAAACAGAGGAATTTTAATGAAAAGAACGGAATTAGAATGAAATGAATAGAATTTGAATCAAAACAACGGAATTTGAAAACAAACAACGGAATTTGAATGAACAGAACAGAATTTGAATCAAAGCAACGGAAATAGAATGAACAGAACAGAATTTGAATCAAAACAATGAAATTAGAATGAAATGAATAGAATTTGAATGAAAACAACGGAATTAGAATGTATAGGGCTTTGGAGTTGACG
Source organism: Perissodus microlepis (assembly GCF_051167445.1). Classification (NCBI taxonomy): domain Eukaryota; kingdom Metazoa; phylum Chordata; class Actinopteri; order Cichliformes; family Cichlidae; genus Perissodus; species Perissodus microlepis. Next base: position 18,387 of record NW_028182055.1, on the reverse strand, counting down.
TCACGCCGCAATGCATTGTGGGAGCGCGGCACCATTTTCGGGGTCTACGAATCAAAACAAACACACTGTGTTGGAACGACGATTACAAGATGCTTAAAAGCAGCTCAAAAGAGAATGGACTGTATAGAGACCGATTTCGTCTAGAGGCGAAGCGGCGGTTCTTGCAGAAAATAACGTGCATTGGAAATGTGGACCCGTATGAAACACGGCCGTGGAGTAGAAACCCTGAAGACCAACCGCTATTGACGTAGCCTGATATATTTTCGTACCTTATCTGTGGAATCAGCGCGTACAAGTCGTCATCCAAACAAAGGTAAGTCAGCTCGAGGACTGCGAGTAAAATGCGTTTGATTTCCCTGCAAACATTCACATTAGTGCAGCATGAATTCATTCATGAGGGGAAATTACAGTGATAACATGTGGAGGCTGTTAGATGGATAACATAGTGAGTTGTGTGTGACATTGTCCTGAAGGATTTAGTTATTCTTTATGGTTAAAGAAATTGCAATGATTTATTCATATTTATTATAAATAATTCTAATTATACATCTTGCTTCCATATTTGTATCCTGTGTCACTAAAAATACATTTTATTTTAATTTTATACATTGATTAATGACCTGCAGAATCTCCTTATCATATTAAGTGATTCATAATTGTCACTTTATGCTTTCTCCATCTCTAAAGTGATGACATCCTTGCATTACATACTTTAGGTTCATTTTCTGCAGGCAGGTTTCTGACAGAGAACAGGCAGATTTAGAATATATCATGCAGCGTTCTATAGATGGACACATAAAGAAATGAAAAATTACATGTATGTGCTAACTTTCTAAACACTTTGTTACATTTATGATAAATTAGATAAAACACTTTTATGTCGGCCTTGGCTCATAGTTCTTGTCTTTCAATGAACTTTGTGTGTGTTTCAGGTACTGCACTCTCAAAGACAGAATGAACCAGCATTGCAGCCACGGGTCACTGTGAGCATCACAGGGAAGGTTGAAGCCGCCCACTGCACCTGTAAGGCCGGAGTCGCGGAGACCTGCACCCACGTCGCTTCTCTTCTGTTTAATGTAGAAGCAACAGTGTTGATCTGTGGCACAAGGACTGTTACAGATGAACCTGCATACTGGGTTTTGCTGGGTAATATGACCAAGATACAGGTCAGAGGCCATAAGGTAGACTTCTCCTCTTCAGCTGCCCAAAAAAAGGCTCTTGATCAAAACATAAACAGACCATCCGTAACGAAAGGTCAAAGGAGCCTCAAAAAAGAAAAATCCCACCTGCTACTGTGGAGGAGTTGTCACTGCTATAATGTTTTATCTAGGGCTTCAGATTTATGCCTGTAGAGCACTGCCGTGTAAATAATTTGCATTTACTGAATATGTACTGACTGAGTCCCACTGTTCAAAAGTTGAATAAAGAAACAAACTACTTTTTGCCTCTTTTTTTTTATTTATTAAAACCACTTTATAGAACATCACATCCGTTACAGTGTAGAATCCATGTCATTTACAGTTTACAAATGACAAAATGTTTACATAAAATCATGAAGGGTTTACATGATATCACCCACTACTAACATTACTTTATTTACTGTATCTTCTGAAAAAATACCGCTATTTATACAGCACAAGACTTAAGAATATTTAACAGGAGCAAGTTTCATTGTTCCCTGGTTTTACTACCACACTGTTCAACAAACGCAGCAAACCTTCACCATCTTATCCAGAAGGGTCACCTCTTCACCCTCACATGGAAGAAGTAATCTGATTGGCATGGTGGTATGTTTGAAGCAGGTCCCTTGTGTAGCGCTGGAACCCAGTCATGATGTGCCATCCATTTCATAGGCTGGTTTGCTGCAATAATGCCAAATAATTAGCAACTCTATAAATAGAAGGTAGTTCTGCAAAATCACTCAGTAGGATGTTTGTTCTAATTTGCTATGAGCTCAGAGTGCATCGAAAATAAAACTAATAGGCTATAAAGAGTGATATGAACATATTTAGAACTTACCGGAATGAAAATGTCTGGAGCACCAACAGATATTTGGAGATGGAAGAGAACTGGATATCAGCTCGTCTCACAGCTGCTATCCAGGCTAGACGCCTTGGTTTGGTAACATCGATACGCGAGCTGCCTCATGTTGCTTCCAGGTTGGGAAACAATGAAAAGACAAACGCTTTTCAAGCTTATTCTCTTGCCGGTCGTGCGATCGAACATTGCAGCCGACCACACAGCAAGAACAAACCATGGCTGTTGTGTGTGCCTTCGCTCCTTTTTCGCTTGCGCTTAGACCCCCAAAATGGCGGATCGGGCCAAAATCCTTTCCACGCCCACCCCCGTGACATCACGCTCCAAAGCCCTATAGAACAGAGTTTGAATGAAAGCAACAGAATTCTAAAACAAACAATAGAATTTGAATAAAAAGAGTAGAATTAGAATGAAAACAAAATCATTTGAATGAAAACAGAGGAATTTCAATGAAAAGAACGGAATTAGAATGAAATGAATAGAATTTGAATGAAAACAACGGAATTTGAAAACAAACAACGGAATTTGAATGAACAGAACAGAATTTGAATCAAAACAATGAAATTTGAATGAAAACAACAGAATTAGAATGAAATGAATAGAATTTGAATGAAAACAACGGAATTAGAATGTATAGGGCTTTGGAGTTGACGTCACGCCGCAATGCATTGTGGGAGCGCGGCACCATTTTCGGGGTCTACGAATCAAAACAAACACACTGTGTTGGAACGACGATTACAAGATGCTTAAAAGCAGCTCAAAAGAGAATGGACTGTATAGAGACCGATTTCGTCCAGAGGCGAAGCGGCGGTTCTTGCAGAAAATAACGTGCATTGGAAATGTGGACCCGTATGAAACACGGCCGTGGAGTAGAAACCCTGAAGACCAACCGCTATTGACGTAGCCTGATATATTTTCGTACCTTATCTGTGGAATCAGCGCGTACAAGTCGTCATCCAAACAAAGGTAAGTCAGCTCGAGGACTGCGAGTAAAATGCGTTTGATTTCCCTGCAAACATTCACATTAGTGCAGCATAAATTCATTCATGAGGGGAAATTACAGTGATAACATGTGGAGGCTGTTAGATGGATAACATAGTGAGTTGTGAGTGACATTGTTCTGAAGGATTTAGTTATTCTTTATGGTTAAAGAAATTGCAATGATTTATTGATATTTATTATAAATAATTCTAATTATACATCTTGCTTCCATATTTGTATCCTGTGTCACTAAAAATACATTTTATTTTAATTTTATACGTTGATTAATGACCTGCAGAATCTCCTTATCATATTAAGTGATTCATAATTGTCACTTTATGCTTTCTCCATCTCTAAAGTGATGACATCCTTGCATTACATACTTTAGGTTCATTTTCTGCAGGCAGGTTTCTGACAGAGAACAGGCAGATTTAGAATATATCATGCAGCGTTCTATAGATGGACACATAAAGAAATGAAAAATTACATGTATGTGCTAACTTTCTAAACACTTTGTTACGTTTATGATAAAGTAGATAAAACACTTTTATGTCGGCCTTGGCTCATAGTTCTTGTCTTTAAATGAACTTTGTGTGTGTTTCAGGTACTGCACTCTCAAAGACTGAATGAACCAGCATTGCAGCCACGGGTCACTGTGAGCATCACAGGGAAGGTTGAAGCCGCCCACTGCACCTGTAAGGCCGGAGTCGCGGAGACCTGCACCCACGTCGCTTCTCTTCTGTTTAATGTAGAAGCAACAATGTTGATCTGTGGCACAAGGACTGTTACAGATGAACCTGCATACTGGGTTTTGCTGGGTAATATGACCAAGATACAGGTCAGAGGCCATAAGGTAGACTTCTCCTCTTCAGCTGCCCAAAAAAAGGCTCTTGATCAAAACATAAACAGACCATCCGTAACGAAAGGTCAAAGGAGCCTCAAAAAAGAAAAATCCCACCTGCTACTGTGGAGGAGTTGTCACTCCTATAATGTTTTATCTAGGGCTTCAGATTTATGCCTGTAGTGCACTGCCGTGTAAATAATTTGCATTTACTGAATATGTACTGACTGAGTCCCACTGTTCAAAAGTTGAATAAAGAAACAAACTGCTTTTTGCCTCTTTTTTTTTATTTATTAAAACCACTTTATAGAACATCACATCCGTTACAGTGTAGAATCCATGTCATTTACAGTTTACAAATGACAAAATGTTTACATAAAATCATGAAGGGTTTACATGATATCACCCACTACTAACATTACTTTATTTACTGTATCTTCTGAAAAAATACCGCTATTTATACAGCACAAGACTTAAGAATATTTAACAGGAGCAAGTTTCATTGTTCCCTGGTTTTACTACCACACTGTTCAACAAACGCAGCAAACCTTCACCATCTTATCCAGAAGGGTCACCTCTTCACCCTCACATGGAAGAAGTAATCTGATTGGCATGGTGGTATGTTTGAAGCAGGTCCCTTGTGTAGCGCTGGAACCCAGTCATGATGTGCCATCCATTTCATAGGCTGGTTTGCTGCAATAATGCCAAATAATTAGCAACTCTATAAATAGAAGGTAGTTCTGCAAAATCACTCAGTAGGATGTTTGTTCTAATTTGCTATGAGCTCAGAGTGCATCGAAAATAAAACTAATAGGCTATAAAGAGTGATATGAACATATTTAGAACTTACCGGAATGAAAATGTCTGGAGCACCAACAGATATTTGGAGATGGAAGAGAACTGGATATCAGCTCGTCTCACAGCTGCTATCCAGGCTAGACGCCTTCGTTTGGTAACATCGATACACGAGCTGCCTCATGTTGCTTCCAGGTTGGGAAACAATGAAAAGACAAACCCTTTTCAAGCTTATTCTCTTGCCGGTCGTGCGATCGAACATTGCAGCCGACCACACAGCAAGAACAAACCATGGCTGTTGTGTGTGCCTTCGCTCCTTTTTCGCTTGCGCTTAGACCCCCAAAATGGCGGATCGGGCCAAAATCCTTTCCACGCCCACCCCCGTGACATCACGCTCCAAAGCCCTATAGAACAGAGTTTGAATGAAAGCAACAGAATTCTAAAACAAACAATAGAATTTGAATAAAAAGAGTAGAATTAGAATGAAAACAAAATCATTTGAACGAAAACAGAGGAATTTTAATGAAAAGAACGGAATTAGAATGAAATGAATAGAATTTGAATCAAAACAACGGAATTTGAAAACAAACAACGGAATTTGAAAACAAACAACGGAATTTGAATGAACAGAACAGAATTTGAATCAAAACAACGGAAATAGAATGAACAGAACAGAATTTGAATCAAAACAACGGAAATAGAATGAACAGAACAGAATTTGAATCAAAACAATGAAATTTGAATGAAAACAACAGAATTAGAATGAAATGAATAGAATTTGAATGAAAACAACGGAATTACAATGTATAGGGCTTTGGAGTTGACGTCACGCCGCAATGCATTGTGGGAGCGCGGCACCATTTTCGGGGTCTACGAATCAAAACAAACACACTGTGTTGGAACGACGATTACAAGATGCTTAAAAGCAGCTCAAAAGAGAATGGACTGTATAGAGACCGATTTCGTCCAGAGGCGAAGCGGCGGTTCTTGCAGAAAATAACGTGCATTGGAAATGTGGACCCGTATGAAACACGGCCGTGGAGTAGAAACCCAGAAGACCAACCGCTATTGACGTAGCCTGATATATTTTCGTACCTTATCTGTGGAATCAGCGCGTACAAGTCGTCATCCAAACAAAGGTAAGTCAGCTCGAGTACTGCGAGTAAAATGCGTTTGATTTCCCTGCAAACATTCACATTAGTGCAGCATAAATTCATTCATGAGGGGAAATTACAGTGATAACATGTGGAGGCTGTTAGATGGATAACATAGTGAGTTGTGTGTGACATTGTCCTGAAGGATTTAGTTATTCTTTATGGCTAAAGAAATTGCAATGATTTATTCATATTTATTATAAATAATTCTAATTATACATCTTGCTTCCATATTTGTATCCTGTGTCACTAAAAATACATTTTATTTTAATTTTATACATTGATTAATGACCTGCAGAATCTCCTTATCATATTAAGTGATTCATAATTGTCACTTTATGCTTTCTCCATCTCTAAAGTGATGACATCCTTGCATTACATACTTTAGGTTCATTTTCTGCAGGCAGGTTTCTGACAGAGAACAGGCAGATTTAGAATATATCATGCAGCGTTCTATAGATGGACACATAAAGAAATGAAAAATTACATGTATGTGCTAACTTTCTAAACACTTTGTTACATTTATGATAAAGTAGATAAAACACATTTATGTCGGCCTTGGCTCATAGTTCTTGTCTTTCAATGAACTTTGTGTGTGTTTCAGGTACTGCACTCTCAAAGACTGAATGAACCAGCATTGCAGCCACGGGTCACTGTGAGCATCACAGGGAAGGTTGAAGCCGCCCACTGCACCTGTAAGGCCGGAGTCGCGGAGACCTGCACCCACGTCGCTTCTCTTCTGTTTAATGTAGAAGCAACAATGTTGATCTGTGGCACAAGGACTGTTACAGATGAACCTGCATACTGGGTTTTGCTGGGTAATATGACCAAGATACAGGTCAGAGGCCATAAGGTAGACTTCTCCTCTTCAGCTGCCCAAAAAAAGGCTCTTGATCAAAACATAAACAGACCATCCGTAACGAAAGGTCAAAGGAGCCTCAAAAAAGAAAAATCCCACCTGCTACTGTGGAGGAGTTGTCACTGCTATAATGTTTTATCTAGGGCTTCAGATTTATGCCTGTAGTGCACTGCCGTGTAAATAATTTGCATTTACTGAATATGTACTGACTGAGTCCCACTGTTCAAAAGTTGAATAAAGAAACAAACTACTTTTTGCCTCTTTTTTTTTATTTATTAAAACCACTTTATAGAACATCACATCCGTTACAGTGTAGAATCCATGTCATTTACAGTTTACAAATGACAAAATGTTTACATAAAATCATGAAGGGTTTACATGATATCACCCACTACTAACATTACTTTATTTACTGTATCTTCTGAAAAAATACCGCTATTTATACAGCACACGACTTAAAATATTGAACAGGAGCAAGTTTCATTGTTCCCTGGTTTTACTACCACACTGTTCAACAAACGCAGCAAACCTTCACCATCTTATCCAGAAGGGTCACCTCTTCACCCTCACATGGAAGAAGTAATCTGATTGGCATGGTGGTATGTTTGAAGCAGGTCCCTTGTGTAGCGCTGGAACCCAGTCATGATGTGCCATCCATTTCATAGGCTGGTTTGCTGCAATAATGCCAAATAATTAGCAACTCTATAAATAGAAGGTAGTTCTGCAAAATCACTCAGTAGGATGTTTGTTCTAATTTGCTATGAGCTCAGAGTGCATCGAAAATAAAACTAATAGGCTATAAAGAGTGATATGAACATATTTAGAACTTACCGGAATGAAAATGTCTGGAGCACCAACAGATATTTGGAGATGGAAGAGAACTGGATATCAGCTCGTCTCACAGCTGCTATCCAGGCTAGACGCCTTCGTTTGGTAACGTCGATACGCGAGCTGCCTCATGTTGCTTCCAGGTTGGGAAACAATGAAAAGACAAACCCTTTTCAAGCTTATTCTCTTGCCGGTCGTGCGATTGAACATTGCAGCCGACCACACAGCAAGAACAAACCATGGCTGTTGTGTGTGCCTTCGCTCCTTTTTCGCTTGCGCTTAGACCCCCAAAATGGCGGATCGGGCCAAAATCCTTTCCACGCCCACCCCCGTGACATCACGCTCCAAAGCCCTATAGAACAGAGTTTGAATGAAAGCAACAGAATTCTAAAACAAACAATAGAATTTGAATAAAAAGAGTAGAATTAGAATGAAAACAAAATCATTTGAACGAAAACAGAGGAATTTTAATGAAAAGAACGGAATTAGAATGAAATGAATAGAATTTGAATCAAAACAACGGAATTTGAAAACAAACAACGGAATTTGAAAACAAACAACGGAATTTGAATGAACAGAACAGAATTTGAATCAAAGCAACGGAAATAGAATGAACAGAACAGAATTTGAATCAAAACAATGAAATTTGAATGAAATGAATAGAATTTGAATGAAAACAACGGAATTAGAATGTATAGGGCTTTGGAGTTGACGTCACGCCGCAATGCATTGTGGGAGCGCGGCACCATTTTCGGGGTCTACGAATCAAAACAAACACACTGTGTTGGAACGACGATTACAAGATGCTTAAAAGCAGCTCAAAAGAGAATGGACTGTATAGAGACCGATTTCGTCCAGAGGCGAAGCGGCGGTTCTTGCAGAAAATAACGTGCATTGGAAATGTGGACCCGTATGAAACACGGCCGTGGAGTAGAAACCCAGAAGACCAACCGCTATTGACGTAGCCTGATATATTTTCGTACCTTATCTGTGGAATCAGCGCGTACAAGTCGTCATCCAAACAAAGTAAGTCAGCTCGAGGACTGCGAGTAAAATGCGTTTGATTTCCCTGCAAACATTCACATTAGTGCAGCATAAATTCATTCATGAGGGGAAATTACAGTGATAACATGTGGAGGCTGTTAGATGGATAACATAGTGAGTTGTGTGTGACATTGTCCTGAAGGATTTAGTTATTCTTTATGGTTAAAGAAATTGCAATGATTTATTGATATTTATTATAAATAATTCTAATTATACATCTTGCTTCCATATTTGTATCCTGTGTCACTAAAAATACATTTTATTTTAATTTTATACATTGATTAATGACCTGCAGAATCTCCTTATCATATTAAGTGATTCATAATTGTCACTTTATGCTTTCTCCATCTCTAAAGTGATGACATCCTTGCATTACATACTTTAGGTTCATTTTCTGCAGGCAGGTTTCTGACAGAGAACAGGCAGATTTAGAATATATCATGCAGCGTTCTATAGATGGACACATAAAGAAATGAAAAATTACATGTATGTGCAAATTTTCTAAACACTTTGTTACATTTATGATAAAGTAGATAAAACACATTTATGTCGGCCTTGGCTCATAGTTCTTGTCTTTCAATGAACTTTGTGTGTGTTTCAGGTACTGCACTCTCAAAGACTGAATGAACCAGCATTGCAGCCACGGGTCACTGTGAGCATCACAGGGAAGGTTGAAGCCGCCCACTGCACCTGTAAGGCCGGAGTCGCGGAGACCTGCACCCACGTCGCTTCTCTTCTGTTTAATGTAGAAGCAACAATGTTGATCTGTGGCACAAGGACTGTTACAGATGAACCTGCATACTGAGTTTTGCTGGGTAATATGACCAAGATACAGGTCAGAGGCCATAAGCTAGACTTCTCCTCTTCAGCTGCCCAAAAAAAGGCTCTTGATCAAAACATAAACAGACCATCCGTAACGAAAGGTCAAAGGAGCCTCAAAAAAGAAAAATCCCACCTGCTACTGTGGAGGAGTTGTCACTGCTATAATGTTTTATCTAGGGCTTCAGATTTATGCCTGTAGTGCACTGCTGTGTAAATAATTTGCATTTACTGAATATGTACTGACTGAGTCCCACTGTTCAAAAGTTGAATAAAGAAACAAACTACTTTTTGCCTCTTTTTTTTTATTTATTAAAACCACTTTATAGAACATCACATCTGTTACAGTGTAGAATCCATGTCATTTACAGTTTACAAATGACAAAATGTTTACATAAAATCATGAAGGGTTTACATGATATCACCCACTACTAACATTACTTTATTTACTGTATCTTCTGAAAAAATACCGCTATTTATACAGCACAAGACTTAAAATATTTAACAGGAGCAAGTTTCATTGTTCCCTGGTTTTACTACCACACTGTTCAACAAACGCAGCAAACCTTCACCATCTTATCCAGAAGGGTCACCTCTTCACCCTCACATGGAAGAAGTAATCTGATTGGCATGGTGGTATGTTTGAAGCAGGTCCCTTGTGTAGCGCTGGAACCCAGTCATGATGTGCCATCCATTTCATAGGCTGGTTTGCTGCAATAATGCCAAATAATTAGCAACTCTATAAATAGAAGGTAGTTCTGCAAAATCACTCAGTAGGATGTTTGTTCTAATTTGCTATGAGCTCAGAGTGCATCGAAAATAAAACTAATAGGCTATAAAGAGTGATATGAACATATTTAGAACTTACCGGAATGAAAATGTCTGGAGCACCAACAGATATTTGGAGATGGAAGAGAACTGGATATCAGCTCGTCTCACAGCTGCTATCCAGGCTAGACGCCTTCGTTTGGTAACATCGATACACGAGCTGCCTCATGTTGCTTCCAGGTTGGGAAACAATGAAAAGACAAACCCTTTTCAAGCTTATTCTCTTGCCGGTCGTGCGATCGAACATTGTAGCCGACCACACAGCAAGAACAAACCATGGCTGTTGTGTGTGCCTTCGCTCCTTTTTCGCTTGCGCTTAGACCCCCAAAATGGCGGATCGGGCCAAAATCCTTTCCACGCCCACCCCTGTGACATCACGCTCCAAAGCCCTATAGAACAGAGTTTGAATGAAAGCAACAGAATTCTAAAACAAACAATAGAATTTGAATAAAAAGAGTAGAATTAGAATGAAAACAAAATCATTTGAACGAAAACAGAGGAATTTTAATGAAAAGAACGGAATTAGAATGAAATGAATAGAATTTGAATCAAAACAACGGAATTTGAAAACAAACAACGGAATTTGAAAACAAACAACGGAATTTGAATGAACAGAACAGAATTTGAATCAAAGCAACGGAAATAGAATGAACAGAACAGAATTTGAATCAAAACAATGAAATTTGAATGAAATGAATAGAATTTGAATGAAAACAACGGAATTAGAATGTATAGGGCTTTGGAGTTGACGTCACGCCGCAATGCATTGTGGGAGCGCGGCACCATTTTCGGGGTCTACGAATCAAAACAAACACACTGTGTTGGAACGACGATTACAAGATGCTTAAAAGCAGCTCAAAAGAGAATGGACTGTATAGAGACCGATTTCGTCTAGAGGCGAAGCGGCGGTTCTTGCAGAAAATAACGTGCATTGGAAATGTGGACCCGTATGAAACACGGCCGTGGAGTAGAAACCCAGAAGACCAACCGCTATTGACGTAGCCTGATATATTTTCGTACCTTATCTGTGGAATCAGCGCGTACAAGTCGTCATCCAAACAAAGGTAAGTCAGCTCGAGTACTGCGAGTAAAATGCGTTTGATTTCCCTGCAAACATTCACATTAGTGCAGCATAAATTCATTCATGAGGGGAAATTACAGTGATAACATGTGGAGGCTGTTAGATGGATAACATAGTGAGTTGTGTGTGACATTGTCCTGAAGGATTTAGTTATTCTTTATGGTTAAAGAAATTGCAATGATTTATTGATATTTATTATAAATAATTCTAATTATACATCTTGCTTCCATATTTGTATCCTGTGTCACTAAAAATACATTTTATTTTAATTTTATACATTGATTAATGACCTGCAGAATCTCCTTATCATATTAAGTGATTCATAATTGTCACTTTATGCTTTCTCCATCTCTAAAGTGATGACATCCTTGCATTACATACTTTAGGTTCATTTTCTGCAGGCAGGTTTCTGACAGAGAACAGGCAGATTTAGAATATATCATGCAGCGTTCTATAGATGGACACATAAAGAAATGAAAAATTACATGTATGTGCTAACTTTCTAAACACTTTGTTACGTTTATGATAAAGTAGATAAAACACTTTTATGTCGGCCTTGGCTCATAGTTCTTGTCTTTAAATGAACTTTGTGTGTGTTTCAGGTACTGCACTCTCAAAGACTGAATGAACCAGCATTGCAGCCACGGGTCACTGTGAGCATCACAGGGAAGGTTGAAGCCGCCCACTGCACCTGTAAGGCCGGAGTCGCGGAGACCTGCACCCACGTCGCTTCTCTTCTGTTTAATGTAGAAGCAACAATGTTGATCTGTGGCACAAGGACTGTTACAGATGAACCTGCATACTGGGTTTTGCTGGGTAATATGACCAAGATACAGGTCAGAGGCCATAAGGTAGACTTCTCCTCTTCAGCTGCCCAAAAAAAGGCTCTTGATCAAAACATAAACAGACCATCCGTAACGAAAGGTCAAAGGAGCCTCAAAAAAGAAAAATCCCACCTGCTACTGTGGAGGAGTTGTCACTCCTATAATGTTTTATCTAGGGCTTCAGATTTATGCCTGTAGTGCACTGCCGTGTAAATAATTTGCATTTACTGAATATGTACTGACTGAGTCCCACTGTTCAAAAGTTGAATAAAGAAACAAACTACTTTTTGCCTCTTTTTTTTTATTTATTAAAACCACTTTATAGAACATCACATCCGTTACAGTGTAGAATCCATGTCATTTACAGTTTACAAATGACAAAATGTTTACATAAAATCATGAAGGGTTTACATGATATCACCCACTACTAACATTACTTTATTTACTGTATCTTCTGAAAAAATACCGCTATTTATACAGCACAAGACTTAAGAATATTTAACAGGAGCAAGTTTCATTGTTCCCTGGTTTTACTACCACACTGTTCAACAAACGCAGCAAACCTTCACCATCTTATCCAGAAGGGTCACCTCTTCACCCTCACATGGAAGAAGTAATCTGATTGGCATGGTGGTATGTTTGAAGCAGGTCCCTTGTGTAGCGCTGGAACCCAGTCATGATGTGCCATCCATTTCATAGGCTGGTTTGCTGCAATAATGCCAAATAATTAGCAACTCTATAAATAGAAGGTAGTTCTGCAAAATCACTCAGTAGGATGTTTGTTCTAATTTGCTATGAGCTCAGAGTGCATCGAAAATAAAACTAATAGGCTATAAAGAGTGATATGAACATATTTAGAACTTACCGGAATGAAAATGTCTGGAGCACCAACAGATATTTGGAGATGGAAGAGAACTGGATATCAGCTCGTCTCACAGCTGCTATCCAGGCTAGACGCCTTCGTTTGGTAACATCGATACACGAGCTGCCTCATGTTGCTTCCAGGTTGGGAAACAATGAAAAGACAAACCCTTTTCAAGCTTATTCTCTTGCCGGTCGTGCGATCGAACATTGCAGCCGACCACACAGCAAGAACAAACCATGGCTGTTGTGTGTGCCTTCGCTCCTTTTTCGCTTGCGCTTAGACCCCCAAAATGGCGGATCGGGCCAAAATCCTTTCCACGCCCACCCCCGTGACATCACGCTCCAAAGCCCTATAGAACAGAGTTTGAATGAAAGCAACAGAATTCTAAAACAAACAATAGAATTTGAATAAAAAGAGTAGAATTAGAATGAAAACAAAATCATTTGAACGAAAACAGAGGAATTTTAATGAAAAGAACGGAATTAGAATGAAATGAATAGAATTTGAATCAAAACAACGGAATTTGAAAACAAACAACGGAATTTGAAAACAAACAACGGAATTTGAATGAACAGAACAGAATTTGAATCAAAACAACGGAAATAGAATGAACAGAACAGAATTTGAATCAAAACAACGGAAATAGAATGAACAGAACAGAATTTGAATCAAAACAATGAAATTTGAATGAAAACAACAGAATTAGAATGAAATGAATAGAATTTGAATGAAAACAACGGAATTACAATGTATAGGGCTTTGGAGTTGACGTCACGCCGCAATGCATTGTGGGAGCGCGGCACCATTTTCGGGGTCTACGAATCAAAACAAACACACTGTGTTGGAACGACGATTACAAGATGCTTAAAAGCAGCTCAAAAGAGAATGGACTGTATAGAGACCGATTTCGTCCAGAGGCGAAGCGGCGGTTCTTGCAGAAAATAACGTGCATTGGAAATGTGGACCCGTATGAAACACGGCCGTGGAGTAGAAACCCAGAAGACCAACCGCTATTGACGTAGCCTGATATATTTTCGTACCTTATCTGTGGAATCAGCGCGTACAAGTCGTCATCCAAACAAAGGTAAGTCAGCTCGAGTACTGCGAGTAAAATGCGTTTGATTTCCCTGCAAACATTCACATTAGTGCAGCATAAATTCATTCATGAGGGGAAATTACAGTGATAACATGTGGAGGCTGTTAGATGGATAACATAGTGAGTTGTGTGTGACATTGTCCTGAAGGATTTAGTTATTCTTTATGGCTAAAGAAATTGCAATGATTTATTCATATTTATTATAAATAATTCTAATTATACATCTTGCTTCCATATTTGTATCCTGTGTCACTAAAAATACATTTTATTTTAATTTTATACATTGATTAATGACCTGCAGAATCTCCTTATCATATTAAGTGATTCATAATTGTCACTTTATGCTTTCTCCATCTCTAAAGTGATGACATCCTTGCATTACATACTTTAGGTTCATTTTCTGCAGGCAGGTTTCTGACAGAGAACAGGCAGATTTAGAATATATCATGCAGCGTTCTATAGATGGACACATAAAGAAATGAAAAATTACATGTATGTGCTAACTTTCTAAACACTTTGTTACATTTATGATAAAGTAGATAAAACACATTTATGTCGGCCTTGGCTCATAGTTCTTGTCTTTCAATGAACTTTGTGTGTGTTTCAGGTACTGCACTCTCAAAGACTGAATGAACCAGCATTGCAGCCACGGGTCACTGTGAGCATCACAGGGAAGGTTGAAGCCGCCCACTGCACCTGTAAGGCCGGAGTCGCGGAGACCTGCACCCACGTCGCTTCTCTTCTGTTTAATGTAGAAGCAACAATGTTGATCTGTGGCACAAGGACTGTTACAGATGAACCTGCATACTGGGTTTTGCTGGGTAATATGACCAAGATACAGGTCAGAGGCCATAAGGTAGACTTCTCCTCTTCAGCTGCCCAAAAAAAGGCTCTTGATCAAAACATAAACAGACCATCCGTAACGAAAGGTCAAAGGAGCCTCAAAAAAGAAAAATCCCACCTGCTACTGTGGAGGAGTTGTCACTGCTATAATGTTTTATCTAGGGCTTCAGATTTATGCCTGTAGTGCACTGCCGTGTAAATAATTTGCATTTACTGAATATGTACTGACTGAGTCCCACTGTTCAAAAGTTGAATAAAGAAACAAACTACTTTTTGCCTCTTTTTTTTTATTTATTAAAACCACTTTATAGAACATCACATCCGTTACAGTGTAGAATCCATGTCATTTACAGTTTACAAATGACAAAATGTTTACATAAAATCATGAAGGGTTTACATGATATCACCCACTACTAACATTACTTTATTTACTGTATCTTCTGAAAAAATACCGCTATTTATACAGCACACGACTTAAAATATTGAACAGGAGCAAGTTTCATTGTTCCCTGGTTTTACTACCACACTGTTCAACAAACGCAGCAAACCTTCACCATCTTATCCAGAAGGGTCACCTCTTCACCCTCACATGGAAGAAGTAATCTGATTGGCATGGTGGTATGTTTGAAGCAGGTCCCTTGTGTAGCGCTGGAACCCAGTCATGATGTGCCATCCATTTCATAGGCTGGTTTGCTGCAATAATGCCAAATAATTAGCAACTCTATAAATAGAAGGTAGTTCTGCAAAATCACTCAGTAGGATGTTTGTTCTAATTTGCTATGAGCTCAGAGTGCATCGAAAATAAAACTAATAGGCTATAAAGAGTGATATGAACATATTTAGAACTTACCGGAATGAAAATGTCTGGAGCACCAACAGATATTTGGAGATGGAAGAGAACTGGATATCAGCTCGTCTCACAGCTGCTATCCAGGCTAGACGCCTTCGTTTGGTAACGTCGATACGCGAGCTGCCTCATGTTGCTTCCAGGTTGGGAAACAATGAAAAGACAAACCCTTTTCAAGCTTATTCTCTTGCCGGTCGTGCGATTGAACATTGCAGCCGACCACACAGCAAGAACAAACCATGGCTGTTGTGTGTGCCTTCGCTCCTTTTTCGCTTGCGCTTAGACCCCCAAAATGGCGGATCGGGCCAAAATCCTTTCCACGCCCACCCCCGTGACATCACGCTCCAAAGCCCTATAGAACAGAGTTTGAATGAAAGCAACAGAATTCTAAAACAAACAATAGAATTTGAATAAAAAGAGTAGAATTAGAATGAAAACAAAATCATTTGAACGAAAACAGAGGAATTTTAATGAAAAGAACGGAATTAGAATGAAATGAATAGAATTTGAATCAAAACAACGGAATTTGAAAACAAACAACGGAATTTGAAAACAAACAACGGAATTTGAATGAACAGAACAGAATTTGAATCAAAGCAACGGAAATAGAATGAACAGAACAGAATTTGAATCAAAACAATGAAATTTGAATGAAATGAATAGAATTTGAATGAAAACAACGGAATTAGAATGTATAGGGCTTTGGAGTTGACGTCACGCCGCAATGCATTGTGGGAGCGCGGCACCATTTTCGGGGTCTACGAATCAAAACAAACACACTGTGTTGGAACGACGATTACAAGATGCTTAAAAGCAGCTCAAAAGAGAATGGACTGTATAGAGACCGATTTCGTCCAGAGGCGAAGCGGCGGTTCTTGCAGAAAATAACGTGCATTGGAAATGTGGACCCGTATGAAACACGGCCGTGGAGTAGAAACCCAGAAGACCAACCGCTATTGACGTAGCCTGATATATTTTCGTACCTTATCTGTGGAATCAGCGCGTACAAGTCGTCATCCAAACAAAGTAAGTCAGCTCGAGGACTGCGAGTAAAATGCGTTTGATTTCCCTGCAAACATTCACATTAGTGCAGCATAAATTCATTCATGAGGGGAAATTACAGTGATAACATGTGGAGGCTGTTAGATGGATAACATAGTGAGTTGTGTGTGACATTGTCCTGAAGGATTTAGTTATTCTTTATGGTTAAAGAAATTGCAATGATTTATTGATATTTATTATAAATAATTCTAATTATACATCTTGCTTCCATATTTGTATCCTGTGTCACTAAAAATACATTTTATTTTAATTTTATACATTGATTAATGACCTGCAGAATCTCCTTATCATATTAAGTGATTCATAATTGTCACTTTATGCTTTCTCCATCTCTAAAGTGATGACATCCTTGCATTACATACTTTAGGTTCATTTTCTGCAGGCAGGTTTCTGACAGAGAACAGGCAGATTTAGAATATATCATGCAGCGTTCTATAGATGGACACATAAAGAAATGAAAAATTACATGTATGTGCAAATTTTCTAAACACTTTGTTACATTTATGATAAAGTAGATAAAACACATTTATGTCGGCCTTGGCTCATAGTTCTTGTCTTTCAATGAACTTTGTGTGTGTTTCAGGTACTGCACTCTCAAAGACTGAATGAACCAGCATTGCAGCCACGGGTCACTGTGAGCATCACAGGGAAGGTTGAAGCCGCCCACTGCACCTGTAAGGCCGGAGTCGCGGAGACCTGCACCCACGTCGCTTCTCTTCTGTTTAATGTAGAAGCAACAATGTTGATCTGTGGCACAAGGACTGTTACAGATGAACCTGCATACTGAGTTTTGCTGGGTAATATGACCAAGATACAGGTCAGAGGCCATAAGCTAGACTTCTCCTCTTCAGCTGCCCAAAAAAAGGCTCTTGATCAAAACATAAACAGACCATCCGTAACGAAAGGTCAAAGGAGCCTCAAAAAAGAAAAATCCCACCTGCTACTGTGGAGGAGTTGTCACTGCTATAATGTTTTATCTAGGGCTTCAGATTTATGCCTGTAGTGCACTGCTGTGTAAATAATTTGCATTTACTGAATATGTACTGACTGAGTCCCACTGTTCAAAAGTTGAATAAAGAAACAAACTACTTTTTGCCTCTTTTTTTTTATTTATTAAAACCACTTTATAGAACATCACATCTGTTACAGTGTAGAATCCATGTCATTTACAGTTTACAAATGACAAAATGTTTACATAAAATCATGAAGGGTTTACATGATATCACCCACTACTAACATTACTTTATTTACTGTATCTTCTGAAAAAATACCGCTATTTATACAGCACAAGACTTAAAATATTTAACAGGAGCAAGTTTCATTGTTCCCTGGTTTTACTACCACACTGTTCAACAAACGCAGCAAACCTTCACCATCTTATCCAGAAGGGTCACCTCTTCACCCTCACATGGAAGAAGTAATCTGATTGGCATGGTGGTATGTTTGAAGCAGGTCCCTTGTGTAGCGCTGGAACCCAGTCATGATGTGCCATCCATTTCATAGGCTGGTTTGCTGCAATAATGCCAAATAATTAGCAACTCTATAAATAGAAGGTAGTTCTGCAAAATCACTCAGTAGGATGT